>NC_080057.1:25526646-25851646 GCF_026212465.1 Amaranthus tricolor | reverse complement strand
ATATAAATGTCAGCTTTGATCTTAGGATTTGTTTCCACTAAATTATTTGAGAACCTTTAAGCAAGTTGACTTGCTTCTAGACTTGATTGTCATACACAAAATCCATCTTAGATCTTATACTCCAAACTTTTTCTCAAAGTTGAGTGCTTTTTTAATTAAATAGGTCAAATTCTAAGGAACTGAGCAAGTACATAAATCATCATTTATTCCATAATTTACAACAAAAAGACTTTATCTTTGTTGTGGAAAGTATCACCTTCCTCATACAAGGTTTTAAGTTTGATTCTCAACTAGTCCTTTCCTTTCTCCAGTATATCTTATAATAAAAAACATCAAAAAATTAGATGAAAAAATTTATATATATATATATATATAGTTTGTGACAATTTACTACATGCTGACCCTCTAATAAATATATAAATAAATAACTAATAAATTAGATAGAAGGTTTTTCATGATTAAATTAGTTGGGAAAGGTGCCTTTTTTACACAAATCATAAATGTAGTTGAGAATAGTCAAGAAATTAAAATAATGTAGAAGGATTAAATTGATTATATAGGGACAGGAAGAACATTAATTCAACTCAATTGAGTACCCCTTCATCATCATCATCATGATTCATGATCATCTTGCATTTACCCACTGATGACCATTATGTTTATACCTCAGCAAACTGGCTAATATAATGTAGCCACTCATTTTCCTCTACCAATTTAAATAGCCACCATAAAGAACATGGAAAAGGTCATCATTCCTTCACTTGTTGGGGTATACATATAATTTGACCTCTCGATTTTAATTTTAGTCCCATCTAAAATTGACTAGAAATTTGATCGGAAATTATTAGATTATAAATTCGAAAATTAAGATCAGTGGGTGAAACTCGGACATTAGTGGGTTGAACTCATAACGCTGCATAATTTAAAAATGACACAAAATGAAACAATAAAATGACGGATAAGATTTTACACATTTATAGCATATATGAGTTGTAGCGTAAAACTCCATCAAGTAAAATAATATTATCACGAGATTAGAATCGTAAGTAAAGTTTATCCAGTCTAATTTCATGTCTTATTACATTATGTATACTAGTATGCAGTTTAAGAACCTTTATCTTTAAGGCCGCTCTTAGGAACAACCTTAAAAGAAGCTTCTATAGACGCACGCGATCAACACAACAACACTATGATATCTGGTCAAGTTAAAAAACAACTGTGGCTGATGACAATGTTATATCTTGTTAGTTAAGGTGTAAAAAATTTTCATCTTATTCACTTATCACTTTTTTCCTTTAAACTTACTATATATTATTTTAAAAAATTTCGTGTAAATTTACCCAAAAGGAAAAAAAAAAAAAAAACCTTATCAATCCCTTACTAATGTTACTAAGTTAACATCTTAAATATTCTTAATTTGATAATGACCAAGTTTACACAACCTTTTTACTTGGCCATTCCTTTATGAGACATGTGAGTTGGCATGTCTTTGAATTTATTTATTGGTGTATGTCTAATGATTTATGATTGGGTCTAGAACAACAATAGTGCAATACCAAATATTATTCTAGTACGCAATAATCTTAATCTTTTCCTAAGGAACAAGGAGAAAACATCACTTTAGTTTTACTCAATCCTGTTCGTTGTAAAATTTTTTTTTTCTCGTATTGAAAAACTCTTTAACTTTTATTATTATATTTATTTGACGTAAAATGTATTTATAGATATTAAGACTGTATATAAATATATTTAAAAATATTTAAAAAATAAATATAATAAAAATTATAAAACAGAGAGAGTATAATTAACTTTTAACAAAGAAAAGTATTTACTTTTTGCACTTTAGTAATGTTTGATATTACTATCGTGGAAGAAATTATGAGAAATACTTTAATGATATGCTTGCCATAGTTGCCAATTTAAAATTTATTTTCAATGTTAAATTGGTTTAAATACTATATTTGACAAATCTTGAATTTGAAAATGTGGAATTGGGTGAATTTCATAAAATTCCATATAATTGGGTCCAATATTAAAATTTCTAAATTTCAAATATATTGGTGTCATTTACAATTTTTAAATTTAAATATCGAAATTAAATTTTTTATTTTCAAATGAATTCTATTTTGTCAAATAGTACAATGATTTCAAAAAAATAAAAATAATAATAAAAAAATAAAAATAATTTCCAATGTGTGGATTGCATGGCTAATGATGTTAGTAGTATAGTAATTAAGACCTATACACGTGAATGTAGGCTTCCCGATTCATGATTGATAAACCATCAAAGTAGATTTTATGGAGTTTTACTTTACGGAGCACCGTGTTATACTTCAACAATCCAATGCCATTTCCATCCATTAGTGCCCCATTTTGTGACCTTTTGTTACCCATTTGCTTTCATATTTTGGTATCTAATTAGATTATATAATAAATTCTAATGTCTCAATTATTAATTTAAATTTTTAATTAGAGTTTGTTTTTTTGATATAGTATCAAATGTTAATATAATGTAAGGTTGCATGTTCGAATTTCATCCACATCATATTTCAAAATAGATTGTTTCGTGCCAAGGATGAGGATTGGAAGGACTCTCATGTACTATAACGTGTTAGAGTGTATAACATATTTTAGGGTCTTAACTATCAGCTAAAGCTTTAGGTTGTGTTCGTTCCTTAATACTATTCACTCCGCCCCATAAAATTTGTCTAATCACTTTCCTTTTTAATATGTTTCGTCAAATTTATTCTATTTCTAATTTTGACTACAACTCCTACTCTGTAATTAATTTCTTTTAACTCTCATCAAAATTTTGGCATCTAAATATTACAACTTCAAAGATGATTCAAGAGAACTAAATCTTGGAGAAAAGATTTAAACAATGATATGTCTTTCTTTGTTTCAAAAATATTAACAAGAGATGTCTATTTGAATGTTCGGAGGGTTTCGAATATGATATCGCAGGTCATTTCGATTTCAGTTATAAAAATATATAGAGAATCTAATTTTTGCTTTTTATATAAGTTAATTTCGAATCAGATGGAATGATTCTCGATTTCCATTAACCAAATCACATTTAAACAACTCTACCAACAAGTACACAAATTAAATTTTCCATCAAATGGTAATATATTTACAATAATCAAATGTGTACTAACATAATTGTCCAGAATGCTTGGCCTAGTCCAAGTATTGTGGCTTACAATCTGGATCAGAAATAAGGGTAGTTAACCAAACTGAATCCCCTGCTACAGATATATCATCTACATTCTTGTGCCATGTCCATTGAGCATGAGTTGAGTTTACAACTTCAAATTGTCCATGCCCAAAACTTGCTTCTCTAAATATAGAGATCTCTGGTTTTGGATCGACAAAACTGGATCGAAAAATCATTTCGAATTACTATATGAGTTAACCCAAGATCTTGAAAAAATGGGAAGTAAATGACTAATCAGTTTTCTTTTGTTTGTTCTATTTTGTTTGAAAAATCATAAAAAGGTATACCTTGTAGCTAGGCCTTCACGATTGCCTCCGTCCCCAATGGTGATATGTACAGCGCCACACTTGTTAGGTTTTCCATCATATACTCGAGTCTGTTCAGTAATTCAAATTGAATTTTGTATTTGTATTAGATCAATAATCAATATGTCGTATGAATTTTAATTAATAAAATGATGAATATTGACTTACGAAACGTTCATAAGCATGGACATGGCCAGTAAAAATCACATCAACTTTTGCGTCAAACAATAATTTCTCCATGGATTGTTTCATACCGATGGATTCAAACTCGCCTACATGAGCTATGTTAGAATTGTACCAAGGTGCATGGAATACGACCACAACCCATGGAGTCTTCGCCCTATCAATCTTCTTTAGATCACGCTCGAGCCAACTATACTGGCTTGAGCCTAGGCTAAAGTCGGTGTAGGAACCAAGCATAATGACGTGAACTTGACTAGCCACATCGAAGGAGTAATATAGGTTAGATTGAGAACCACTCTCCTCGAAAGGCATGTGCCATCGAGCATTGTAAGAAGTAAACGGTGTATTATGAACGATCGGTATCTTTTCAACCTCATGGTTCCCTTGAGTCACCATCCAAGGCCTTCGGCTAGCCAAGGGTTCTACAAGGCGACCAAATGAGTCCCAACTCGGCTGCCAATAATCCGCATAGGACAAGTCTCCTGGTAGTAACAACATGTCATAGTTGGCTTGTGGGATATGTTCGAGTGTTGAATTCGTCCAATTTGTTTGACCTAAATCACCTATATTCCTCACTAATTTTATTAACCTTCATACTTATAGACAAAATAATTTTAGGATTTTTGTGAATTATAGTCTAAATGATTTTTTTGTTTTTGAATTACAACCATTAAAGTATCAAAGTTTACAACATTCGGGCCAAATCATAAAAGTCTTAAACTTTAATCTAGTCTGAACGCTGTAGACTTTAATACTTTGGTAACTGTAATTTATAAAAATAATATACTACAGTTGTAATTTACAAAAATCCTAAATTTTAAGACCGTAATTTGCAAATTATTCAATAAAAAGTGTTACCTATGACAGCAAATTTAATGGGCAATTGAGATGGTGTAGTCTTGAAAGTGAACTCACGAGAAGTATCTCCACCACAACGGTAGTAATAAATAGTATTGGGCTTAAGAGGCCCAATGACTACCTCATGAATTTGGCCCGATTTGTACAAGACATACTTATAAGTTGTAGAACTTCCATTATTTGTAGTATCATATGTTGTTGATGACAAACCATACTCTATTATAGAAGGAGCTGGATCTTGAGTGATCCATGATATTCTCATTCGATCATTTCCCACCATTGAAATATGCACCTATTATTTCATAAAGAATACAAAGTTAACACGTAGATACAGGTGTTTATTTGGGTCATTGGGTATTTCGGATTTGTTTTGGGTTGGTTTAAAAATGATTTGTCTCCTTATTGATTTTTACATAATTATAAGTTCATAATAAAGTCGATTGGATAAATGTCGAATTGAAAGGTTTATTTTAAACACCTCTATATGTCGTTGTGTTTCTGAAAAAAGTAACTTAAGGGAGAGGTGTTTTGATGTTTGTTGTTGTCTGAAAATGTTGATTGTTTTTCTTGTCGTTTAAGTTAGTTGGATAAATAAGTTGTTGCGGAGATGTTTGGTAAAACTAAATTTTGACTAGTGGTCGTTTACTATAGAAAATAGGGCCATCAAGCCAAAAGGCAATAAAAAAAAAATCTAATTTGAGTAGCTTTCTCATTTAAACTCTAAAACCATTTTTAGCTAACTGAAAAGTTATTTACTGAATAAATTATTTTTGATTGTTGAACAGCAAATAAGCTAAAAGCTAAAAAATCAACCTATAAATTCATTTACGGAGTACTCCCTAAGATGAACACTCGCCTAAGATGAACACTTGTCAATATTTTGGTTTACAGATTCATATATAAGATCAAAATTACTTGTGTGTGAATAATACCATAAGTCAAAATAGTGCTAGCATTTCTATACGTAAGTAGTATAAGTTAAACTATATTTCCGTATATAAAGAAAAGTAAACCAATATATAAACATACTTCATTAACTACCGATTAAACTAGTTATATAATTAACTATTTGACTTTTTTAGTTGATTTATATGTTCGGGTGAAAGTATTAATAATTTTTATTGGCTTTTAAATTAGCTATACAAGATTAGAAGTCAAATACAATATTGATTTTCTTTTTTATTATATTATAGATGTATTCCATGTCTTAAATACATCTGTTGAACAAACACACACCATGACATAAATGTTAGAGTTTTTAGCAAATGACATGGTTGATTCTTGCGTACAAACTACACCATCAAAACCACTTGGTGTTGTTCTTTATTAGTCCTTATCATGGTAATATACTTAATATAAATTAATCTTTTATTTCAAATAAGCAATAAAGATTCCAAATAGAATTTGCCAAATTAATGTCATATACTTATATATGAACATGTCTTGGCATATCCAATAATCCCCTCTATCTTTTAGCATTTACTATACAGATAAAATTTCACAAATCAAAAAACAGATAAAATTTGGCAAATCAAAAATAATAAAACTGCCTGTAAAAGATTCATTTATAAAGAATTTTAAAAAAAATTAAAATTTTTTGTAAGAAACGATCTCTTAGAGAGACTATTTTTAATTGGATTGGTCCAAAATGAAAATTATAGAATAAGTTTCTCGGTATGTATTAAGTATATTGTAAGTATACATTTACATTATTGTAAGTAGTTAAGTATTTAACCGGTGGACATTAAGTATGTTGTAAGTAGACATTAAAGAAATTGTAAGTTAGCATTAAGAATATTGTAAGTAGGTATTAAAGATATTATAAGTTGGCATTAAGGATATTGTAAGTAGGCATTAAAGTTTTTCAGTGGGCATTAAGAATATTGTAAATAGCCATTTTAAGTACTTTTTCGAAGGACATTAAGTATAATATAAGTAGTTATTAAGAATAATGTAAGTAGACATTAAGAATACAGTATGCGGATATTAAGATTTAATAGATTAGACCTGAGAGACGTCTTTCAAAAAGACGGTCTCTCATGACACTAACTGAAAAAAATATATGAAAAATATATGATTAAAATGAAAAAGACAATGGAGCAAAACGTATAGAACAAACTAAAAAAATTGAGCAAAAATTGTGAGACAGAAGAACTATTACGTGACAAAGAATAATACAAATTACAACATGCAAATGGCGAAAAATACGCATTTGGCATTAACTTCAAGGAATTAAATTCAATGTAGCACTAAATTAAATTAAACAAAAAGCCTCATGTGAGCTACAAAGCATATGCTTAGAAATGATTCTCCCATATTCTCCTAGGTTTAATATTTTGAGCCTGTTATTAATTTATTCATAAGCTTAATTCCAAAATAGGGATTTTTTCTATTTCATGTTCCTACGCTCAACTAAAAATATTATTTTACTAAGATAGAAATCCTTACAACGCACGGATTTTTCAATACATTAATATTTTAATGAAATTTTAGATTGCAAATCATACTTTATATTTTTTTTAAAATTCAAAATTATAATTATGGTAGTGTAACAATGTAAATGACTGATTTTAATGATCAATTAATTGAATTTTATGTCATTTTAGTTTTAAATAGCAATTGATGGAAACAGAGCTATTATGTACTTCAAGTAATTTCCTAAATTGCTGTATAATTTTATGCAAAGTGTAATTTTGTAGTATAAATTTCTAAATAGTGTAATTTCAATTACATTGGAATAAATGTAATTTATTCTATAGTATAATTTCTACACAGTGTAGTTTTTTAGAATTTTATCAGACAATATATAATGTTCAACATAGTATATTATATATTTCCATTATAATAAACAGTGCATTTTTATACAACTTGTAATTGGAATAATTGTGATTTATGACATCCATTAATGTGTGAGTTTTACTGAAAATATACATTTGTAAATATGGCAAGTGTAAAAAAATACAAATCAGTCAAATTCCATTAATACTATCCAATGAAAAAAAGACAAATTACATGTTCACAATCAAACTTCTTTTTTGCTATTATACAGTAAAATTAATAGAATGTATGATAATTTTAAAAAGAATTTAGCATTCTAAAATTAACTTCATTTATAAATATTTCAACTTTCGAATCATTAAGTTTAGAGAATCGAATTTTATCTCTATTGGAACATTTATTACTTTTCTTATGAACGATCTGAGTTCTATTTTCGCTGTCAGTCCATCCTCTCCTCTCAACCTAACTTGTACTAAAAAAACCACTTATTTTGAGTGAATTAATTTATTATAAAAAAATAATTTTTTGCGATTAATTAAAATAAATTTATCAAATTAATTATTTATGATTTGTTTATTTTAAAGTACTATTACTAATTTTAAGATTTATCATGTTTGAAATTTTTCTAGGGCATTAGAGGTTAGTAATTCTCCATAATTGTACAAGTATTTCGAAGTATATATATTAAACAACTTTTGGGTGCATTTTGGCATTTTTTGTTTTGGAGAAAATGTTTTTTTATATATCTTTTTCTTATTTCTCAATTTTATAGTTTGATAAAAATTACATAAAATTTTTATTATTTAATTAATTTTCTTCTACTCTTTCGATTCCAAGAATTAAAACAAAAATAAATTATTTATACTACTCCTAATATGAAAATGAAAAGCTAGAATTAGTAGTTACCTGCTGAGGAACGGTTGATCCTAGTGGTGGTGCACGGTGGTGCAACGCCATTTTTGCAGGAAATGCCGCCCAAATAACAGCCAATATAAGTAACACAAGACTAGAATTCACCATCATAAATAAAGATACTATTTTTCTACTATAATGCATCATTATATTTATAATATATATATCAACAAAATGTGCTCCGATTTTATTTGGTTGATTAATAAGATATGGGAAATTAATGTGTATAATATATATGTATATATGTATATAGAAGTAAATAAAACTGTATATAGTATTATACGTATGAATACAAATATTTGAAATGATAATAATAAAAAAACATAGAAATATTACAATAACAATGTTTTTTGAGAGAAGGAATTTGGGTACAATGTATGGAATGTGTATGATGCAAATGTAATAAATGGTTGTTAATTTGTTATGGACGGAGACAGACTATTATAGTTTTTCAGTTTGCTACATGTTTGGCAACTTCTTTACGCAGCAATCTACGGTGGTGTTTGCATGTGTCACATCTTAAATTCTAGAATTTAAGGTTAAGTCTCAGGTTATTTGATTAAAAAATTTATTAATAATATTTATTTTATTCTAATTACATATTTATATTTTTAATATTATTTATAATTAATTTTAAATAAAAACATATTTAAGTGATTTTTTTATTTAATTTAATATAAATTTTATTTTGAATTTGCTCTTTTATCTCATTCACTCATTGCTCTTTTACACAAAAACTCTTAAATTTCGAATATAGATGCAATATGAAAAAAACTTTTCTCATATGTAGCCCTAATGTCAAAGGGGTTTTAAACTATCATGTGTATTTTGAGATGATTTGATTTTGCAAAATTGACTAAATGTCCTTACAATTTTTTAAAAGAAAATTATATTTAATTTACAAATCTTATGGATTTGATATTTGACACCACGTTAAATTTTAACATCATTTTAAACTATTTAAATATTTACCCTAAAAATGCCAATATGTTTGACTTTACATATATATTTAATGATATTCAAGATTTCCAACTTAAGAATAAGATTATAACATTTTCTTATCATCGTTTCAAAAACTAAATATAATAACATCTATCATCTTGAAAAAAAATAAAATTAATGACATTTTCTTGTCAAATTGCTCTTATAATCTTGAAAACCGACTAATTACTGATTCAACCCATTTTTCTAGAATTTATTATATTTTTTGGAATTATACTATATTTTTGTTTAAATTATAACTCTCTATTTTCGGTTGATTCTTATCATTTGAATCACTATTTTTAGTATCTTTTATGTGTGAGGTTACAAGTAAAATGTAACAGAAATAAATGAAACAAAGATAATATCTAAAAGACCAAAAATATCAAGGAAAGTGTATGATATTTTGTATCTTGAATTCATAACGAACAAATTGATACATAACGAGCAAAGCAAGAGTTTAAAGAGGAGCAAAATGGTAACAAAGACTACTACAACAATGAGATTATCAAGTCTTATCTCAAATAGAGTAAAATTATATTTTATTTTGATAATATTTCAGGTTTAATTTTATCTAGCTCTTTCATTCCCTCGGCATATTTATAATCCAAAAAATCAATAAATAAACAAAAATGAAGGCTACAAATTCCAATACTATACCAAAATTGGGCAGCCCATTTACACTATCTAGCCACAAAACAGCCACCAGCTCATATAGATTACAAGGAAGCCTAGTTTGTTCTTGGAAATTAATACGTAAATCTGTTGAGTGGTCCGGTTTGGAGCCGTGTTTAGGTGAAGTGGCTTGGTTTTTGGATCGGTCGGAATCGGTCTTTGGTTAAAATACTAGGAGTAGTCTCTGAGGAATATCATTCATATAGTCAGTATTTTGGTTACCAACATTGTAGATGGCAGTATTTTAGCTGCCATTGGCTTTCCACATTTGGCAACATATTTCTTATGCCATCCTATAAAAGGTATGTTTTACTTAATTTGGTACATTTTTACGTATGAACACATTTTTTATGCATAAGATAATTTTGATTTGAGTTTATCAGTCATTTGATTAAATATTATATATATATATATACAACATAGAAATATAACATAGAAAATAACAGCAAAAATGATTCAATATATATACAAATCTAGTAAATTGGCCAGATTTGCCCATGAGTTTGTGGATAATGATTTGAAAGAGTAGGTTTTTAGGTCCATAATATAGAATGTAACAAATTTAAATGAATTAACAAACATTAAATAGATAATAGTTGAATTTAATTAGAGTAAATATTCATAATAGTACAACCAATTATTCAGAGGCAATTTGGTTTGTTAAGCAATCTATCTTTGAGTATTAAAAGTAACATGGAAAGTTTGATAGGATAAACCAAAATTTGCCCCAAGTACATGAGGAATATTCCATTTTCTTAGTAGTATTTAAATGAGAATATGCTTTTATTGTTTTTTTAATAATAATATTAAATATATAAAATTGATGATAGAATTTTCAATAAAAAATCTAAATATTTTTAACATCTCCTTTTTTTTTATATTTGTAGCAAGATTAAGTGCATTGAAAATAAATTATTTAATTTTAACTGATAAAGTTATATATATGCATTAAATTTTGTTTTGCTGGGAGTCCAGATGAAAAATGTATATGTAATGACAATAAGTTAATAAAATATAATGATATGACATCCAATAGCTTATCTTTGAGATTTTAGTTAACTCATGTTTGAACTTTCAGTCCATGTAAAATTTTAGCTCATGAACAATTCTTACATAATTTTTATTTTTGAAAACTCATATGTAGAGGAATATATACAATCTTTATAGTTTTCTTCATTCAAAATTATATAATTGTTGAGATTAAACCAAGCAACAAATTAAAAGTACTATATTCTCCATGTATTGAACACTTTATTTGATGTATACTATACAATATACAATGCTTATCATTATCTTTAAGTTTAGTCTTCTTTTGCTTGATGTTGAAATACACATCTTTAAAAAGCTTATACAAAATGATCAAACACATTAAAAAGCCAATTTCTAGTTATTATCATGGAAGAATTTAAATTGGGGTCTTTCTATGCCATGATCTGGAAAGTGTCGTTTCTAACAATGTATGGGCCATAAGCAAACTGAAAGAAGTGGGCCCTTTTTATGAATAGTCGATTTTGAACTTAAACGGGTGTTTGAAAAAATAATAAAAATGGATCCTATATATTATAATTAGCATTAAAAATGTAGACGTATCATGTAATTCTTAAATGATAAAAAAAACTACTCATAAATTGCAAATTTTTAAGTGTGTATTTCCATGAACTAGCATTTTCTAATTTTAGGGCCCTTTTAACTCTAGGCCCTAGACAAATGCCTACCTTGCGTATGGTCAGGAATGGCCTTGAATCTGGATTAGTCGACTAAAAAATTATAACACATCAAAATAACAATCAAACTGATGCGATAATCATGCTAATCGATCAGATGGGTGTTTGGTCTATCTTATACCAATATTCTAAATTCGCCATTCATATACATGTTCATATGATGAAAAGCATGCACAACATCATTTTCATATACACATACTTAGACTTGCTTCACGCCAATAAAATCCCACCACAAATATATTAAAAGTAGTAAATATTTATATAAACAAACACATTCCTTCAAAGTTACAAGAATCAATCAACTAACATATATACATATATTTGCTCATCTAATGTTATATTTCTCTTGTTATTTTAGTTTGATAGAAAAAATGGCAAAACCCAAGACTTGTGCAAATTTACTCATGATATTCCTCATCAACTCTTTGATTTTCACTACATTTCCTTCTCAATCACGTGCTTCATCCTCCGTCGATTTTGTCCGGCCACCGGCTCGGAGTGTCATTGTCACGCCGCACAACCGTTCCGCTTCTGATCCTCAACAGGTATCACACCCTTTTCTTGTTTGAATAAGAGTGTTGATCATAAATAGCTTGATCCTATATAGATAATAAGTTGGTATATAAAATATATTGTATGGTTCTAATAATAAATTTAAATTTTTAAAATAAATTAAAAATTTAAACTTATTACTTAGCGATTATAAAACTTAATGCAAGTCTAATATAGTCGGAGTCATAGTTAGCGGCTTAGAGCCTCAAACATATATTAATTTTGATAGAGCATTTAAATATTTAAAGGCTATATTTAATTACGTACTTCAATTTTAGTTTGGTATATATTTACCCTACAAATATAGTTAATAGTATAGACGACAAAAATAAAAATCTAAAATTTTCGCCAAATTTAGTGACGAGCAAGAAGGAGAGGAAAGGGGAGGAGAGAAGAGAAAAAAGACGGACATATATGATAAATCTGTATGTTTTTAGTGTTGCTCAAAACTCATATTTTTTGATGCCCAAAATTTTCAATTTGTAGTAGTTGGTTTTTTGGCATCATGAAATTAGAAGTCAAAGTAACATAATATCACAGATTCAAACCTAATCCACCTCCTTTGAGTTAGTGAAATTTTGTAACAAATGTAAAGAGCGTATGTGTTACATTTACAATTTCAGCTCACATGCGTGAAGAGGTGTCATGATACAGTATATATAATATAATCTATAGTCACTTCAAACATATTATGGTTAAACTTTTGATTGAGCCGAGATTGAACTATATACTCTACAATCAATGATGATGTGACTTGACCCAACTTAAAATGATCATTTATTACCCATTTCTTATTTAAGATGCATGATTACATTGGTTATAATATAGGTACATGTATCCTTAGTGGGAAAGGATCAAATGAGAATAACATGGATTACCCAAGGAATGGCACCCTCAATAGTAGAGTATGGGACAAATTCAGGAGAGTATGATACATTTGCAAAAGGTGATCACAAGACGTACCATTATTTTATGTATAGTTCGGGACGAATACATAATGTTGTGATAGGACCTTTGAAGCCAAACACTACGTATTATTATCGATGTAGCAACAAAGGCCCTCAATTTTCCTTGAGAACACCTCCTCCTTCTTTTCCAATTGAATTTGCCATTGTTGGTAAGTCATTTATTAATTTTTTGCTTTTACTTTTTAAATTTCACACTTTACTGGTAAATTTATTATTGAACTTATACATAATAAAATCTGCATAAATGTAAAATTGGCTGCAAATAAATTTGACGAGGTTTCATCCTAAAACCAATTAGTAATAAGAGTAGTAGTCAAGTTTATATGTTAGTCAACATCTCTCTAATTTTTCGATGTGAGATTACATGTGGGTTATTTTTCAACACATTCTTTAACATCATTACTTCTGCCGTTTTCATCTAGGAGATCTAACTCTTGTTAAGTGCATAATAAAATAGTATGCACCAATCTTAATGTGCTACCAGAATAAGAGGAGTTATCGATAGAGAAAAATGTATGTGCATCTTATGTAATGGAGTAAGATGGGTCGAATACTTATTTCTATATGTATATTAAATTGATTCAACCACAATTTTTACGTGTTATATAATATAAGATTTTAATCATATGATTTGAATCTTGGCCAAGATATACTAAATAAAAATTAAAAAGTAAGGGACCTTTTAAACCACGTGATCTAATCCAAATTTTTTTGTTATTGTTATTTTATGTATTAGGGTCGTTACTTAGAATACAAGCTGAACCACCAATTTGGAGTTAAAGCTTAAAGCATAATAAATTTTTGATTTCGTCTACTCCATAAAAATTAAAATGAATTTAGTTGTGGAGACGGCACGTTACGTGTTTATTTTCATGTCAAAAAAAGCTTTTGAAGAATGTTAGGTTATTAGAGTTTGGATCTTAAGATATAGTTAAAATTTTTATTCAAATAGAAAATAAATTATAGTCTTAAAAGTTAAGAAATTTTGCGATTATTAGATTTAATATTTATGTTTTGCAAATTACAACTATTAAAGTATTAAAGTCTACAGCGATTAAACCAATTTTATGATTCCGTCCATTTTAGCGGTCGCATTTTAGATTAAGTAGTTGTAATTCTATGATGTGATCTGTATGTTCTAGACTCTTATACTTTGATTGCTGTAATTCACAAAAAATAAATATTGAGGTTGTAATTCGTAAAAGTCGTAAACTTTATGGTTAAAATTCGCAAATTATTCTTAAAATTAGGTGGGCTAAGATATAGACTTTTTAACCTCTTTTGTTATTACGCTTAACTACTGAATCACATATTTTTACTGAAGCAGTTAGAAAATATTTAAATATTACTCACTCATATTCACACAATGTGTCGCATTTGAATTTTTCTATTTTTTAGGAGGTCAAATGAAACCACATATGAAAGAAAAAATTATAGTGTTTTTAAATTTTAATAGGATAAAGTGTAGTATGTGTAAAAGTGTGAAAAAGTTAGATTTAGTAAGGGTAAATTAATAAAATTAACATAATTAAAATTAAAATAAGACATTTAAGATGATTTAACCTGTTAACCAAATAAGAAATGAGACACTTAAAATGAATAGGATGAAGTATAAAATAACCCAAAAAATCTAGGGTGGTCCGACCGTAGGAAGATTATCCAGCGCGTGTATAGACGTAGGTCTTTGGTGAAGTTCATACGTTAATGATTCGTATTTCGTATGTACGTTAGCAAATTCGTTAAAGCTTAGCTTTTGTATTTGGTAAGCTTGGGACAACAATAAATACTTTTACGTGTTATTATTGTCTTTAAGATGAAGTTAAGTAGTAAAAGCCCAAAAGTTGTTGTCTATTCTCTTGAGGCCCGACCAATTGTGAACGTATCGGCCCACTATGAAAATTGTAGGCTTTCTTTGTTTATCACCAAAACTTTCTCACACACTGTATCATAATAAGATGATCTAAAAAAAATTTATATTTTAATAATCTATATAAGTTGGGTTATTTAGCTCATGTATATGGTAGTCTCGCTGTAAGATTGTCTCATATAACAGTATATGAAACTTTCTACTAGATTATTAGCTAAAACATATCTAAACAGCTAACCCAATATGAACAATTTGAAACCAAAATGACTAATAAGAAATAGTATTTGGCAATTAGATTTTGGTTATTAATTGATAATTGGTTCAATTAGCTTGTTTGACTGGTATGTAATATTGGCTATTTTGCCAGCATTTAAGTTTGTTATTAAAATGTTTGATAAAAACTAGTTGTTCATTGTGTGTTATTTATTAGAGAAAATAAATCAACGACTAATGAAACTGTTACTCATATGTTAGACTTAAAATATCATTTACCCTCACTTTTTTGACTGAAATGACTAATTAAAAATTTAAAAGCTAAAAGTTAACCAAAAGTCATTTCCTTTTAATTGTAAACTTTTTCTAAAATATTTATGTTGAATCAATCTATCGCTAATGATGTAGATTGATGAGTTGTTTGTAAAAATGATTACAAAGGAAGACTAAAATCTAAATTTCGTCGATATGGCCTATAAAAAATCGATAAATTATCATTGTGATGAACTTTTTTGTGATTTTAGATTGTCAAAGTATCTATTTATAAAATTATACCAATTTTTAATTGAAATTTAAACTTTTTTTTAATGTAAATAGGGGATTTAGGCCAAACAGAATGGACTAAATCAACCTTAGAGCATGTTGGACAAAGAAATTATGATGTATTCCTACTACCCGGAGACCTTTCTTATGCGGATACCCAACAACCACTTTGGGATAGTTTTGGTCGTTTAGTTGAGCCATATGCAAGCCGAAGACCATGGATGGTTACACAAGGTAACCATGAGGTTGAGTTCCTTCCCTTTGTTAGTGACTCTTTTAGGGCATACAATGCAAGATGGGGCATGCCCTATGAGGAAAGTGGGTCAACTTCAAACCTCTATTACTCATTTGATGTGTATGGGGCCCACATCATAATGCTTGGGTCCTACACTGACCATGATGTTGATTCAGCTCAGTATACATGGCTTCAAAATGATTTGGCAAAAATCGATAGGTCAAAGACTCCTTGGATCATAGTGTTGTTACATGCACCATGGTATAACTCGAATACTGCTCACAAGGGCGAAGGGGAAAGTATGAGACGCGCAATGGAAGATATGTTGTATAACGCTAGAGTTGATGTGGTATTTGCTGGTCATGTTCATGCATATGAGCGATTTGTAAGTTCACTTATATATAAAGCAACTTTTACTTGATTGGTTGAAAATAAACTCAAAATTATTTTTTTTAGATAAACTCAATTATTCGGTATAATTGCAGAAAATATATACCAAACTTTGGTTTACTCTTAATTTATAGACTTACAATAATGAAACTTTGAAAATAATTACAAACAATACGTGAGTTTTTTTAATATAAACAATATATGTAAGTTTATTTTTAGTGGATAAAGTAAATGTTGATTTATTTTTGAATAATTTTTCATTTAATACATATCCATAAATCTCATGAAACTTAGCTATAACTTTTTTTTTTTTTTTTTAAATGCCAGACAAGAGTTTATAATAATCAAGTTGATCCATGTGGACCTCTTTACATTACCATTGGTGATGGAGGGAATAGAGAAGGTCTTGCTTTGATGTAAGTATTCTTATGCATGCATTTATCTTGTTTATTTTCTTAATTATGTTCACTAATATGTATGTTAATTAACAATGTCTTTTCTCAATTTAATTCATAATTGTAATTGATTAAAAATATTGCTAAATAAAAATAATATATCCGAATTGATTCAAATTTAATTTTTATTTTCTAAAGATATTTTAATATAAGTGGATAAAATCTTCCTCGCTTACTTGATAAAAAAGTCAAATTCTTAATCTGAAGAATATAGGTTCAGCTATATGAATCAAAATACATTAATACGAGAGATCATTCTTGTTGTAGAATACATGAAGAAATAAATGACTTTATTTTGTGAGGAGCAATTATTTTCCGTTCTTCTTCATTTATTTTTTATCTACTATCCTAAATAAAATATATTCACTAATTTGATTGAAGGTTCGAAGATCCAGCTCCATCGATTTCAATGTATAGAGAGCCGAGTTTTGGACATGGACGGTTGAGATTGGTTGATGGTAAAAAAGCTCATTGGTCATGGCACCGTAACAAAGACTCAAATGCCACAACATTTGCCGATGAAGTATGGCTAGAAAACTTAAGTACGACCTCCTCATGTTCATCAAACGGCTCAAAATTTTCCCACGATGAATTTTGAAAATTGTTTGTATGTAACATCAAATATGTACGTAGCTAATTGTAAGAATAACTAGAATTAATGTCTTGTCTTGGACTCTTGGTCGGAGTAAAGACTGCTGTCTCAAGATAAGATATTAAATTTAATTATATTCTCGCATAGCTTTTTTCTTCCCTTAGCTTCTCATGTATTTAGAAAATTTATGAACAATACTTTAGATTTATAGGAGGAATTGAGGAAATGAAGTTTTGATTTCCGTAGAACTATACTCCGTGATTTTTTTAACACATATGTATCGGGAAATGCTATATAACCAAATATATTTGAAATACTAAGAAAATACCAAATGATATTTAATATTGTTTATCTAGTTCATAAAGAAATATAGTATTGTCTATCAATATAGTAAGACCATTTTTATTCTTTATTAGACTGGCTTGAATATACACTTATGGTCTTAAAGTGATCAGTTATAATTATAGTTTTAAAGTGATAACCTTTTATAAACTTAGAGTGATCACTTATAAATTTAACATGATCACTTACAATCTTAAAGTGATCAATCAGAAAAATAAGCTAATTATATGAGCCCATTTCTTGGTGATACGGTCGCATAGAATAAAAATGGTCTTACTATATTGTTTTCTCACATTCCACCCTATCATTGCTCACAACATGGTGTGTCTTGGCTTGAGTCATTTGGTGATCAACATTACCTCCGAGCATAAGTAATTTAACATAACACGTACTCCAACATATTTAATAACGAACTTCACTTACTCTACAATTGTTAGAGTGCATAGAATATATAGGTAAAGTTGGAACACAATCAGAAAGCACAACAACAATGTTAGAAACAGACGAATATCAAAAAGTGCAGCCTGCTCGTTCAAGCATTTTATATGCTCGAACAAGCAAGTTAGCACTTGCTCCAACATAATGAAATACGAATTTCACTTACTCAAGGAGTGTTCCATCCATTTATTCATACATGTTTGGCACTAAATTTAAATGTGTGTACTATTCCAAATCATGAGATATTTCACAAATGGTCAATCCCAAGTACTATCTTTATTGGGCCCTTCTAATCCATCATATACTATCATAATTTAATTAATTAAGTTTTAATAATAATTATCATCATCTTTATTCTTTAATCGACATTATCTACTCCCTCCGTTCTTTTTTCTTTGTCAATTTTACCTTTTGCATACATTTTTTAGTAAATTTTAAGCCTCAATATTTTTAAGTACGCATCACAAAAAATTATAAAAATTATATATTAAAAAATTTAACATCAAGACAAATCTAACAAGATCTTACATGAATATATTTTATTTTCAATACATACTTCAAAAGTATAAATTAAATTTCTCTTTCTTAAAATAAACAAAATTAAAATATACAAACAAAAAAGAACCTAGGGTAACATCATTAGCCAACATTTCCATCTTCCTTGAGAGAAACTTCAGGATATAGAATGGTCATAAATTACAATATTTTTAAAAAGAGCATATGTAACAGCTAGCAAGCAAAATTGAGAATGATCCAAGAAAGTTAGGAGAACATCATGTTGTTTTGAAAAGCTAAGATGCATAGATAGAAAGCCCTCTCAAGAGTCAAGAGGCAATAACAATGGAAGGTATCAACATAAAAAGATATATAAAAAAACGCTGTGAACTTTTAAAAATTATATTGTATAAGAGATTAATAACTCGTCTTTGTATGAAACTGTCGTATTATAAGACAAATTCATATAATTAACTCATTTTTCTAATTAATTACTTTAAAATTATAACTAATTATTTTAATAGACTAAATATACATAAGTCAGCTCAATAAAAATATAATAATAAGAGATAATTATATATATAAAATATATTTGGGCCTCAACTAAAAGTCATGGTAACGAACTTCTATCTCGTCTATCTCACTCGTGTAATGTAGAATGATAAGAGTTATTATCTATAACATATATATATATATATATATATATATATATATATATATATATATATATATATATATATATATATATATATATATATATTAAGAGCTCAACCATTTGTCTAAGTTTTAATACATAAGCTTTTCGGCTAGTTTTTTGAGAGACCGTCTCTTTGAAAGAAGTAACTCATGCTCAACCCATTAAAGATTTATACCTATTTACCATGTTCTTAATGGCTATTTACATTACCCTTAATGCTTACTTACCGTATACTTAATGCCTACTTTCAATATCTTAAATATCTACTTACATCGTTCTTAATGCCTACTTATAAAATTTTAAAAAAATATATAAATAAGTTAACCCAATTAAAAATAGTCATTCAAAGAGACCGTCTCTCATAAATTGTCTTTTTGTTTAGATCAATTGATCGAGATTTTTACATTATATAATTTTAAGCTAAAAGATGAAGAAAATATATATTTCTAATAAGTTTCATCCCAGGACTTTGTCAATTTACAAGTGGGCATGCTGAAATATCAAATTATGCTGATACACTCCTATTCGTTTTCATATGTTCTTCTCAAATAGAATTTACGAATTTTAGTGTCAAACTTTGACTATAATTTCTCATCAATTATAGAAAAAACGTATTCATATGGGATTTTATTTGATTCATCTCAACATATACTTTTTAAATATCAACTTTTTAAAAATTTTAAAACTTACAATAAAATCTATTTGATTTTAAAATTTACATTGAGATTTGTGAAAAAAAATAAATAAGAACATTTAAAGATAGAGAGAGTACTAATAACGTTTATAACAACCAATCAAAATCAACATGTTTCAAGCGTATTGTTGGAATAAATTAGAGATTGACATGAAGAAAACACTATTTATATTTAATTAAATGTCTCATTTAGTTAAACGATTTACTCATTTAATAAGTTATTTCGATCTATTTATTAGATATTTAAGTCTCTCTATGTAAAATCTTTTGGTCAAGAATCATGATAATGACTTTAATTTGATGCTCAAAGTTATTTTATTGATGAAGACTTTTGCCGTATCAAATTTAAATCTTAAAAATTGATATATCGAAAGATTCCCTCGTAAATTAAAAATATATCAAATAATAATGTAAAAGAGGATATAAAAATGTCAAATATTATCTACAACGTTCGTATAGATTGTTATTTGATTAAAATTTTATGCATTTACATGTTAATTTTGATATAGAGGTTGGATTACTTTTTTATCGATGAATTTGTTTTAATTTAAAAAAAACTACCATTCAAAATCAACTATTTACAAATTGCGGAAAAATATAGAAAACTTAATATTTTAACTTTAGAAAATGTTAATATTTGTATTTTTGGGTCCAATCATATTTAAATTATTTTTAACTTTTAAAATATAAAAATAGCCCAAAAAAATATATTTTTAAATAAAAAAATATTCATTAATATAATACTTATCCTAAAAAAAGCGAAATAATTCAATCTATTGTCTATATAACTTTTTTTTAAAATACTATTGTCTATATATATATATATATATATATATATATATATATAAATACTTCTAACTTTGTCTAGCATAATTACATAAATAGAAGTAAATAAATTCCACTAGTATTAGTAGACAATAGTGACGAGACAGTGGACTGTGGACATATTAATTCTTATTTCCTTTGGTCAGGAATCCTACATCAATTTCTGCATAATCTTCGGATTCATTAGTCGACATTTACTCATTTTGAAACACTAGTTACATTATAATTATCAATATAATTTATTATTTAAATTTATTTTATATATTATAGATAGTATGTAAGAAAATATATAATTAAATAGGTTTTTAATTGAATCATTTAATTATATATTTTTTATAAATATAAATTTATTATATTTATAATTAAAAATAATTAAATATATAAATAATCAAACTAACGCATTAAATAATTCAATACACAAAAATAGAGGATATAGCTAGCAGAATTATATATTTATTAATTAAATTTAAAATAATGTTTGATTATCATATAGATTTGAATTTGAGATATATTTTTGTAGATGCAACATTAAAATATACTTTTGGCCATCAAAATATAATTTAATGTTTTAAGTTACAAAGCGGAATACCTTGAATTTGTTCAATAATATTTAATCGAATTAATATTACGTTGACAACCCATAAAAATGTTCGAAGAGCCAAATATACCAACTTTCTTTTTGTTTAGTGTTTTCATTCAATATATATGAATTATTATATGTAGATATATTTTCAACTTGTAGGAGTACAACATTGATTGACGAAGACAATTACAATTCGTTACTTTCCTTCATTTCTATTTGATGTTTTCACTAGAAATGAAAAACAAGAAAAGTTTAATTCTTTAAATGACAAAAATATTATTTTATTGAATAATAAATTTAACAGAGAAAAAACGAAGACTATAAGAACTAAAAAATATATAAAATAAAGTTAGTGGTACACATATAAGGATTACAAACATTTAAAAGTAACATAGGACAATAAGAATTATAAAAATGTTAAAATAAAAATTAGTAGAAAATACATGGAAAACATAAGTATTAAAAATATTAAAATTAAGGTGACTAAGGCTAATTATGTTAAAAAAATATAATATAAAACAAACAATTTTTCTGGTGGACAACAAATAAAATTGTCTAAAATGAAAAATGAAAATATCAAATAAAAAAAGTATTTGTTAATTAGATGACAGTATGGTACAAACATGAAATTAATTAATAAGACCACTGATTCAATACCTCATTAATTATATCTAATCTGAAATTAGAGAATAAGAATAAAAGTCTGAACAGAAAATGACAATTTGGAGCTGGTAATTAGCACTTAATAAAATATATATTTCTATAACTTTTTTTAAAAATATTATAATCTACTATATAAAATATTACAATTAAATACATATACATTTCAAATTAATAAAACATTAAATACATATACATGGATAATCATGAGAACTTTTGTTACATGATTTTGATTTTGATTTTGACCGCTTACAAAAAAATTAATCTTCTTTTTCTTTTTGTTTATAGTGAATTTTTAGCAATTAAAAAGTATATATACTCTTGTGTTCCATCAAATTTTCTCTATGTATATTTAGTGAGCAAACCAATTGAAGAAAGTAGTGTAAAAACTAAAAAGATACTCTTATATTTTTACGGAAAGTGAATATAATCTGTAAATATGATAAAAATATAAGTTAATTATGTTGATAAACATTAAAGAAAGACCGTGGTTCATGGCAAAAAAAAAAATAAAAAAGTGTTAAATTTATTAGGATGAGCTAAAAACAAAAAATTGGACAAATTTCATTTGGAAAAAGGTATACATGATCTATACTCCACATACTATTATTATTCCACTAATTAATAATTAACCACCCAATCAAAAAAAATATTTAGTGCATATGAATGACATTTGTCCACACATGCAATAATGTGACAAGATATGGAGAAACTTGAAGGCTTAATTTCGTTGAATAAGACTATATATATGCGTCATTTAAAATTTATAATCATCTCTTAAAATAACAAAATTCATAATTTTATTATTCAACATTGTCCAAATAAATCTATTATCCTCCGTTTTACACACTTACACAGTTACACCAGCCAATGCACAATTTAAATCATTAATTTCCTTGAACTATTTATGTGTAAAAATTATAATATAAATACATTTTATAATGAATTTAACAAGATTTACATGACTATATTTTTCTTACGTATTTAACTAACAAAATTCAAAATAATTTGAAAATATAGGGTCAAATTGTAGTTATTAAATAAAAAGGAATGCGTAGTATAAGTAGATCCACTTTTGTATAATGTGATTATAGTACTTATAAAAATTTAGTTCAATTTGAGAAAAATAAGTTAACTTTGTATATAGTGAAAAACCTATAAATTATAATAAAAAAATTATTAAAATTAATCAAATTAAAAGAACAAACACATGTAAATAGTAATAATATATATGGCGCTCAAACTTACTCAGTTTGTATCATTACCAATTATAATACACAAATTTTTGTAAAGAGACGGTCTCTTTGAGAGACCATCCTTAATATAGTGAACTCATTATCACTTTTTAGTTTAATTAAGCTTTAATGGGTTGGGTATGAAAGACGTTTCTAAAAAAGACGATCTCTCAGAAAACCGAGTGATTATAATATGCAAGTTTTTTTATTTAAATGATGTAAAATAAGTAGGACAGAAAACTGTACAGCCATGATTTGTTAGCCATAATATCTCATGATCTATACACTATATATAATACATGAGATGAAACACTTGGCTAAACAAAAAAACACTTCCCATCATAAAAAAAAAATGAGTAAATCTGGTTGTTTTGTTGTTTTGTTAGTTCTCCCACAATTGCTGTTATTACTACAGCAAGTAATTGCATCTAATGGAAGTCTTTCTCATCCTAAACAGTCCACCTGTGATTCTCTTCCCCAACAGGTTTTCATCTTTCTCCTCCTCTCTTTTTTTCTATCATAGCAGAGGATTTAGATTTGAGTCTGCTTAGGCAATAATCCCGAAATCCCAATTAATTGATTTACAAGTCTATTAATATATCTATATTAAATTGCGCAACATATAAAAAATGACAGTCGAAGTTATTCAATACACATGTAGATAAGTATTCGATTCACTTTATATTAACATCCTAAATTCTTCTATGTTTAATCATACATTGTTAATTAATAAAATATTTTTTTATTTTAAATAAGAACCATTTTTAGAAAAACACTTCCCATAAAATGTGAGTGAGATATGATGATGTAAATCTTAGATTTTTAAGATTGAAATAACATTGTTGATTTGAAATGTATGCATGGTATTTATTGTTATTACTGCTAATATCAACTCAAGGTGATCAATTATATACTCCTAATCAATACATAGTATTTGAATTCTGAATTGTTATGCTGGGATCGGATGATTTGTCTCATATCAATGAATTAATTAATGTCATGTTTGGGAACTATGATTTTATTTAGAAATTTGGAATGTCTCAAATTTATTGTTTGGTAAATTAAAAATTTTCAAATTTGAATTTGAATCAAATTCTACCATTATTTTTAAAGTAGTTAAAGTTGAGAATTTGAAAATAACTATCCAAACCTTGTCATTCTTAAATTCTTCATTTATGATTTCATAATTGAAATCCATAATTTAAAATGAAATACTTATTCCCAAACACTACATAAAGTTATTTGCACATACTTTATAAGACCAATGAGATATACTCTAAAATAGAAAGGCTCCAAAAACTTATATAGTGTATACACTAAAATTAATTTTATGAATATATCATTTCGACATATCATGATGTCTTTTTTTATTTTGTTTTAGAAAGATTGAATGATCTTATTGATTTTTTTGTGCAATAATGTAGTTTGATCGTGGTCGCCATTACTTTTGTCATTGTTTTTATGTTACATTATTTTTTAAATATGAAATTTTTTATTTTTTATTTTTTTCTTGTGGATCTTGGGGAACAAGATCATTATGACAAGGATAAGGCTCATATGTTCAACTCTTTAAATATCATAGAAACAGATTATTTGATAATAGATTAATTACAGGTAAATAATAATGTATTTTAAACAGTCATATTAGCAAACACGTCAATTCATCATCTATAGTTTAAAAACAATAACAATTTTAGATTTTTAATGTCAAAAAATTAAAATTGGTTTATCATTAATTATTGATGTAGCAAAACAAATGAATGTCAATCAATCTAAGTAAATAATATGTGTGACGACAAATATGGGAAGGAAGTAATAGTTTGTTTGTTGGATAAATCTAAACATAACGCAATACAGCTAATGCCTCCAAATAAGCTCCTTAAAATTATATATTCAAAATTTCATTTTATTTCAAAAAGTAATGAAATATTTCAATTTGTGTATTGATAATAATTTTTGTAAAAAGTTAAAAAAGGCACCGATCTTTTGCCTACTATAAATAGTGGACAATAATGAAAAGTACCACTAGATTGTAAGTATGATGGACTAAAACTATAAGCATTAAACAATTAGTTCATCAAGTAGCATTAGTGCAATAAAATATACTTTATTTAAAGGTATGAACTTGAAATCATTAATGCCATTTGAAATGGACTTTTGGTCATTGACTAATTATTCATATAAATTATCAAAAAAAAAATTGCGTTAATTAGGCTAGAAAATTTCTATAACCAAGCTGAGGAAAATCAAATTTATAGTTTATATAGGTGATGAAAATTGAATTTTTATTATAAAATTAAAAGAAAAACTTTTAATTATTAGGCTAATTTAAGAATCTCAAATATCAAAAAGATCTTAATTTATAATCAAAAGATAATTTTATAATTTAGAAAAATTATTTTTATAGCCTTAAGATTATTATTTGTATAAATTTGTCAATTGATATAATTCTAATAACATTGAATTGTGTAGCATAGCATAAAACAATAAATTAGCAACCATTGATTTATTATACTTACATAAATAAGTGTTGGACCCACGTTATAATAGAAAAGCTTTTGCTAAATTACATACAATTATATTCACAAATTATATGTTAGTTTAGTAGTTAAAGTATTTTTTTTTTCTTTATAATAAAGGTTTAATTCTCACCATCTACATAGAAGATTAATTCTATTTTGCCTTTACTATTAGAAATTTCTACTGTATCTCAAAATAAAAAGTCAATTAAAATATATTAGATACTAATCAAAACTATTTGAGTTCGAGAAAAAATGTTTTAGATTATAGGATAGGTCGAGGAAAAAAAAATTGTTTTATGAAAACCTTAAACATGTGAAAGGGCCTTTTTTTAAAAAATAAATTAATGAGGGAGATGGAATCTCTGTAATAGTACTAATGGTAATGAAGACTACCACTAAAAGGTCAAATAATTGCCAGCTGGTCAAGACTGTATAAGGCCCATGGGCCCACTGCCAATAAAAAAGGGTTTATGCATTGTCCTTTTTGTCATCAAGCCAATACCAAACTCTAAATCTAACTATCTAAGCATTTAAATTGAAGTGAATCGTTGAAATATATATTATTTTTTTGTATGAATATAATTTTGATTTTCGTTCTCTTTTTCTTCTAATTAATTTAATAATCTATTTGATATATTTTTTTTGATATTTATCTTTTAGTAGTAATTTTTGTTTCACATTAGCTAACATAATTAATAATATAGAATATATTTATCCTACCAATTAGCTTCATTATAGATTATTAATAGCCCTAGTTAAAAATGGACGGAAAAATATATCATGTGTAAAATAGTGACTTATTTGGTTTATGGTTATTAAGGATCAAGAGAAAAGGTTAAGATTGAGGTTTTGACACTATTAACGATTATTTTAAATGACAGGTTATTTTTGGTAATATAGTCTATTTATATTGTTAGGATTAAGAGTGTTTGACAAATTATTTTTTTCTTGGCTTTTTGGTTGACTAGTATTTAGCTTTTGGAGTTTTAGCTAGCCAATCTTTTAGCCAAAATTAAAAGGATACAAATGATAATTTTTTCGTTGAATTTTGACTTATTGACGCTTAATTTTTCTAATAATTTTTACCAATTAATTTAGTGACTGCCGACTTATCATCTAATACTTCCACCTAATGATATTTGTATGATATTTGTATGATAATGATCTTTAAACTCTTCACATGGGACTACAAGAAGTACAACTATTCCCATAAAAGGAAGTTTTCATAGCATATTGGTTAGGCTCAACTTGGCAGTTAATATAGAAGTATCTTTTTGCCCTTAGCCATCCGGAACATGACTCATGAATGATGGCTCAAAATCGGCAAAGTAGGATAATGTCGAGAATAGACAAAAAGAAAAGCCAAAGAATTCAAATTAAAAGAAATTTAGATATTTTTGTATTATTTATAATTTATAATTCTTACTCATGCTCTTATTTTTAAAATTATTTAATTTTATATTAAATTGGTAACCCACAAAAATTTTCTAAACAAACTTTGTTACTAATTGATAATTATATTTAAATAGAGTATATAGTAATATATTTAAGGTTAAAAATAGTAATAGATGATGACTTTGAATTACCTTAAGTAGAATCAAATAAGAATAGGTTTATTGTAATTTGTCCTTGCTCAAGAGTCAAGAATACCAAGTTAATTAAGTATCAAGAGAGAAACTCAATAAAAATTTAAAGTGATGGTTATTTATACATAGATATATGGACTTATGGAGTATATAATAATACTTTTAACACATTTTATCACATGCAGGGCCGACCCTATAAGAGGTAAGAGGGGCCTGTGCCCTGACCCAATTCAAAAAGTTAGAAAAGCAACGCTTTTAGAAATTAAGGGTTTATACGAGTATAAGTTCGAAGGGCTAAATTATCCGGGCCTCTAAAATCTTCGGGCCTGCCCTATTTACATGAAAACTTATTATGCTAAAAGTGGGAGGAACATATTAAAAATGACATGTATGAACTTCACTTCTCCAAGGACCTGACCAGGGATAGGGGCAGTTGGCGACGCCTTTTCCATGTTTTAAATTACTAAACCCGCCTCTTTTACCCATCGTTTGTTTTTGTTCATTGCCTTTAATTATCGCTCTTTACCTCCTTCTTTACTTTATTTTTATTTTTAGTTATTTCTATGTATTCTACTTAATCTATTTGTAAGTTGCAGGTTTCTCTCTCTTTAAAGACCTTTCTCGAGCCGAGGGATTCTTAGACCGCACTCTCCTCTATGGTTATGAGCTGCCGTCTGTCTTCCCTCCCCAGACCCTGACTATAGTTTTCTATGAACGGGATACACTGGGTATGATGATGATGACGACCTGATACAAAATATTTCACTTGAATTGAGTATGAGATCGACTAATATATAAGTTTGATGGTTTACTCCTATTACCAATTGGTTTCGGGAAGTGACCTTGTTAGATTTGTGTGCAATCAACTCTTCTATAATATGTGTCGGTATTATATTGTTATGTACAAGTCCAATAATATGACCATAAATATGTGTGTGCAGGTACATATATCATTAGCTGGAGATGGGTACATGAGAATATCATGGATAACAACATACAAAATGGCAACATCAGTAGTGGAGTATGGAACAAAATCAGGAAGCTACAATGAATATGTACTTGGTGATAATTTTAGCTACCATTACTATTCATATATTTCTGGTAAAATCCATTATGTTACGGTGGGTCCATTAACACCTAGTACTACTTATTACTATCGCGTTGGTGGTGCTTCTCAAGAATTCTCTTTTCGTACTCCTCCTGCTTCCTTCTCTGCTGAATTTGTCTTTGTTGGTAAGTTTTTATACTTACATTACATATATCCCGACTTTACCTACTTAACTAGCTGATATTTATATACTTTATTATTATTATTCTCCGTCTTTTGTGGGTTTTTACAATTAGTTGTTTATTGTTAGCTAGTTCAGTTAGCTTATTTGATCAGCTAATAAAGTTGCGAATGTTGTATGCTAGATGTATATGTCAATAGATAATTGAGATGTGTGGAAAAATTAGTCATTAGTAATAAATATTTATTAGAGAAAAGTTGTTTAATAACAAGCCTAAAATCAATGTAACTAGTTGCCCATAATAAATTTTTATTTCACACATTCTTGTGAGAGACGGTTTCTTTGAGAGACATCACTAATTTGGTAAATTTAATATAGCTTTAATGGGCTAAGCTTGACAAAACGTCTCTCAAATAGACGGTCTCTCAAAAGAAAGGTTGTGTTTATTTTCAGGACTTAAAATACAAATAATAATTCTATTAGCTAAAAATCATTTATTTGTTTGTTTGACTGATAATACGCCAAAAATTACAAGCTAAAAATAAATCAATAAATTAGCCAAAAAGTCATATCAAACACGGAAAAATTTTGTGAAATGAGCCAAGAATAATGACTATTGTTAGCCAACCCTTTTATCTCTTTATTTTTTGGGCTTATTTAAGGGCAAAAAGTCAAAACTACTCGCATTAGATGAATTTTGAGTGACTAAATATTCTCCTGTGTTTGGCAAATAGCTAACAGTTTTTAGTTGATTAAAATAATTAATTTGACTAGCTGATTTTATTGATTGGTTTGACCAGCTGATTTTAAACCCGCTGCTTTAAGCAACTTATTCAAAAACAACTAATTCATAACAATAAATTGTTTTAACCGGCTAATTTACCAAACACTAATATTAGATAGTTTGACCACTTAACCTTCTATCTATATCTAAATAAAGCTAGAATATTCTAATAAGCTATTTTGCTAAACTACCGTTATTACATTATGCATCTATCCTTGTAACAATTCTAATGATCTAATCTTAAACAGGTGGACTTGGACAAACACAATGGACCAAAGCAACACTAGCTCGCATCAATGAAAAATGCTATGACACACTAATAGTAGTTGGAGGGCTATCATACGCAGACGGCCACCAATCATTGTGGGACTCATTTGGGCGACTAATCGAGCCATATGCTAGCAAAAGACCATGGATGGTCACTGCTGGGAAATATGAAATTGAGGGTGTTTGTACACTTCCTAAAGGACCTCAACCTTTTAAGGCTTTTAATGCTAGATGGCTCATGCCTTATCATGAAAGTGGCTCAATATCTAACCTTTACTACTCGTATGATGTCGCGGGTGCACATTTTATAAGTTTAGGCTCGTATGCTGACTTCGATTGTAGCTCTGATCAATACGAGTGGCTTAAGGCCGATTTGGCTAGCATCGATAGGGTTAAGACCCCTTGGGTTATCGTCGTGGTTAATACTCCTTGGTATACTTCTAATGTTGCTTACAAAGGTGAAGGTGAATCTATGAGGAAAGCCATGGAAAAGCTTCTATATATGGCTAGAGTTGATGTTGTTTTTGCCTCTCGTGTTGGTGCTTATGAACGATTCGTAAGTTATTCTCTCTTTGTTCGTTTGAGAAAGCATCATTTGATGGATAAGCGCATATTTTATTAATGTAATTGTTGAGATGACATTATTAGTTTTTTGTGGCAACAGGCAAGGACATATGACAATAACCCTGACCCTTGTGCACCAATCTACATAACTCTAGGGGATGCAGGCTTCAAACCCACCTTCGAGTAAGTAAAAATTTCAAAATATATTAATATAACCCAGATGTAGTTTGAAAGTCTGATGTGCACAACCTCATATATCTTTGTTAGTTTATAACACTAACAAAGAATTTGTTACCGACATTTATTAATCACATAACATTGTGATTTACAGGTTTGAGCAAAACGCTCTTTCAACCTCATTGCATAGAGAACTATCATTTGGACACGGACGTTTGAGAATATATGACGACAAAAAGGCTCATTTTGCATGGTATAGGACCGAAGATGACTCTGATTATGGAAACCCTAGTGACGAAGTTTGGATTACAAGTTTAATGTTATCGGAGACATGTATGGAGCTTTGCACTTGCAAAAAATTCTCAAGAAAAGCTCACCATAATGAACTTTAACTAATTTGAAGTGAATTGTAGAATGTGAGATATGAATCTTTGAGATGTTTTGTGGGAGTCTTAGTTATCTCAAATTTTTAACCCTTCCAACCATCTTTTTTGATGGAGAATCGGAGATTCTAGGACTTATGTTCCTTAATAAGTTATCAAACACATGGAGAGAGAGCTATATATGCCTATGTTGTATGATTGATTTTGTGTAATAGACACAAAGCTTGTATTTTATTTTATATATTGTCATCAATGGATAAGGTAAGATTATCCTCCGGACTCGATTAACAAGGTATAATAATATTAAAATAGTAGTATAATAATGTTATAACATCAATTAACTAGGTAAAATAATAATTATAATAAATAATTTCATAACAATCCGCTTTAAAAATATTTGACCCGTGGCCCACCCCGCACCTGCAAAAAATTTGAAAATTTGAAAAAAAATAAGACAATTAAACAACTTATTTTCCAAAATAAGCTCCGTGAAAACTTATTTTCTAAAATAAGCTCCGTGAAAACTTATTTCCCAAAATAAGCTCCGTGAAAATTTATTTTCCAAAATAAGCGTCCGTACATCCAAACCTAGGTTTGGCAAGAGTCGCTGTTAGTAACAGCGAAAGAGGAACTAACAGCGACTTTAAGGTTAACTGGTAACTCCTTCACCTCGTCAGCTGGAATAAGGAAGTAACTGAGAACTGAAAACTTAAAACGCATTAAGTCATTGTTACTAACAGCGACTTAAAAAAAAATTTTTTTTTTTTTTTAAAGTCGTTGTTAGTAACAACGAATGATCCCCAGGCTAAGCTTGGATGTACGGACGCTTATTTTAAAAATTAAATTTTTACGGAGCTTATTTTGGGAAAAAATTGTTCAATTGTGGCCAACTACCACATCTAATCACACAATGACACGATCTCGTACAAAATTTACATATAAGGGTGAAGTAACCTCTTATGGCCCAATAGAGGAATATTTGCATATCGGGATCCCAATACTGCTACCATGTTCACTTAGGGGTGAGGGTAAGGCCCAAAGAAAGGTACCCCTCCCTTTCACCACTAAAAAAGAGCTCATTTATTTTTATTTTTTTATAATATTTATTGATCAATCTTATATTATTTTTTATTTATAATTTATAAGCTAAAAAATAATTAAATAAAATTATGTTTTATTCATCTCAATATAAAATTTATCAATATAATTTTTAAATATGCATAATGGGAACGGATATTTATTGAAGGTAAAATTATTGAAAATTGAGTTGTCTCATTGTAGTAAGTACCGCTTTTCTCACATAAGATTCTGCGCAAAAATCATAAATTTTATTTTTATCTAGTCTTTTCCTTTCATCAGTCTAACCTACAATCAAAAAATTATTGAATTATATTGAATAGAATGTAAACGAAATTTAGTGTCGATAAGGAGGGAGTATCGAATTAACACACCCATTTTGAGAACAAAAAATAATTAACAAAAAAATTAGGAAAATATTTTTACAAATTTCAGCTTCAAACCCTAAGATGTTAATATCTCACCTTTATCTATAAGTTCTCTTGAATTTTGGACCTATAAATTTAAGTAAATTTGGCATATAGAGTTAAATATACTTAACAGTTAACATGGTATCACTAATTAAAACTCCCCTTAATTTTCAATTTGTTACATTATAATTTTGTCATTATTTATTTATTTATTGATCTTTAACTGTATTTAATCTTAATCAATGAAATATAGTTGGATGCGATTAAATATAAATTGTTTTCATGTAATTTTTTTTATTAATATTAACTTTTTACAATTTTTAATTTATAATCAATTAGAGCTATTAAGAACAGAAATTGCGTATCAAATAAAGTGTTTTACCAAATAAAATAGACATTTATAGATATATTGAGAGATTGTATAGATAGCAAAAATCAATGAGCTTTAAGTTAATGTAAGCTTTTCATAAGATTCTAAATAGAAACTTCATTTCTATTTTGAGAACCTCTCAATTTTAAATTCTATCTGACCTAAATGAAAAGATGCTTTAAAAAAACAAGCTTATATTACCATGTTCTGATAACCTCCATCTAAAATTCCATATTCATATAAAATAATTTCATTTTCTCGAATGAATTAATTAAGAGTGAATTTAGAATATTAGCATAACATGAAATAACCACTCATCTCTACAAATGAAGTGATGCAACTCAACTATTTTTTTTTTACTCCCTCCGTTCTTTTTTGATCTTCCACATTACTATATGTAGGAAAAATTTAGATGGTAAAATAGTGAATGGATTTATTTGGAGAGGAAAATGAGTGAATATGTAGAATGAATATTGTTCTTCATTGCACAAAAAATTGATTACATCAGTGGGTATTTATAGTGCAAGTTTACTAAAATATCTTAAATATTTTTATTTTTTTAATTACTTTTCTAGGATCTTCCATTATATTATCTTAGATATTTTTATTTTTTAATTCTTTAGTTTAGATATTTTTATATTTAATTAAAATCCTAGATTTTTCTAGATTATTTTAACACTCCCCCTAATCTGAAAAATCTTGAATTCTAAATTGTGGTCTGAACTCGATAAATTTATCAGTTGATATGGGTTTTGTGAAAATGTCTGCGAGCTGCTCCCCCGTCTTGCAGAATTGTAGTTCGATCTCTTTCTTGTCTACTAACTCACGAATGTAGTGATGTCGTATCTCGATGTGTTTTGATCTACTATGAAACACTGGATTCTTCGTCATTGCTATTGTTGACATGTTGTCGCAGAACATTGTTGTTGGTGTCTCTTGCTTATGTTGTAGATCGATTAATATCCTTCTCAGCCAGACTGCTTCACGTGCTGCACTTATTGCTGCAATGTACTCTGCTTCTGCTGATGATAAAGCTACTGTCGCCTGTTTTTTTGATGACCATGAGACCACCTTGTTTCCAAGCTGAAATACGTACCCGCTTGTACTTTTTCTATCATCCACGCTTCCAGCCCAGTCGCTATCGGTGTATCCTGTGAGCTTGAAATCTTTTTCAGTTTCGTACATGATCCCATAGCTTTTTGTTCCCTTAATGTATCTGAGAATCCTCTTTGCTGCTGTTAGATGATCCTTGCTCGGTTCACTCATGAACCTGGATACGATGCTGACAGCGTTGACTATATCTGGTCTTGTATGTGTGAGATAAATAAGAGAGCCGACCAAGCTTCGATACATTGCTCCGTCGACTTTTGGTTTGCCATCGTACTTTGATAACTTCTCGTTGATTGCCATTGGTGTAGCCAGCGGTTTACATTCACCCATGTTGATTTTCTTGAGAAGGTCTTCTGCATATTTCTCTTGTGATAGAAATATTCTTCCTGGGCTTTGTTTGATTTGTATGCCAAGGAAGTATTTCATTGTACTAAGGTCTGTTATCTCGTACTCCTTCATCATAGCCTTTTTAAATTCTTCGATCATCGTTGGGTGTGTGCCTGTAAAGATTAGATCATCCACATACAAGCATAAAATGAGAAAGTTGTTACCTTGTGTCTTGATGTATAGTGAAGGTTCACTTGGACTCTTGATGAAACCATGCTGGAGAAGATAATTGTCGATGTTGCTGTTCCACGCTCGGGGTGCTTGTTTGAGTCCGTACAGAGCTTTTCGAAGGCGGTATACTTTGTCTTCTTGGCCTTTGATGACGTATCCCTGCGGTTGCTCGACGTACACTTCTTCTTCAAGTTCTCCATTTAGAAATGCTGATTTGACATCGAGTTGAAAGACTGGTAGCTGATGCTGTGCTGCTAATGCCAGGACTGTTCTGATTGTCTCCATGCGGACAACTGGTGCATATGTTTCGTTGAAGTCGATTCCTGGTTGTTGCGCATATCCCTTTGCTACGAGCCTTGCTTTGTACTTGTTGATGGAGCCATCATCATTATGTTTCACCTTGTAGACCCACTTGAGTCCGATGACTTCCTTGTCTTGTGGTTTGTCTACAAGTTTCCATGTGTGATTCTTCTCGATCATTTTCATTTCTTTGTTCATAGCCTCAATCCAGGTTTCTTCTTGTGCTGCTTCTTGAAATGTTTGTGGCTCACTAGAGAAGAGAGCCATCATTGCTTGGTCACAATGGTAATCTTGTAACCATGATGGCGGTTGCCGATCTCGTGTTGATCTTCGGGCTTCTTGAGGTTGAGGAGTTGAACGTGATGTTTGGCTTCTTGAGCTTGGGAATGATCTTGTACTTTCAGGTGTACTTGGACTCGGAGATGATGGGTTTGTTGGTTGGTCTGCTCCGTCTTCTTCACTTGGATCTCTTAGGAGAGTATCTCCTTCGCGAGCTTCAGTTTCTTTTTCTTTCCACGTCCATTCGGCTGCTTCGTCGAAAATTACGTCTCTAGAGATGATTAATTGTTTAGATTCAGGCTTGTAAAGGCGATATCCTTTTGTTTCGTGACTGTATCCAATGAATATGCATTTTTCTCCCTTCTCGTCGAGCTTTTCCCGATTCTCCTTTGGGATGTGGGCATAAGCTACGCATCCGAACACTTTGAGGTATTCTACTCTTGGCTTTCTCTTGTGCTAGGCTTCATATGACGTTAAATCCCTAACTGCTTTTGTGGGAGATCTATTGAGGATATATACTGCCGTGTGAACAGCTTCGGCCCAGTATCCTTTGGGTAGATGTTTACCCTGCATCATGCTGCGGGCCATCTCTGCTATAGTGCGGTTTTTCCTTTCCGCGACACCATTTTGTTGTGGTGTACGCCTTGCTGTAAGTTCTCTTTTAATCTCATGCTTCTTACAGAAGTTGTTTAATTCGTTGCTTGTAAATTCTCCGCCACGATCTGTTCTAAGAATCTTAAGAGAATGCCCACTTTGATTTTCTGTGAGGGCTTTGAATTCCATGAAGTGGGAAAAAGCTTCTGATTTTTTCTCCAGGAAATATACCCACATTATGCGGGAGTAGTCATCTACGAACAGAAGAAAATATCGTTTTCCGCCAAGAGACGGATTCTTGGTAGGACCCCAGATATCTGCATGAACAAGCTCTAGAGGAGCCTTGGCCCTCCAAGGTGCAGTAGGAAATGGCAATCTGTGCATCTTGCCATATATACAGCCTTCACAAATTTTTCTTTCATTTTTTATTGATGGTAGTCCAATTACCATTTCTTTTTGTTTTAATAGTTTTAGACTGTTAAAATTTAGATGCCCGAATCTCAAATGCCATAAGGTGGATTCATCATTTATTGAGCTTAAAGCCAATTTTTCTTCAAATGGCAATTTTAATGGGAATATTTTGTTAGGAGCCATTTCAACAGTTGTTATTATCTGACCCTTATTTTTATCATAGATTTGACATTTGTTATTCTCAAATTTAACCATATATCCTTTTTTAATTAATTGGCCTACACTTAATAAATTTTGTGCAAGTCCGGGAACATAAAAAACTTCATGAATTAATTTTGATGATCCATTTTTTGTTTTAACGGCAATTGTTCCTTTTCTGGCGACATCTTCTTTTTTACCCTCGCCAAGTGTGATGTGTGTTTTAACATTTTCGTCAAGAGTGACAAAATAATTTTTATTGTCGGTCATGTGGTTTGAACAACCACTATCAATATACCATATGTCACTTACTTTTTCTTGTGCATTTAATCCAGTGTAAAATATTTGTTCTCCGGAATTATTATTTTCGGAATAGTTTGCTTCTTTTTGTCGATACCAACAATCTTTTTCGAGGTGAGAGTGTTTTTTACACCTCTTACATTTGTACCGACAATCATTAGTATTGTGGTTAGTTTTCTTACATAATTTACAATAAAGGTCAGTTTGATTATTTAATCGACTCCTTTGATTTTTAAAATTTCCTCTCCCCTTGCTACAATTAGTTGATGTTTGTCCTTTTTCATAATTTTTACAATGACTATTTTTATTTTCACCATTAGAAAATTTTAATTTAGCTTGAAATGCTTGTTCTAGTGGTTCTTCGTTAAATCTTTTTAATCTATCTTCATGTGCAAGTAGTGATCCCATTAATTCGGGCATACTTAATTGAGATAAATTTTTCTTGTTAACTTCTTCTATTGTTGTGGCAATAATGTTATATTTTTGTGAAAGACTCCTTAATATTTTTCGAATCACATTTTCATCTTCTATTTTACCACCATTTGATCTTATTTGATAAACTATATTAGTGGCTCGGTCAAAAAATGAATGTATTGTTTCATTTTCTGCCATTAATAGATTATCAAATTCTCTCCATAGTGATTGGAGTTTAAAAAGAATTACCTCTTCGGAACCTCTGTATTTTGTCTCCAGGATCCTCCAAGCCTCCGTAGCTGTTTTTGCAGACATGATCGTTGTAAGTATTGCCTCGTCGACTCCACGATATAATAGAGATAGGGCATAGTTATCCCTTATCCTATTTTGTTTATATTGTTTTATTTTTGTTTCATCCCAAGATGACTCTTTAGTGTCATCTTTGGGTGGTTGCTCGTAACCTTCTTGTACTAATTCCCATAAATCTTGGGAGATAAATATTGACCTCATTTGCATAGCCCATTGTTCATATTTTTCTCCCTTAAATGTGGGAACCCAATTAACTTGGGGGTAATTAGTGGTTGAGGTCATTTTTTATTTTGTGGTTAGAGGTTTATTTTATTGTGGGGTATGTTGGTTAATGTGTTTAGGTTGTTTGGAGGTCTTGGTTTTAATTAGCTCTTAATACCAAATGTAGGAAAAATTTAGATGGTAAAATAGTGAATGGATTTATTTGGAAAGGAAGATGAGTGAATATGTAGAATGAATATTGTTCTTCATTGCACAAAAAATTGATTACATCAATGGGTATTTATAGTGCAAGTTTACTAAAATATCTTAGATATTTTTATTTTTTTAATTACTTTTCTAGGATCTTCCGTTATATTATCTTAGATATTATTATTTTTTAATTCTTTAGTTTAGATATTTTTATATTTAATTAAAATCCTAGATTTTTCTAGATTATTTTAACACTATAACGGGTAGTTTCAAAAGTTCTTCCACTTTAGAATACTTTCTATTTTTAGAAAGTTTTTATCCCACTTTTACCCCTTAAACCCCCCATTTTCTTTTAATGTACCAATTTTCTTTTATTTATAATTATTTTCTCTCTCATACTTTCAATACAATCATTATTTCACACTACTATTTAATTAAAATAATACCCACTACAACCTCATACTTCCAATACAATCATTACTTCACACTACTATTTAATTAAAATAATACCCACTACAACCCAAAGATTCTATCTTCCTTAATATGTGTGAAAAACCCAAAGTGAAAGATAAAAGAGAACGGAGGGAATATATTATATGTTACACAATATACAAATCATAGAATATTTAATCATATAACTCGAACGGCAGAGCCGAGCTGAACGTAAATCATGCGTAACAAGGTCATGGCATTTCAGCAAAAATATAAAACAAGAACAAAAGATTATATAATCATTTTATGTCATTCATTTTAAGAAAGAGACTTATTCCAACTTTTATTATTATTCAAATTATATTAAATTTATAATTTTATATTCTCTTTATTCTTCTCAATTTGCACAAGTTAAAAATAAGTGAAATTTAATGAAAATAAAAATTGAGTTGATAAATGAGATTTAAAATTATTAGATGATAGAAATAAATGGTTAAGATGAAGAAATGATATAATTGTATATGTTTGTAAATGAAATTAAAAGGAGAGTAAAACCAATCCAAAAAAAAAAAAGAAAATCAGTGAGACAAAATAAAATGAAAAGTGATACAAATTAAAAGGGATGGAAACAGGGCCGACTCTGTAAGGGGACAAAAGGGATAAGCATGTCAGCCCCATCCAAAAATATTAGAAAAAACGAAAATAATTAAAGATCTATAATAATAAATTTAGTTATTATAAATCTATAATTAATATTTTATCTTGTACCTCATAAATCTCATGGCGATCCCTGGATGGAAGAGCAATTTATATTGTTTTTGGGCATACCCCAGCAAGTTGTGGTTTTTTTGGGTATCTTTTATTCATAATATTAGTATAATTGGTTGAAAATGTATTGAAAGACTTTTTGGTTAGTATTTCAAAAGGCGTGGCTATTGTTATCAAATGGACAAATATAATTAATTAGGTGTATTTTTATGACTAAAATAGCTAAATTAATTAAATAAATAATTTATCATACCAACCAATTAAACAACCAAAAAGAGAAGTAAACGCTAAGTAAAGTATATGATAATTAACTTCCAAATACTTTCAAGTTTTAATTTTATGCGTTTTATTTAGCTAATTAAGCTATCATTTTCAACATATAATAAGTTCATCCATCGTTTTCTTGACAAAAAAATATAAAAACCTCTAGATATGATTATTATTCTAGTGTGCCAAACACGAATAGTTGTGAAATGCAATGAATCAATAATTAAATATATATATATATATATATATATATATATATATATATATATATATATGATGAAAAAAACATTCCAAATTGGTAATGCACTCTTTGTCAAGAGGTAAAGTAAATCAAGGGTCTAGAATTAATGGTTGAATTAAATCTATACAAGATCATATATTTCATGGTATTCAATATAGAAACTATAATCAAATTGTATAGATAGGGGGAAGACAACACATATTCATAAAAGAAAATGTGGCCAAGAAACGTTCAACTCGAGAAAGTTGCACATACCTGCAATGAGAGAGGATGAGTGAAGCTGAATCTACAAGCCTAGTGGTGTATGGCCCTTCACACGATAATCAATTATGTTAGAAGTGTAGGTGCAGCTTAGATCCTCTTATAACTGACTTTAAATATTTCAACTAAATAAGAGGTGGATGCATATAGGCACTTCTAGGTCAAATCTTGCCGGGTTTTGGTCAACCCAACAAGTCAGGAATTTTAAATTATATATATTTTATCTATTTTTGTTCAAGAAATATATTTTTTTGACGGCATGTTTTTTATAAAAATAATCAATATACCTATTTTTAAGATAAAAAAATAATTTTAACTTAAAATATAAAAAGTTATTAGAAATATAACGGATCGCGACTAAATATTGACGTGAAATTGAAAATGATGACATGTGATTAAAAATGACGACAAAAAACCAAAAATGAGTAAAAACTCAAAAGGGTCAGATTCAAATTTTCAGTCTGATTTCACCTTATTTTTTCGATATATTTTATATCATATCATTTTCAAATTATTAGTCAAAATTTTCCTAACCAATTAATCATATATCAGTTTTTGAGTGAGATTAAATTTTAATAAATGTATTATAGCTAGGGTTGGCAAAAGTTGACCCGACCTGCTAACCTGATCTGAAACCGATCCGAAATTAGCGGGTTTGGGTTTAGATTTTTGACCCAATTAATTAAATGGGTCAACCCGACCTGATCTGTTTATTTAATGGGTTAGGTTCAGGTTGAATATTTGAACCCGAAAAAACCTGTTTAACCCATTTATTAAATGGGTCAATCAGGTCAGGTCGACCCATATTTAACCCATTTAAAAATAAATAAAATAAGCATAATAATAATAGTAATAATAATAATAATAATTAAAAAAAAAACGGTATAAAAGACCCACGAAACCCTAAACGCTCAAAGACCAAGCCGTCTTCTCCCTCTTCTTTCTCTCCTTCTTCCTCTCTCTTCCCGTGCGCCTCCTTCCCATTTTCCCCGACCAGCAGCCGCCCTCACAAGCAGCAGCAGGGGGCTGCGTCACCTTCCCCAAACAGCAACGACCAACATCTAGGCTGCCTCTGCTCGCGTCTGCTGCAGCCACGACCCCAGCCTGCTCTTCTCCCTTTTCTGCTGTGGAGGCTGCTCTTCTCCCTTCTCTCTTTAATTCTTCATAATAATTTGGTTCGTGTTTGTGTTATTTACGGTTCGATTTTTTCGAATTTGTTGGGGTTTCATTTTTACTAAATTGGTAATTTGCATCTTGTTTTTTATTTCATTTTTCTGTTTCATTTTTATCGATTTTTTTGATTTTTTCGATTTTTCAGTTTGTGTTATGTTTACTCCATTTTTCTTTATGTTTTGCAAGATTGTGTTTAATCCTGCTTCATTTTTACTCCTGCTTGCTGCTTCTCTGTGCGACTTCAGAGTGTGCCTTCTCCTTCCTCTTCTCTGTGGCGGCACCTAGGTAAGAATTATTGATTTATTTCTTTGTTTCCCATTTTTCTGATTTTTTTTTTGATCGATTTTTTCTGATTTGGATTGTGTTCGATTTTTCTGATTTTTCAGATTTTGCAGTTCAATCTTCCTGATCTTCAATTCAAGCTTGTACTGTGTTCGATTTTCAACTCCATTAATGGATGAAAGTATGTTATACTGTGTTCCATTAATGGATGAAGCTTGTAATGTTTTACAGTGTTAGCCATAAATTAGTTTTTATATTGTAATTTTGTAATATTGTAATTTTTGGGTCAAATGGGTCAAATGACCTGAAATATATGGGTTCAATGACCTGAAAAAAAAAAAGCAAGTTAAATGGGTCATTAGCAGGTTGACCCGACCTGCAATAGATCAGGTCGGGGTTTTAATTTTTGACCCATTTAATTAAATGGGTCAGGTTCAGGTCAAGGGTCTATTGACCCATTTATATATGACCCGAACCTGAAAACGACCCAACCCGACCTGTTTGACACCCTTAATTATAGCAATCCCAAAAGTCAACATCTAGTATTTCAATTCCGTCAGCTAATCCAAATCAACTTGTCTTGGCACTTTCGCATACGCATGTACTTACGGAACTCTTTTTTCTTTTTAATTCTTTCTAAAACTAATGAGCAGTTGATTTTTAGCCTGACAAAAATACACTTTAATTAAATAAAATTAACTAACGTCAACACGCTAAAGATGATAAACATTCGTGTTTTCTAATCAACCATTAAATTAACATCTAATTTCTTTATACTTAAGCTAGAATCAATTCTTTATCTCCATGTAATTATAAAATAAAAATTTTCTTTATACATAAGCAAAAGGAATATAAATTATTAGAACTTCAAATATTTTTACTATAATATAAAAACTTTTTTTTCTTTTCAATCATTAAAAATGAAAATCAAACTCAAAACCTTCAAATTAATTCATAAATAAAACATTATTTATATATAAATTAAATAGTCTATTTGATACGAAATTAAAACTTTTTGGTTGAGTTCATCTTATAAGAGAACCTCTAAAGGATGAAAAGTAGAAGTATGTAATTATTAACAATAATTAATGCTAAAAAGGGAAGAAAAAAATACGTTCCCAATTTTTTTTTTTTTGATTTGATAATTAACCACCATCACAAATCCTTTCATAACCCACAAATATTCATTAAAATACATTCATTAAAATGACAATTTTTATAAAAGGAGTACAAATTCATAATACAATTCTAAAAATAAAACCCATTAAATTTTCTCCAATTTCTCTGCCTTAATCACTGGATTAGCCTTTGCAATTGCTTCTTTACCAGCCGATTTGTAATCAAACGTACACCCATGATGTTCTGGGTATCTATGGGACCCACAAAACATCAACCCGCACCGACACTTAAAGCCCGTCAACCCGACCCGTTTGTTACATGTTAAACACCTATTGGGTCGGGTTGAGGGTGTAGCAACTTGGGCTTCAATGATTGAACCCTCAACGGTTGAGATCAAACCCACTTCCACCGATACGGGTATCTTTAACTGGGTAGATGAACCCGGGCTCGGGTAAACGGGGATTTTGGTGTTATCTAAAGCGGCTTTCGCAAGAGCTCCTTGTTCTTCTTTCAAACGTAAATCTCTGAAACATTTTGAGCATAAATTTAAAGTTGCTGGGCTTCCAAAAAATCCACAATTATTTGCACATAATCTGTGACCTTGATCTTGGGCTTGAAATTCATGTTCTTCAGCCATTTTTTTGATTTAATTACAAATTTTCAACAGATCTACAAGTTTACAAACAGATTAGAAAATAAAATTGAAATGGGTTTTTGATATTATGTAAGAATTAATCAAAACAATATGAAAAAATTATTATTATAGAAAAAAAAAAAGTATACCTGAATTGTAAAAAGGGGGTTGAGGAAGAATAAATCTGGAGAAGAGATGTGTCAGAGAAGGGGAGATTAATAGAGAGAGAAGAAAAATGGAAGAAATAATAGAGAAAGAAGGTGGTGGGGAAGATAAAGAGATAGAAAATGGAGAAACAACGAGGAAATGGGAGAGAGAAATTGATGATGGGATTGAATTAATCAATGAATAAAAGAAAAATGAATTTTAAAATAAATGAAAAGCTAAATAATGTAAAAATATATATTTAGTAAATTAAATTGTAATTATTACTCTATTCCTGAACACCTCATGAAATACTTCATATTAATACAACTCCTTATAAAATATTTGTTATTGATAGCGACATTTACCCATAAAACAAGTCATAATTAAGTCTTCTAGAATAGGAGAAGTATCAGTTCTGAAATCCTTGTAATTGATAGTGACATTTTTATTAGATAGATGTATTATCAATAGCAAGTATAATGCAACGGAGAAAGTAATTTTTTAGGCGTAAGATTAATTTTTTTGTTGTATACTTGTACTATTTGAAAGAAAATGAATTGATTTTAAGAAAAAAGTAGATATTTGGTGATAAATAAAGACATAGCTTAAATTATGGAGAAGATATTAAAAAAGACTTAAAAAATATGAATGACTTAAAAAATAAAGAATCTATTTCCAATTAGGGAAGTAAAGCAAAATAAATAATTCAACTTAAAATAAAAAAATTATGCAAATTAAAAAGCAGGAAAAAAATTAGTAGATTAAATGAAATAGTACTATTATGGATTTGTATTTCTAATGAATATTTGTGGGTAAAAAAGAAAAAACAGGCTGGAAATGGGAAAAGAAAGCAAATGGAAAGAAACATTAAAAAAGGGGGAATGTGTTTGGATTGGATTGGGTGATTATAGCCGACGAAGAGGATTATGTTTGGGGACACGCGGTATTATTATTGTGGTTTGACGTGGAACTAATGTGTTTAAAATAGTTCAACAATCTGATATTTATCTGACTTTTTAATAGAATTTAATTCACACAACAGTTAAAATGAATTTAAAATTATGTAAAATCCAACCTAAACTCAATACTGAATTTATACATATCGTAATATCTAATTTGAAATCAACCCGAAAATTCTACTCCCTCCGTTCTTTTTTGATTTTCCACATTACTATAACGGGTAGTTTCAAAAGTTCTTCCACTTTAGAAAACTTTCTATTTTTAGAAAGTTTTTATCCCACTTTTACCCCTTAAAACACCCCCTTTTCTTTTAATGTACCCCTTTTCTTTTATTTATAATTATTTTCTCTCTCATACTTTCAATACAATCATTACTTCACACTACTATTTAATTAAATAATACATTAATACCCACCACAACCTCATACTTCCAATACAATCATTACTTCACACTACTATTTCATTAAAATAATACCCACTACAACTCAAAAATTCTATCTTTTTTAATATGTGTGAAAAACTCAAAGTGGAAGATCAAAAAAGAACAGAGGAAATAATAAACAAAAATTATATATATATATATATATATATATATATATATATATATATATATATATATATATATATATAAGGGTACTTTAGAAATTAGAATTAAAACCTACAACTTACTTACAACTTACAACTTACAAGTGGTCTAAATATGCCCATCAACTTTTTTGGGGTTAGGTGGTAAGATGTTATAGTGATCATCATGAATTCATTTAAACTAAAATTCACATCGGCCACCTTTTTTAATTACTCACAAGAGTGATTGAGTGATGCTAAAATGGTGATCCGAAAGTTAATTGGGTAAAAATTACACTCATAAGCATAAAAATTAGACAGTGACACTTATAAGAGATAATGATACATACAAGCAAATTAAATAAAAAAAGGACTCAAAAACTACTTTATGATGAAACTATATTATCGCCTTTTGGTTGTAAATTGTAAACAACAAAAATTCATCATTATTATACCCGATGTAAACAACAACAATGAAAACTTATAAAATTTATACTTTAATAACACAAAGCATATTTAGCAAATTAGTGGGAAAAATTAAATTTGTAAAACAAAAAAAAAAAAAATCCTTTTTTAGGAACTTAATCAATCATCATAAAGCACGCCTATGAAAAACCCCAAATTTAATAGCAATTTTACGATCGAGTACCAAGAAACACATTCCATAAACACCACTTATAAACACCTTTTATAAATCAATATAAAATTTAAACTAATATGAAAAAGAACCAAAATAAAAACAAAATTATAATCAACTGTGATTATTCACCCAAAAAATATTTTTTTTTGAAACAAAAATCAATACATAAGTACCAAAATCAATCAACTATCAAACAATTAAAAAAAACTCATTTGAGAAAAACAATTGCCATATAATAGATTGTGACATGAATTTTGGATTTACATAAATATATTTTCACTATTTTTAGAGTTTTTAATTTAACTTTTAAAAAACTTTTCAAATCTTAAATATGAATTCAGAGGAGCAGTTTCATTCACTTAAAAAAATAAACAAGTTCACGTGCCCAAAGAAATTGATTATCTTTAAGTAAACATTTCGTATATTTTATGAATATGTTACATTATATAATCTGTAAACAATGTATTGTCGTATCATGGCATGCTTGGCCACCCAAAATTAAGCCCACACAGCTCAAATCCAATCTAAACATGAACTCATTGCAGAAAGCTTATAATTGTGATGAATATATCTAATTGACTATAATGGTGGGAATGAGTTTAATACGTACATAGGTGAGTAGTTATTGGTGTAAAACTTTGATAAATTTAGGCAAAGGTAGTTGGATCTTAAATTTTATGGGTGGTTCTAGGCATATTTAGGGTGTCAAACCGCTCAGGGCCCCCAAAAATTAGAGGCCTCAAAATAGGTTTAAGATGCATTTTTTTGTATCAAGTTTTGCAATTGATACTTAATTTTTTGCTTTTAATAAATTTGTTTGATTATGAGATGAATTGTTTATGTTATTGTTGTTTATGAGCAAATATGAATCAATTATTTCATTATAGAATGTAGTTATACATTTTGGTTTAATTATATTTACAATTTATGCAATTTTTTTAATCATCCGTAAATTATATAAGGGCCCATTCCGAAATAAATTAAAAAAAAAAAAAAGAATTTCTATAATCTTTGCTCCGCGCCGTACAATTTTATGTGTGTTATGACTTTAACGGCCCGTTTAGTTAGTGATATTAAATTATGGTAATGAGAATGATTTATATTGTAAATTTCATCAAAAGATACATATCATTCCCATGGTAATGAACCTTTGATCACAAAAAAGTTTTTTTGTTTACAAATTTTCATTACCACCTAATACTATCTGTGTATCTCTACTGATGGTAATGCATTGGATTAAATTTTATGTTGAAAATGAAATATTGAAGTTGGATGAGTATGATTATTAAGGTAGCCAAGATATTTTTCAACTAAATTTATACTAATTTTTCATTCTCATTGATACCGTATTACCCCTATCAGATAGGGCGTTAGTGTCTAATTATGGAGGATGGAATATCCATATTGTCGGCCTATTTGGCAATTCCAACGCACAATGATGCAAATCAAAGGGACGGTTAGAAATTTGTACGAGTAGTTCCGACCCATTTGACCATTTCCCATCCAATGATCCAGTGCCTTCCCTTCCTAACCCAAATCTACTCTAACCGATGTCGACCCACGGCCACTATAGCGTTGTTCTTGCAGTAGAAGGAACATGATTTGAACTGATGAAGAAGTCAAAACCTTCCTTACTCAGTCAACAGAAACAATTTTAACAGTTGAACTTTACAGATTCCAACCTCTGAAATGGTTATGGAAGGCAAAGGTATCTGTAATTGGTTCAAAAGCCATAGATCTTTGTATCGAGTTTTCATCATGTTGTTTCTGGGTCAACTTGTTTCATTCATCTTGTCAATTACCAGCTTTTCATCTTCTTATTTGGCCGGTCGTGGTAATCAATCTAATCCCTAATTTTCTGCCCTTTTCTTCAATTATCATCTTAAACATTAATCAACAGTTACTTCAATCTGGGTTTTCTTTATCGGTTTTGATTTGTGGCAGGTGTAAATGCCCCAATAGCACAGTCTTTTTTCAGTTATTTTGGGTTAGCTTCGATTTATGGGACTATAATGCTGTTTAGGCGTAGGAAATTGCTGGTGTTTTTTATTTTTTGGGTTTTGTTATTGGATTAACAATTTTTTGGATGATTGATTAATGTGGATAATATTCATAATTTGTAGGTTCCTTGGTATTATTATCCTGTTCTAGCCTTTGTTGATCTACAAGGGAGTTACCTTGGGGAGTTTTACTCAATGGGGCGAATTTCTAATTCGCCCTTTGAATTCTCGTTTTGCTCCCTATGACAATACTTTGCTCTTCCGTTTGGCGATTGCAAGGAGATTATCAAATCATGAATGTACTATAGTTTTGGATTTTAGTATAACCTTCAAAAAGACATTTATTTTTTTTTTTTTAGTTTTGAGTGATTACTATACTTGGGTTGATTGATTCTTGTTGGCATGTCTTAACTTGGATTCCTTAAAATTGTAGTCTTTTGTGGTTTTGGGTTCTTGATGTTGCATACGTTAGGTTATAAAGGATCTGAAAACATGATGGATTGTAAACTAGTATATTCCAATTGTTTTTATAGATATCATTGGCAGAGGGTAGCAACATCTCTATTGACCTGACCCATGTGCATTTATTGTGTTAAAGTCATCAATTAAAGAAAACGGCTAATTATATTATTTCGTCCCACAATGAAACGGTCTGATATAAGACGAGTTGTTTCTTCAATACAGTTCTTATGTACTTTCTTGGTTATATCCTATAGTATAACGTAAGCTTGTGCAGACGAGACACTGATTACCGTTGAGGTTCTAGTTTTGTTTTTCACGATTCTTGCGAGTTTTGACAATGTATATCATTCTATGCAGTTACTAAGGCTTTTCAATTTACATCCATCACGAGTGTGACCCTATTAGACTGCTGGAGTACACCATGGGTGATTGTTTTGACGTGGTTCTTCATAGGCACAAGATAAACCGTACGGCAGTATATTGGCGCTACCATATGTATATTTGGCCTTGGCTTGGTCCTCCTCTCTGATGCTGGGATTGATAGTGGAGGAGGTTAGAGTTTCTTTGGCCTCTATGCTGAACAACAAGAATTCATTATTCACTTTTAGCTATATGATCTCATTTTTGTACAAGGCATACAAATATAGTCTCACTTACTATATTTCAGGTGGATCTAGACCTCTTCTCGGCGATTTTCTTGTAATTGTTGGAACTATGTTCTATGCCGTAACAAACGTTGGTGAAGTAAGTTACTAACTATGCTCTTGGATCTCAACAAAACCCGCATAAGAGGAGAGTTGGCCGCACATAAACCTGATCAGGTTCCATCCTAAAACCAATTTGGTTTTAGCATGGAAGCTTATCGGGTATGTGTGCAGTCAATTCTCCTCTATGCTGGTCTTGCTGTGTATAAACCCAAATCCCAATAACAGATTTATCAGGATCTTCGACACTTAGACATGGATATGACACTTGGACACTTTATTTTGGAACTAAAATGTTGTAGTTTTCATAATTTATACGGACATTCGGACCCATGTCAGATATGAGTTCATTTGTCATTCCCAAGTCATCATAGTCCATTAGTCCAACAATAGGTGATTACTAAATTTAGCTATGCATGGTGCAAAGTGGTGAATCTGTGGTTGGAGCTGAGTTTCCTGATTCATACCAATATTGTTGAGTTTGCATTCAGGAGTTCTGTGTCAAACAAAAGGATCTCGTTGAATTTATCTCGATGATAGGTGTTTTCGGATTAATGATGACCCTATGTGAGATGTATCCTTTTACTAGTTGATAGTACTATTCCATTCGATGACTATATGATGCCTTTCAAACATCTAGTTACATACCAATAGTCTTTGATATTGATCTATTCCGTAACTTTATATCAGTGCTCTGCTAGAACGACACAACCTGGAGGCAATTGAGTGGTCTTCTGATGTTGTGAGTATAACTTTTTTACACAACTCGTAAAGTTTATTCAGATGTCGATGTAATGGCTCAAATCCATGTCCTATACAAGCAGGTTGAGACTGCTGATAATGCAGCTTGGTTTATTTATTCGGGTCTGTCTGTCTTCAGTTTGTTCTATTTGATCATGTGTGATCGACTCTGTGTATTATTTTCAGATACTAGGATTCGTTGGATATGCCGTGGCAGCTTGTTTACTCTACACCCTCGTTCCTTTTCTCGTAAAGGTATCGGGAGTAACCTATCTCTAGGTGTTTGTTTTTTAAACTCTGGTGTAACATAATTTACAATTCGCGAGTCGCTCAAAATGACCCATAAATAACCCAAAACTGACACACTTTTGGGTGTAGCTAAGTGGAGCCGCATTGCTTAATCTATCGCTTCTCACGTTTGATATGTGGGCTGTTCTCGCTCGCGTACTATTCTATCATCACAAGGTATCGTTTCCACACTTTATGTATGGATAAAACTTCTGTTCTTTCATTTGCTTTGTCGAGGTGATGGTTGGGACGCAATTGTGTTGTACAGCTTGACGGTTATACTATGTTTCCTTTGCAATTGTGGTTGCGGGACTTGTCATATATTCAAAAAGTATGCTCTGACCTCTCTTGAATCATTTTTTTCAGTTTCAGTCCTTACGAATCTGCAATCCGATGATCCAAACACCCCCATGGATCTCAATGCACGTAAAAGATCATATTTATCCTTACATACATCGAAGCACATAACCCTAATGAAGTACAATGTTACTTGTGTTTTGTTTCATAGCGAGACAAAACCCGCACCAGTGCCAACTGTTGTGGATGAGCACGCAGGCATACCGTATAAAGCCCTAGGTGAAGATAACTCAATACCGAGAGATGGCACATTAATAGCATGAGCGTAGGAGAATGAAGCGTGTTAGGCCACAGTTATGATTGCTACGAAAAGGTTGAAGCAACAAGCTGGGACGGGAAAAGAAGTCTCGACTTCAAGTTGTCGTGTACATAACTTGTTTTCTATATAATGTGCTGATTAACTTCAACAAGCGAAGAAAAAGGAAAACTTTGTTTAACTTGGTAGGTGTCAGGGTTGGCCCTGAATTTTGAGAGGCCCAAGGCAAGATAACAATCGCAGGCCTTTAATTATTATATAGAAGTGAAAGAGTAAGAGTATCAAGATTAGACAAATATGAATTTGGGTTAAACTTGTTCTAGTTTTTTGGGATAGGCCCGGGGCGTAGGACTAACCCTGGTAAGTGAAATATTTGTAGAAGGAAATTCTTCTGTAGTGCAGTTTTAGTTCTCTCAATCTAATGTCATTTTTAGGGATCATTCAGTTAGGAAACTTGTCTATCATTCAATTACGTAATTGCAAATTTTTTAGCCATAGTATATGATTGTGGTCAATTTGTGTATTTAGATTTGTATATTTTAAAATTTTCTTGAATAATAATATTTGAGATTTTGTAATGTTTCCGTACACCAACAAAAAATTACGATAATCTCGTCAATTTTAAATTATTATATCTTTATAGCGAAACCATTATACAAAACCTTTTTAATTAAGGAGGCTAAAATTTTATTTTAAATTACTTAGTCATAAAAATTTTAAGATATATTATTATAAAATGATGAAGACCAAATTTTTTTTTTAACTCCATTCTCACTCTAATAAGTTCAATTGAAAGAAAGTAACAGTATAATTCATAAAATAAGCTCGATTGATAGATAATAACAAAACTTCTTCTGTAGCAAATATTTCAGATTTGAACTACTGAAGTAGTATATTCTGTTTTTGACCCAGTACAACAATGTAATAAATGTAAATACAAAAATCAAAGAACAAACAATAGCTTAACTAAACAATTTTATTCTTAAAAAAATATTGATCTTTTTAATTATAATTCCAAATCAACCAATATTAACTAATTAAATTGAAGTTGTTGAAGGTTATTTTTTAAATTAGAGATAACAGCTTTCCAACCAGCTTGAGTAGGGTGTACTTCATCCCAAAAGAAATAAGAGTTGGGATCTTGGCATACTTTATACATTTTGTTACCCATTTCATCTACACTTCCACAATGGTATGTTTGGTTTATACCTGTGCAACATGGCTCCAATGGATTCTCAAATTTTATATTTCCTACATTAATAACAAACAAGGAAATTAATTAAACAATAAAAAAACTTCATCAATATGTCAACTTTAATAACAGTCGATACGTATTATATATATAACAACTTCAACAACAACCGATACGTATCATACGTGTTATGTATGACCTTCTTTCGTTTTTATACATAACATACCATTTTTACACTTGTTTATACCAGATCTTTATGGTTTATTTAGGTCGGTTTTTTTTTATCAGAATTAGGCTTACATGTCAAATTTTACAACCTCCGAACACTCTATCTACATTAAAATGTAGTTTGGGTTGTATGTAGGCTGAGAAAGGAAAAATGTTAGCGTTGCTCTTGGGAATAACGGTATATACTCCAATCCATCTAGAATAAGACATAATTTTCTGCATTTTATGAATTTAGATAGTAAATTTATTTGACAAATGGTTGTTGACCGGCATTGTTGGTTGATTGACTAGCCGGAAATACCGACAAATTATCTAGCGGTAAAGTCTTTGGTTTCGACTAACAAAATAATTTTTCAGGTAGCTTTAAAATTGCTTACTAATAAGCATGTTTTTTTTTTTGTTTCACTAACAACAACAAATCACAAATGCCAACTAAAAAAATCATATGTCAAATACGGTATTAACAATTGAAATACATTATATTATACATAATTATATTATATAAAATATATTTAAAAAAAAAAAAAAAAAACATGATTGACTCACCTGATTGAGAACCTTTGTCACGAAAGACAGAGAAAAAGGAGTTATATAAATCAATAAGAAGAATTGAAGAGGCAGTTTGATTGTTGAAGTTTGAAATTGCTTGTTGTAATAAGAGATTATGGAAAGCAACAGCTTGGTTGTAAGTGTCATTGCATTGTTGGAATGGAAAATGTACAATGCTTGGTACGCATCCCAATGGTTGTAAGGATGTTACTGATATTTTCTTCACTCCTAAATTATATACACGTACGATATCCACCACAAGCTCATTTACCACTTTTGGGATAAATGTTTGCAAACCCTAATTTCAATTTTAAAGAGCATTGGTTACTTCAACATATACACAATATAATAAACTTTGTTTTTAATAAGGTTGTGATAAGACCGCAAAATTCGTATAAGGAATGAGAAATTATTTTTTTTAAGTGGTGTGAATTGAGTTCTTGTCACAAGTATGTATAATTTCAACTTTAGGGGTATTTGTTTAAAGTAAACTTAGGTAGTTCGATGGCCTACTATAATAGGTAATTCATCAAAAAATAAAATGAAAATTAATGTAAAATTAGAGAAAAATTTTAAAAATTTACATAAAAAATAATTTAAAAAGTCAGAAATTTTTTTAAACATTTTTTTCACAATTTTTTGACATTTTATTTTAATTTATTTTATTTTTTAAAAAAACTTGCTATTACAAGTCATTTGGTTACCAGGTTTCTTTAGGAAATTACCCTCCAAAATTGGGGTTATTCATGGTTAATCAATAAGTGAGATTATTATAAGAGAATATGAAAAGATTGGATTATTCTAGGTAATATTTCCTTTTCTAAATAGTAATTTAATAAACTTAATAAAAAAGTTCTTTTTTCAAATTTTATTTGGTCACCTTATTTTGAGAATCTATTCCAAATTACAACGAATTAAAAATCAAATAGGACCAAGTTTTCTATTTTGAGAATCTATATTAAGAAAAGTAAGTTTTTATCTCGAAATGATTAATGATAAGTCAAAATATTCGAAATATTCTTTAATCCTTTTAGGGTAAAATATTGTGTTAATATATGACTTAAGTTTCAATCAAGCTTGTTGAGACTGCATTGTAAATATTGACTAATGAAAAACTTTTTAATTAACAAAGTTTTTATTAGAAAGCATTAGCTCTGATACCAAATTACTAAATCAACTCAACGACAAGATACATGATAGTTGGAGCTATGATATGCGTTATATATATATATATATATATATATATATATATATATATATATATATATAAAAGTAATAAGAAAAGGGAAATATATTAGCGATAATTTGAGTTAAGTACCTGCGCAGAACCACCCTTAGCAAGGTAAAATGAGTAGTCATTGCCTACAAGACTGAAATGAGCAATGGAGTTATGAAGATCAAAAGCATTTTGATGGAGAAGGGTTTGGAAGAGATCAATTTGTGTAGTGATGTTTGGGTATGGTGCTTTTGTATCAAACACTCCTGTCCCTCCATATGCAAAGTTCATTCCATATTTTAAATTTTGTCTTGCAAATTTTCTAAATTTGTATACTAATGGTGTTCTTGTTCCCAAAGATCTAGCTGCATGCATACCATGTACAATAAAAATCTAATCACAAACATTATTAATCAAAATTAATTTAGTGCATATTCATTCTTTCAAACTTATTCAAACTAAATAGAGTTAAACTAAATAGAAAAAAAATCATATAATGTCAATAATATTTAAAATAAATATGTTTAAGGAGCTCAATGCATTCACGTAGCAAATTTTTTACCAACTTAACCAACACATATATTAGTATTATAGTTATATAATTTTAAACATAAGTTGAATGTTGTTAGTTTGACTACTTTTAAATTCACCCCTGATCGAGTTGAAGATATTGAACTTATAATAACTAAATTCAAATCATGACATTGATAACACAGCTTAATAAACTGGCTTTATTTAGTCGATATTAGTTAGTTGAATTTACTATAACTTTAACAAACCTCACTAACTTTTCTTGCAAACAAAGAAAAACGACAAATACTTTAGAGCTCATTATAGAAATAACCTCATAAAAAAGTGCATTGAAAGAATAAATTAATAGGGAATTCGAATATTTCTTTTGCTTTAACTTTTGCATGAGATTGAAACCTAGCTAGCTTATCATGAAACATATCATATTCATACCACACCAAAATACTCGCTCGCTTCTTTTAATTTCTTCCACCTTACTATAACGGGTAGTTTTATAAGTTTTTCACTTTAGAATACTTTCTATTTTTGGAAAGTTTTTATCCCACTTTTACCCCGTAAAACCCCCCTTTTCTTTTATTTATAATTATTTTATCTCTCATACTTTTAATACAATCATTACTTCACACTACTATTTAATTAAAATAATACCCACTACAATCAAAAATTTTCTTTTTTTTAAAGTGCGAAAAACTCAAAGTAGATGAACTTAAAAGAAATAAAAACTTTACATAGGAACACGGACACCTATAAGGGAATAGATAGACCAATAACCATTATGGAGTGAAAGAGATCATAATATGAACTCTCTTTTTCAAAGGGATCTTCTTTTAAAGTATTTTTTAATTTAATTAAATTACGGGTAGTGAAAATTAAAATCAGATTCTTCCTAAAAAAATAATATATATTTTAATTGAGACATTTACTAGACCTTTACTATTAAGTTAAATTTGTAAAAATTTTAATCAATCATGTTATTAATGTGTTATTAACCTATTTATCTCAAAAGAAAATTTTTGGTAAAAGTGACTGTATAAAAACATATATTATCATATCTTATTAACTTACCAAACATTATTATCTTATGCATATACACAATGACATTTTACAACTATTATACCGATCGGATGTAAGAAATTGACAAGGTCACTAGTGCATTAATAATGGCGGAAATTAATACCAACTCTCAATATTGATTATGACTGAATATTAATATTCTGATTAAAAAATTTATATTTTGTGAGAGTTGATAACCAATAGCCCTCCAAATTGACCTAAGATTTTTTTTTTTTAAATTTAGCCCAAGACTTTTATTGAACTGGGTCTTTTGAGGATGTGGGAGGTGATTGACCGTACAGGTCGGCCCTCTTCTTTTTTCCGTATATAAAAAAATTAATAAAAAAATAAATATATTAAATTTTATTGATAAAATAAATATATTTATTATAAAAAATTATCTATAAGTGGAGAAAAAGTACTAAAGTGAGTATACGTATACCACCTGTAAAGATGTACTCCTAAAGTATACAAATTAAAAGGCCGCCAATAATGCCATATTTTGCAGCCTTAAAGAGATTAAATCATATGACATATTTGATAGAAGTAAAATGGACATGCTAAAGAGTATCCTACCTAAATTAAGTCTAGATATATAGAAATTATTTTTTATAAATTTTTTATTTATAGTTAATAAAAAAGAACGAAGAAAATAACTTATAATTTTTTCACTTAGCATTATTTTTCAATAAATTTCTTTTACTATTGACTTGCATAGTCTATCTTGTTTTTATAAAAATCAACTATTAAATTATTAAACAAGGATCATATTGATATTTTCTTCACTCTCGATAAAACAAAACTAATGATACCTTACTGATAGAATTATATATTTTTGATAGAAAAATATATTTCGAATATTGTGTAATTAATACTATTATGGAGAATATCATGTAATTATTTAATTTCCTATCTTTATTTAAACAATATTCATCTAATGAGAATCGGCAAGACAATCAATTCTTACATTTAATCTCAATTCTTACACTTACATATGTAATAACCTTTAAATTATTCCGTTTTGCTCCATTTTAAATCAAAGACAATATTGAAAATTTTCATCAATTTTTATATATCTTAATTTGTATGCAAATGTAGATGGTACAATTAAACAAGCATGGGAAGTATAAAAACACTTCCTTCCTTTCATTATATGCTTCCAAGGAAAATCCTACTATTTAAAGAAACAGAAACGTATTTTCATAGATATATATCTATAACTTATTTGATATTTATACAAGAAAAATTCTACTATTTAAACAAAGAGGAACATGTATGTTATTTTTTATGGATAACTCCAAAGTTAAAAGATATTCATCTGGCGTCTCCACATATAAAATCTTATTATATACTATCTTTAAAAAAAAATTTAAAACGCTAATAACTAATGTGTAATTGTCTCTCAAATTCAAATTAAGAAGTCTATATTCTTATTTTCTCTTTGATTTTTATGAATTGGACTATTTAGCCCATATATTTAATGCGTCTCTCGAAGAAATCGTCTCTCACAACAATTTGTAATAATTTAAAGACTATGCAAAAAGCAAATGAAAACATCAAATTGAAATGGAGGGAATCGAAAAATAATAAAAGGAAAAACATACCTAAGAAATCAGTTAAAACACGACCATCAGAAAAACGGCCAGAGGGTTTCCCGGGAAAAGTGATACCATAAGGCTCTTTCCATGCTTGTCCAATTGCTATTCTTGTATTCCCTGTGTCCGCATATGAATCTCCAAATACAAACAGCTTTTTCACCGTTTGATCATGATCATCATGCTGATGTGCTCCACATTCTACTACTTTTGTCCCTAGAAATTTAAAAAAAATAAATTAATAATTAGCTATTTTAGAATTTTGTTTAATTTGCATGATCAACCAACAAATTTAATTTGTTTTTATAAAGTACAGGAGTATAATATATATATATATATTCTGCAGTTACAACTATATGATAATTATGATTAATTTGTTTGAGTCGGTTTTTTAACATTTTTTAATTGGGAGTAACCCGGAGAATCCCCAAAAGAAAAGGGAATTAGGGGCATGACAGATTAAACTCTTATTACTTACTACAATCAGGCCAACCCTTACCACATTTCTTTAGTCCTTTATTTGAAGGAGTGCAGGTATAAATTGTTCATTACCTTTCCTTACCTACACTCTATTTTCGAGCGGGATATTGAATTGTGTTAGAGTATATAACATATTCTGAGACTTCAACCATAAGCTTAAACTTTTAGTTGAGTTGATTCCTTGACATGGAATCAGAAGTCAGTGAAACAAGAGTCACGAGTTCGAGTCTCAACCACCCCTCATCATTAAAGTGGAATATTCAGCGCTAGGTTTGAGGAGGGCCTGTATTGCATGCTCACTTCTAGAAAAGGTTCTCGTGTGAGGGGTGTGTTAGAGTATATAACATATTCTGAAACTTCAACCATAAGCTTAAAATTTTGGTTGAGTTGATTACTTAACAGATTGATGATAATCAATCAGGCCAACCCTTAATTCGTAATTTTTGATAGTTTTCTACAATCTAAGATGTTTCAACTTTCAATGGCACAACTCTTTGTAAATTAGTAGAATTCTTGGAAAAGATATTTGATAAACTCATGGAAACTATCAGTTTAAACTTTATGATTTAGAAATAATTTTAAATTAAGATTAATAAGGTTACTCCTATTTTTTAATTCGCGGGTAGGCTGTGAAAAGGGCTTTATAAGAATCAAACTCTGAAATTTTTTTAAAAGATGATATTTACTCTTCAACTAAGACAATACTTAATTCTCAGATTAAACCTACTTAATAACACTTAAAAAATATATAGATAAATAGTTGATATAATACATACCTATGAGAAGAAAAATGAAGGAGCATACAAAGAAGAAGGTGAATAAGAGGTTTTGAATTTGCCCCATTAAAATAGTAAAGCTATGAATAATCTATTAGAAGAAGGAGGATCCTTGAGATGTGTTGGTTGTAAAATACTTTGAAATCTTTAGAGGTGACTCTCTATATATATTGCTTTTCTTTATCAAAATTTAGAAACGCTAGAAGAAATAATCAAAATGTGAATAATAAAAAATGAAAATTATTCAAAGGTATTATTTTATGTAAAAATGAATTAATATGACCCAAGTGTAGACGCACTTCCCTCTTGTCTTTATTTAATCATTCTATGCTTTCTTTGTTAGGGTTGGGTCCTATACGCCATCATCTCTATCTCACTTTTTTCAAGTTGTTGAGGTCTTTTTCTTTTACTTTTTAATCTTGTATTAAGATTTAATTCTTACCATATAAACGCATGAAATTTGTTAATTAAGTATAAATTGTTTATAAAATCCATAAAAAAATTAATTATTTTAATAAGCAGTGAAAAGGGTTAATGAAATACTTTCTCTGTTTCATATTAGTTGCAATATTAGGAAAAATAATACTATTCATTCATCACTCTTGATTTGTGATTAATTTTTAATCTATAAGTTAAAATATAGTCAAGTGATATTTTGTTTGATTCGTCTTATTGCAAAGATTATTAATATCAAATTTTTATAATTTTTTTATTAAACATAATTGAAGATATTAAGAATTAAATTGCGTGAAAAAGCAAAAATATTGCAAGTAAAAACAAGGTGATTATCATTTGTTTTGTTCTTTATACTTTGGATAATTACAAATTAATATATGTATAATTTTATACTTGGATAATCTTCTAATATGTTTCTTTATGTACAAATGAAATTTCAAATTTTGAATGTCCAATTTTAAATTTGGAGTATTTATGTGAAAACCAAAAGAAACAATTTTGAATATAACTTTATAGTAAAATGGAGAGCACAAACTACAACTCTATTCTAGAGTAAGGTTTTAAGAAAATAATTCAATAGTAGTACTTGGGTCAAAAATTAAAAATAAGTTGGATGTGGATACTCTTGTCATTATGATTGTTTGGAAAAATTATATGAGAGCACTACATTTGGAAAGGATACCTTTTTAAAACTAACTATATTATATGTCTTTATGAATTATTCCATATTTCTATTTAGATATTTTTTTTATTTTATAATTTTTTTATTTTGAGTAATTTTTGCGGCATTTTTTTCTGTTCATATTTTTTTTTATCTTTTTTTTAATTTTTTCCACAAAACATTAATATTCTCGGTAATCATTTTCTTAATTTTTGTTATCATTTACTATTATTTCAATCTGAATATGAATATATATAACAAAAAACTCTTGTATATAACATAATTTTAAAAAACAATTTTAAGAAAGTCATCATAAATTGACTCTAGTAATTGTAGGTTTTACATTAATAAAATAAAAAAAATTGAGTCAAAGGAGGGAAACTATAAAATCGGACCAGGAGTAGGTTTTGGCTACCAAAGTCCACGCGAATTGCATGTAGAAGTTGTCAAGATTAGGAGACGTGAATCTTATTTTGAAGTCTTCTTGCAACACCTTTTGGTGCGACGTGAACCAATTGATTTTCTGCTATACTCGTCATATACCTACGCTTTCATTTTAACTATTACTTTGAATATGAAAATAATTAGATTAAGAATCAAATACATTAACATTTCTAAAAAATAGTAATTATTTTTCAATTAAGACAAAATCCGATTCCATTAAAAACTTAAAAATCTCAATCTTGTGTACTGTCAACTCTCCACTTGTGCACGTCTTTGTTGTTAAACCAATGAAAAAATTTATCATGGTATGTGAGCCGAAAATTTTCAAAAAATATCTTGGTCTATCGATGTGAATTCGAAAAAAATAACGTTTCCTCCGATTAAAAAAGCTCACATGTGAATGTAGTGTGGAAAAATTAGAGTAGAAGCTAACTGACATATAAATTTAATGGGTTGATTCTTTTATTATCAATTGATTTTAAGATATAACCTCATTAGGCTTGTGTTTTTCTATATAATAGACCAAGCATATTCAACAATTCCCCCAGCTTCTATACGAGCTTCTATACGAAGCAACCACCCGTCGTTGAACAAAAAAGTTGTACATCACGACAAACAAACGTAAATTGAAAATACTAGTATAGAGTGTTCGAACCGAACACTTATCCACCACAAGTGCACTCAATATATATCGATAAGATATTTGAACAAATGACCAAAATTATGACCTAAAAAGGCCGAACATAGATTCTTCCTAACAAACGAAACCAATTATCAAACTTGTTATTGCTTCAAACTTCTCGGCCATAATACTAATTTGAATAGATTAACTTGTGCATTCAACACAAAATGATAAAAACAGTAGCAATCACTTTATAACTTGACTTGCATCTTCATCTTATTCCTGTCAAATAGTTACATTGCATAGTTCACATTAAGACCTTTATAACAAGGACTAGCAACGAACATCGTACACAAATTTTTACGATTATTGGCAGAAAGAAATATTTACATCGTCTCAAAGATCAAATATAACAACCGAAGAGCAGTGCTCGGAATGAAGTATGTCGTTTTGCTGTGTATAATGTAATCTAAACGAAACGATAACTAGTTATTAATCTCCAAAGATAAGCATACATTGAAATACTAGTCACTTATCCGGACTCGGGTTTCTCGTGTACTAACCTAAAGATTGCAGCTCCCGCTCCTTCTCATCGCTCTCAATTTTCCTTGAGCTCGTTGCGCCCTGCTAAGTGCTATCTGTACGTTCTGCTCCTCGTTACACTGCAGATTAATAGCAAATAAGCACAATGACGGAAAACAACAATTGAACTGATCATAACTCGCTAAGGTAATCGAGTTTTCTTAGAGTTGAGAGTAGAGGTGTTTAATGGGGCGGGTAGACCCAACTAGCCATAAAGTAGAATAAATAACTATTACATGAATTTTAAAAACTGAGTCAAAGTGGGTCGGATTTAAACGGATTTTAACCGCCTTGGCCCGTTTACATTTGACATGACCCACCCCAACCCGCTCCGTTTAAATTTGACCCGACCAGCCCCCACCCGACCCGTTGAACACCTCTGGTCAAGAGAAAAGGATTTATATATATATATATATATATATATATATATATATATATATATATATATATATATATATATATACCTGCTGCTTCCTTTGTGCCTCGATTTCTGCCTGCAATGATGAGTGCTAATTGTGAGGCCTAATTCATACTTGGGTGCTTCTAAAACATAACAATACTCCTCGATCTTTTGAATTTGCTACATTATACAAATCAACAAATCGAAATGAGAGCTTTTTGATGTTTTGTAGCAAATTAAAAAGGACCTGGGGAGTATATATGTTCTCGAAAGAACAAACGAGTATAGTATAAAATTACCAAGGCCTGCTTTAATTGTGCATTTTCCTCTCTTAATTGGTTTAGTTCTGCTTCCAATTCTACCGTATACGCCTGTGGATCAAGAACGTGATTTTGTTTAGAAGACTGTAGCAATCAGTGTTACATGGTTCGCTAATTGCCTTACGAATCGCGAATAAAAAAAAAGCGAATTATGATCGATTTTAGGCTACTTTTGAACCATTTTGAGCGAATCACGAATCCAAAAGGCAAACTAACTAGCGAATTATGTTCCATTAGTAGCAATCTAATTGGGACAGACGAATATGTAAATACTATAAATCGCTAGAATCGGTGCAAGACAACTCCGATAATAAATTAATTCGATGAGTTGTATGATCACTAGGATGATAAAATGATACCTGTTTCCTTGCTCTAGACCTTGCGGCGGACTCCCGATTCTTGATCATCCTCCTTTGCCTTCGTTCTACGACCTTCTCAACCGGTCCATCAATAATCCTCTTCCGCCCACGCAACGTCGACATGTCGAGCCCAAACTGACAACCCGAATTATCCACCTGGCCAGGTCCACACATACCTTCGGGCAAAACCGGACTAACCGGGGACAACCCAGGCCCAGGGGCAAATCCTCCTCCAGAAGCCCCTCCATTAGTCATCCTACCGCCATAACATGCCACTGAGGGCCCCACCACCGGAGCTGGATACCCATTATTTCTCTTCCCATTCGTTGTATACCCGGATCCCTCTCCTGCAGTCGGCGGTATAGTTTGGTAGGGCCCTCCTGGAGCAATCCCCATCATGGGCCGGGTGACAAATGCAGGACCAATCTGTGGAGTACTAAACCCGTACTGATGAGGAGGCGCGTGCTGAGCGGATGGCGCAGGGGTAATCGATGCCAATGGCATCGCTGTCCCGGACCCACATTGTTCTCGTACCACACCGGCCTTAATCAAAAAATCCTCTAGAGTCATCTCTCCGAATGTTGGTTGTCGTTGAGTCGACGTAGAAGTCCCTACCGGCGGTTGCTGCTGATTCGGCTGCTGCTCATCCTCATCAGGCCGATGACTCCTCTGAATCTCGGTCCAAACTTCATCGACAGTCTTGCTGCATAGCGGAGCCGGTAACGTAAGCGAACCTTGCCTAGGCAAACTCGGCTGCTTAGATATTGTCCCTCTACTAACTGAAGAGGTTATCACACGGTCCACACCGACATTATTATGAGCTTGATTTGGCTGCACATGAATTCCATTCGTATTATCATGATGATGATGATGTGCTTGATTTTCCTCTGCGGTCCAAATACTGTTCAGAAACTCATCCATATTCATCGACCCGAAATTCTTTCCGTTCTCGCTAAGAGTGTGCTGAAACTCGTCCAACGTAAGGGAATATATCGAAGACTGTCGCCCCAAATTCGGGAACACATAATTGCTATTTCCGTCATTGTGATTTTGATTATGTTCTTGTGTAGTCTGATTGGTTTTGGTATTGTTATGAGGATCTAAGTTGCTCGTCATCGCGGGTGAATTAACTTCCGATTGAGCCATCATATCTGATTCGGCCGCCACCATTTGCAAATTGCAATCCTGATAGCTGAATAAAGTGGCATACCCGGAAAAAAGTTAGTGAGAGCATATACAAAATTATCATATAAATTTAACAAAAAATATACTCCCTCCTATTCAGCTTATATGTCCTATTTTCTTTTATAGTCAAGTCATCTTAATTGTCCCATTTTTATTTTTGGTATGGGTTTTTGACTTTTATGCCCTTAGTAGCTTTATCTTATTTTCAATTATATCCTCCATTACCATACTAATTTTCCTCTCTTACATTAAAAACCCATAATACCACTTTTTTTTCTACCCTTAGGGTCCCACTTTTGACTCTCCTTAAAATATGTAAAAAGTCAAATGGGACTGAGTATTTTATTTTTTGCATTTTGTGCCCTCAAGTGCGAGCGCAGGGAACCTGGGTCCACCCCCAGGTCCGCCCTTGAATTTGGTTTGATGGTTTTGGAATTGTAAACCAGATTTTGGGGTATGATGACGCAGTAGAGTAAAGCACAGCAATGTTGGCATAAGTTCCAACTTGAGTAAAAGGACAAAATAGGGAAAGAAAAGACTAAAAAAAAAGAAAATTCTTTCCGTTTTGTCTATATTGCTAACTCTAAAAACCCATTATAGATAAACAACAAATAGTTGCCCTTTTGATATTTTTGCCAAACTTTTGTCCATATCTCAATTTATTTAAGTTAAATAATTTTATTGGCGAATCTAGAATATTAATATAAAATGGGCTAACCACACGTCCAATCTATGTATTTATGCTGAACCAACTCGATTGATATACATTCTTTTATATTATATGTTATAATAGTCAACATTAATAGATTTTTAATCTGGGTCATGACATAACATCCTTCAATGTCATATTTGAAAGCTCTCACGAATAAAGATTATAGCAATTTCTTTACACCCATAAGAATATACCAATTTTTTGAATCCCTTTCAAGAATATTATGTCTATTTGAAAAATAAACTACACTTAAGTATACAAGTAGTATATGTTTATTAGAAAAGTACTCCAATATTATATTGGTATTTACGGGTATTTAACAAAATAGAAAATGATTATAGCAAATCGAAACGAAAACTAAAAATGATTATAGCAAATCGAAATGAAAACTATGTATGTATAGTATAACTAATAAGTCTAGCTATAGAGAGAAACCCAAGCTACCTTAGGCAAAAAGAGTATTAGGTGTTGTTTCTTGTTATAACCAAGTATTGGCAAATTCTAGCTTCAAAAACGAGAAAACTTTTACTTATCTTCGTTTGTATTGCGTCTCTCTTCTTCAGATCAATATAATGGCTTTACTTTACGATCCGACAGCCGGCTAACTGAACAAAAACTAATTTAATCTCAATAAATTTATCAAGAACAATATTAATTACATATATTGCTGCACATACACTAAAAAATCTCACATCGTTAGAATTCGCTATCAACTAAAATTTGTATTACTAACTTAGTGAATACTCCCTTCCGTTTTTTAAATTTGCTACATTTTTTACTTTTGACCGTTCTATTTCTTAATCTTAAGCCCTTTGTAGCAAACTTAGGGGACAGATGAGGAGCGAATACATCCTAGCAGAGGTATTCAAAACAGACCCGATCACCTAATATTCACCTCACCTTATAGTCTTATAGTCGAATACTGACCTAACTTAAAAACTGGATTTATAATTATGTAAAACCCAATATCAACACAAGACCTGATTTTGCACCGGTCCAAAACATTTAACCCAAACATCAACCCCATGACGTGAATAAACACCTTGATACGTAAGTGTGCAATGTGACGCACCATTTTGGGAAAAAGTACCTCAAATTTGGTGGAAAAAAGTTTCATTTCAATCATTTAGTGTTATATATTTTCATATTCAAAACATAAATTATTACTTGATCACCATATATAGAAGTGCATAAATGCATAATTTTGGCACAGATCATAATTTCACTAATCCACATAATAACTAAGCTATATTCTCACTCCCACTTACACATACAAAACCATGTAACAAATCACAATGAACGCGGATTTTCATGATAATTATATTATTCTACACATTAACCTTATTTATATCACTATGAATTAACAACCAAATTTAAGTTCATCAAATTCCAACAAAAAAAATACATCATTTTGAGTATGATCATAACAAAAATCTAGACTCAAACCTATCCAATATTGAATATAATAATATAACTAAGTTTGTTTAGATGATTTATCTCACGTCAATTAATTAAAAATAATATGCACACTTTACAAGTCATTGAAACCCTCAGACTTATGTTTAAAGTGAGTGCATCTCGTGCTTTTTAATTATATGTTAGATATTGAATAAATCCAGCTAAACTTAATAAGTGTTCGACTCACCATATATTAATATCTAGATTCATCTCAGCCCTAATCATAAGATATATAGAATATAAACGAATTGATTCAGCACACATACGAAATTTGCAACATGAGTAATGGAAAGAAGCTAACCTGAGAGTGAAGATATCAAAATCAAATATCCCAAAAGAAAGAAAAAAGTTTCTCTTTTTTTTTTTTCTTTTGAAGACTCGATGTTTTTGTTGTAATAGTGTAGAAGAGGAAGTTGGTGTAAGAAATAATACAGCTTACAAGGCTTTTCTCCAAAAAAAATTTAATTTTATTTTTTTTTTGCATGAAGGGCTATAGAAATACACGTGTCAAAACCAGGTATTATATGGGGACAGGGTTCAGCACAGCTGTCTATTAAATAGCTTAAGAGTTTTTTTTAATATCATTTATTTTATTTTCTCATTTAAATAAAAGGGTGTTTGTTTGGTTGAGGTAAACGCAACTCTTATTTGCACACAATTTTATGTATCTTTGGAAGAGTGTGGTTGTAGGTATGTAATTTTGAAATGATAGGCGGGTAAAATTTATTGAATTTTAGTAATATATTGTATTTTGTAGATATAAAATTTGTATTATTTGAGTCGTATCAAAGTTGATCGTGTATTTGTGGATTGTGCTATAGCGTGATGTTTTATTTGGCTGTCATAGTTTATTTTGATTTAGCCATTGCTCATGTATATTTTAAAACTAATGGTTTAGATCATGAGATTAAATCTCATACTATTCATTTTGAATTGGGTTAATTTTATGTTTAATGTGAATTTCACTATCTTTCAAATTAAGTTTTTTTTTTTTTTCTATTATTCAAATAATTTTTAAGGTACTCAATTTGAATCTATTGCATACCTCAAATTGTGACTGGTAAGATATAGCTAAATACTTTATAAAAATCACTATAAAAGAATTAATTTTTTATCTTTTTAAATTTGTTATATTATAGGAGTATAATTTGAGATAAAGTTAATTTTAACTGTAATGTGGCTTTCAAGAGAGAGAAATAATAATGACTATACTAATTATATACATTAAGATTGTCTTTAGGAAAAAAAACATAAACCAACAAACCAACAAAGAGTCATTTCAGAAACATATTTTTGTTTTGACTTAAGAACCATTTGCAAAATTAAATTTTTGATTATTTAATATGAAGAAAAACTAAAAGTCAAACACAAAAGTACTTAAAAAACACTAACATAACCCCTTAACACTAGTGGTCATTTGCACTCTATCCAAATACCAAAAGAGAAGTTACTTGCATGCAAAGAGCAATTCATTTACTACTCTTTAAGTACTTTAAATTATTTGAGTAATAAAAATTTTTAAAAAAAAAGTTTATGATCACCCCAAGCTAAATCCAATTCCTCACGAGTTACAAAAAAAAATCATCATCATACCCAATAGAATAGGCTATAGACAGAGGCCAGAGTATCGTGACAAAGATACATCACCAAATAATCATCACTTTACCATTGACTAATCTAGAATGTAACCAAAATCTTGCTTGCTTTTGTTAATTAGGCTTGTTTCCCTTTACATTTCCTCCGTTCCATGCTAACAGATAAAGTTGCCATAATACGAAAGTTCCGAAACCATAATCTATAAATGTAGCAATGTAGACCATGTAATTACAAGAGAAAAATCGTATAGAAGTTTTGGTGCTTGTCAATAAAACTCGAATCCTCCAAAAACTGCGTGTTTAGAAAAGTAGAATATACGTTGATGCACCTCCGGTATATCACCTGAAGTTGAAAACTCATCAAGATACCACAACATCGGTAGTTGCTTTAACCAAATGCCCTTTCACATTTTCTGTAGTTGGTCCAGTAGAGATTTTGATTCCAGTCTTTTCTCCGGCAAAAGATTTATTTGTCTACCAGAAGGCACAAAAAAGTTACGGAACTAAAACATTAGAAAACAATTCACAGCCAGTTTCGTCGTTGGTTTTAAATTGTGGTAATTAGAATGAGTTTTAGCATTGATTTTCATAAATGCGTTGTCATTTTCGTAATAATAAAGGTCTCATCCTCAAGACCTCGAATGTGTGTTTAACTTCAAGTTATTTAATCAACCCCTTAGAACACCATTCTAAGAGACGAAGGACGGAAAAGAAGTATATGACGAAAAAATAACTACAGTAAGACAAGCATGATCATAAACCTTGTCAAGTAACGGAACAAAAACATTAGAAAACAATTCACCTCCAGTTTGGTTGTTGGTTTTAAATTGTGGTAATTAAAATGAGTTTTGGCATTAATTTTCATAAATGCATTGTCATTTCCGTAGAAATAAAGGTTTCATCCTCAAGACCTCAAATGTGTGTTTTACTTCAAGTTTTTTAATTAACGGAACAGAAAACTTTCATTCTTGCCATTTTAATATCAACTAAATAGGCCGTAAAGGTGTGTCTAAAAGGAAAAACATCGGGAAATACGTATGCACTAAGAAAAATAGTCGAATACCAGAGCTAGGCGAGCACTGTGAATGTCATTAGCAACCTGTATTGAACAAAGCAAATAACCATTATGATCTCGACATCGAATGAGACAACGACAAGTTATATATCTCATTCTTCAGTATATCTCTGATACTTACTGGTTTTTTACAAGTCCTGACTTCATCTCCACCAAATCCAGGAAGCGTCATGTTCCAATCTCGATCTGTATATGAACATGAACACATTACGAAATCAGCAAAAGGGCATATCGATCTTGTTCACCATTTGAAACGCTGGATCATGCAATATCAATCATCACTGCCAATCACTAACCTATATGCAACAGTATGTCTTTTGCTTCTAGCATATTCGACTTCCTATGCTTCGCCAACGAACAAGCAAATGATGTAATCTGCTCGAGAAATTGACAGATCACAGGAAACTTATTAGATTGACGCAACAAAATCAAATAAAGCAGCAGCAAACATGCTTCATACTTCTATATGCTTTAGCAAAAAAGGCTCCATGCTTCAAAGAACGAGCGTAAAAATGCTTTGGAGGGCGTATGTCAAAATCATTACAACTAACAGCGTTTACCAAGAAAAAAAACAGACGATTATTAAAGATTGATTGCTCAAAAACCGGTTACACATTCCACACAAACTCTAGCCACCCCAAAAACTAATAAGAGTAAGCAATGCAAGAATAATCACTCCTACATCCAAGGTAGTCAGTAGAATCGTTCCTCCATCTGTCGATAGTTAGACTCACAGATACTATTTTAGGAAGTTCAATAGATAAAGAAAAATATCAACTTATTCTTAGAGACTTCCTAAAAAATCTAGTTGAAGTGGCGGGAGGAAGAAAAAGGAACACCTATAGTTACCTCAATGCAAAATTGTGTTATATACTCAATTACAAGGGGTTGGGACACAAGACAATTATTTCCGTATTGAGAGATATGGACACAATAGCAACAAGGCTAGCACAGTGTCGCATGATTTGCTAATCTCCTCGCGAATCGTAAAAAGCAAATTATGATCGGTTTTGGGCTATTCTTGGGCAAATTTGAGCAAATTGCAAATTCAAAAAGCAAATCAACTAGCAAATTATGTTACACTGGGATAGCATAAAGGCTTTCAGTCAAATATACAGCAAAGCCAATGATGTATCAAACAGAGCAATGTCAAATATCCAATCAATGAAAGTCACCATTTTTATCTAACTAGTAACTACTTGAGACCTTATGACATGACTTATAGCATCGTACACTGTACTTTACCATAATTATATTTACCTTCTAAGTGCAATCAAGGTAGTATTACAGCATCAAGAGATGACTACGGAAAATTTGAAAATTTTGGGGGATGATGTGTATTCAGATTTCAGCGATTACTAAAAATGCAAGAGGAAGTTCAAACTCACTGAGTCAATAAAATCTTCAGCAATATCGATCAAAGCATCTTCAGCTTCAGGATGTAGTTTCTCCGATGGATCAATCTGATGACAAGCCAAGACTAAATTTGTGTTTTTGAAAAGAAGAATAGAAGAGCATTCGGGGATCAAGGGACAAAAACAAGATAGAAATCATTCACCTGGTTCAAGATTTCCTTGATGTTTCTCTTGCCGAGGACTGTGCTACAAGCTTTAGATATATCAGCCGCATTTGAACTGTCAAGTGCTTCCGAACGGGCAATGCTTGCTTGCCCAATTGCAGGGCGTGGAGACCCCTGATTTGCTGATCCCTGAACCCTGACATGTTGGTTTGCTGAAGTTTGTGACGCTCTAGATGATGGACGCAGCTGTTTATCTTGGGACTGATTTGATACTGGGAAACGTTGCTGTTGTTGTGGAAGAGGCAAAGATTTCTGTGGTGGCGGTGCAGCAGCTTGCAACTGCTGGACTGATTTCTGAGGGATATAAGATCGTTGCTGCAATGATTGGGGATTTAGCAGGGGCTTGGCGGATTGAGATGGACGCCTCTGTTCAGAAGATAACCATGGGTGAGATGGAGGCAGTAGGCTTTGTGATGTACTGGTTGTTGACAAACTTGAGGGAGTAGCAGTGGAAGCTCTCAACATGTCATGTCTTTGAAAATTCTGCGGTATTAGGATAAAAATAAATCTTACTTGTCTTAATGTTGCTGTTTTTATCCCTAGAAAATTGAACAATGGATTATTAACATTGAGTCAATTTTGTCTTTGTTTTCAAAGTATTTAAAGTTAAGAATTTGAAAATGACTTGCTAAACCTTGTCATTCTCAAATTCCTTATTTTTATTTATGATTCCATAATTGACATTAAGAATTTGAAATGAAATATATGTTCCCAAACACAACCTAAAATCATTTCATTGTTTTTCAAAAGATAAATTTATCATAAATAATTCATTCCAACACCTATTTCCATAGAGGAATGGTTATCATAACACCTACTACTTACTAGAACATCTTTTATGGACATAATTGAAATACATATACTATTGTATCAAACTTCCGTTTTAAGGCTCTCCATGTTTAAAGAGGATACTAAATTGTAAAGGTAACACTTAACACAAATCCTTCACTTATGTATAGCACAAATGAAACAAATAGATAACTCAAAATACTTCTATAAAGTCATACCGCACGTATGTACAACCATTCAAAGGTAATAATTTTCTTCTTCCCTCTACACTGCACCTTGTTATATCATAAACAGCTTCAATTCAAAACTTACATTCCAATGTCTTATCCTAGCTAATTTGATGAAGATAAGAATTACACAACACTCCACAAACTCAAAATTCAAATGCGTACGAAAATCTAACTGTCTCTTACATCTACAATGGCAAATTAAATTTCCAATGTAATTTAAGATTCAAATACACTAGATATTAACATGGTGAAAAAGGTAAACTGTAGCAGATAGACAGAACTCTAACCCCAGATGTTGCCTGAAATGGTTGTGTCTGATGAGGAGCAGAAGAAGAAACCCCAGTACGTCGCATGTTCGGCATCCCATGTATTGCAGGACCTGCCTACATGCCACAAACACATGATTAGAACTAAAAGCAACAACAACAACAAAGATGTCAATGTCTTATATGATGATTGGAGTCGACTATATGATAACTGGTGGGCTGCAAGATTAAAACTAAGGAAAGCATAATTGAGATTTACTTAATACCCCTAATTTTCTTGTAATCCAATTTATTTTTCAAACTAAAGTCAGCATCATTCAAATAACAAATAGATACACTAATCTAATACTGAAATATAACCATTTTTTTTCAAGAATTATGAGGGTTTAAACCGAAATCACTATGGAAATTAATTGAAAAAATCAACATCAACCAGTCAATTCAAAACGGACCCAAGTCACAAAATCACAAAACAATACGATATTCACTAAAAACCTAAATCATTAGAAGAAAGTAACCGAAGAACGGGAGGAAGAGGATGCAGCAGCAGAAAGAGCAGCAAAAGAAGAAGAGTGAAATTGAGAAGGGTAATTAGAGAATTGGGAAGTGGGTTGAGTCCATTGTGTATTAAAAGGAGACCGACTAATGTTTTTTACACTTTGAGTTGGTCGTTGAGGAAAATTTGTGGTATTGAAATTAGGGTTTGGGATTGAAATTGGGGAAGAACGTGAAATTGTTTGCGGTTGTTGTGATTGGTATTGTGAATTTTGAGTAGAAAGTGGTGCAGTAGAAGGTTTTGATGAGGTAATGGAAGGTGGAATTGCAGAATTCTCCATTGAAATTAGAGGAAGAAGACAAGTGAACTCAATTTAGGGTTTATTAGTTTGGGGGTTTTTGGATGAATCATAGTGAGATTTATATACCAATCGGTAGTGAAAGTGACAGTTCCGTCACTTTTGGCGGTATGGGGTTCTCCTTGCTTCACTAACTTACACTATTTCTATTTATAGGTTGGGTTTTTTTTTTTTTTATTTAATATATATTATATGAGCTATTTAACTCATACATAAGATATTGTTTTTAAGTAAAATTGTCTTATATAACAATTTGTGAGGTAATTTTGCATTCAACTAATGCATGTGGATTGTGGACATATATGCATGTTATGAATTAGATTTTCTTACATCAAGAGAACAATGTTGAGGAAGCAAGGGGACTCCTGCAAAGAGTTTGATGGAAGAGTCGAGCAAAAATGGGTTGAAAGAGATGTGGCTCGACCAAGCAAATATTGGCTCGACCCAACAAAAGTAAAGAGCAACAGGGAGGCAAGTATGCTCAATTGTAGTTGGCTTGATCGAACATGTCAGCTCAAATCTCGTTTTCACTTTTGTATGCATGAATTCTTTTAAGGATTGTTTTGTTGGCTTTTATGGATCCATTTAGCCCATAAAGAGAGGGTTTTGGGATTAGAAGGACAGCATGTGAAAGATGTTAAAACACGTTTGTTTTGGGGTTGTTAAACCTTAGCAGAGCAAGTGTGTTTAAGTACAGTATTTTTGTTTGGGATTCTTGGGGTGTTGTGAGATCACGGTGCTCTTACACCGGAGGTGGATTCTTATTACAACCGTTTCATACTTCCTTTGTTACAAATATGATCTATTACTATGAGACTATACAACATTCGCATCACTCCCGGAGGTACTCACACTTGCAACGCCAGAGGTCGCAACACTTACCATCAGAGGTCCGCGACTAAATCCTAGTCTTGCTGACATAAAACTTTCCGAAATTACAAGGTTCAAGAACTAGTAAACAATTTATTCAACTAGTTAAGTTGATAAAGTCGAGTTGTAGAGGTATAAAAAAGTGACATACATTTTAATTTGATTCAATTAAAGAGACTGATATCCAACTTTTAACTTTTAGGATCTCAAAATAGGAATATTATGATTGAAACACAAAATGATGGGAGGAAAAAGAGGCATATTGATTTGAAACACAAGATCAGGCCAAGGAATACTGATTTGAAATACATAAAATTTCGTGATGCAATTCTGCTTTCATATGCATTAATGCATCATCTTCAAAGATTGAGATAGCTTAGTAATTGACCCGTCATTAAGTGTTGTAATGCCAATTCAAGAGCAACAATATAGGATACATGGAACATTTACCTCTACATATATGCTGAACCAGCTCAAATTGTTTTTAATTAAATGATTTGGGTCGTGGCCTAGGAAAGCCTGGGCCTAAATTCCCCTACGCTGATCATTTTAAAATATGAAGGTAAAAAGTTTGCTAATGATTCAAAGCATACATTACAGCATAAAAATAGGTGCGATAGACTAGTAACAGAAATGTACTCGAGCGATACTTATATTCATGAGTTGAAGAATTTCTTAGATGTTAATGACAGTATAGGAGGAACAGGACGAGCAGGGGACGGAGGAGCAGGACAAGCAGGGGATGGTGAAACAGAATCAGCAATATGTTTGAATGGTGATGGTGAAGCTAGATTTCTGGGAGAAAGTTCGGTGAACTCTAATGCTTGAAACCTGAGTTCTAAAGGGTAGTCAGCAACACATCCAATTCTAGGGCCAGCACCAGTCGACCATGTCCTTGCGAGTTGATGTCCCAGTTCATATGAATCCGCCTTTTTCGAATTGATTCTTTGAAGGATTGCTTCTTTGGGTACCTCGGGTCTTGGACTTTGTAGACCACCAGACAAAGTTCTCTTGTACTCACTTCGGGATTCAGCTTGCTCAGAAAGAAGTTGTTCTGCCTCGCTTTCTTCTTTGGCTTCGAGGGATTTATAACAGTTGGACGCTTCAGTTATGGTCACAATACTAGATAGGGTGTCCTCGCAGGTAGAATAGCCTTCATTTGGTCGGTGGATCTGGAAGTAAAAGTATGCAAATGTAAGGAATTTCAAGAATATCATATGATTTTACTTAATTCAAGGCTTCAAGCCAAGATGTGAGGCGTAAGCTAGCTCTCTACACAGAACATGAGCTAGTTATCCATACAAAAGAACTACCGACTTACCTCAACTTGGTCAAGGTCTACACCATTCTCCTTTAGGAAGGAAACAAAGGCATCTAGACGGTCATCCGTTGGACGATAATGTCCACTATATGCAGAGATGGACTGCAAAATAAAATTGACAGAAAATCAGGCGCCAAAAGAATATTTGCGAAACCACTGCAAAGAAATACAACAATGCTGACATGGAATGTAAGCTACCAGTTCAGCATTTTGTAAGAATACAGAAAACCATTGAACTTAAATTAGATTTAGATTCTCCACAAGAACATTGTGATTCTGTAAAGCTTGAATCTGAACAGTAATATGGTTTCTCAGCCTCACTAATGGGAACTATCTTACGTTTGGCTTCACAACTCGGAGGACTCCTCCTTGTGCTCAACACAAGTCCCAAGTTTGAAGCAAATGAGAAAATGAATTCACAAATTCAGACAACGTTTCTGTAACGTAAATTGATTTTATGCAATGCCAAAGAGTTAATCCCAACATGAATTTGGTACAAGCTTAGTAGCAGTCTAGCAGATTCTTCAATTGATGCTTCCTTTAAAAACCAAATAACCAACTCTGCGTAGAACCATTACCGACTATACTCTCCAACACTGAACATTCAACAAGGATAAAGGTTATTTACTCAGAAAATTTCAACTTTGCTGGATGTGTTGCAGTTGTGGATAGCTCAAGGGGTTAAGTAGAAGACTCTATTGGGGTGACATGGGAATACCAATTATGTCGTCATTCTTAGATTCTATTTATTGATCAATACTGTTTTCATATTCATATTAACCAAAAAACAAATGAATAACGCCAGTAAAAGATTGCAATGACAAGGTCAAGTTGAAAAACAATCCAACACAAGGCAACAAGCATTAAGAACTTCATCAGTTTTATGGGATTGATTTCTGGATTTTTTTCTATATAAAAAAACATGATGGTAAATTTCTCCAAACTATTCATGACCAAGTGTAACTATCCACATTTTTACTTTCTTTAGATTGGTGTGGGATGCAGGGTGTTGTTTAAGCATACAAAACAAGTAACTATTCCTCAGAAGTATGTTGAAAATTTCTTGAATATCCATTTGAACTAATAAAATCCAAGAAAACAAGAAACTTAAGACTCGAAACTTCATCTATTTGTTGCAACATGAACTACAAGCAGTGATAAGATAAGAAAATATTAGAGGCAGCATTAAAACTCAACCTTACCTTCAAAGTACCATGGTCTACATCAAGTCTTCCAGCAGCTAAGGTAGCTCCTCCAGCTAAGAAGCTTGAATGATGAAATTTTCCTTTCTTTTTCTGCATTAAAATTGGAAGGGATCAGTTTTATGAAAATGGCTACCACAAACAATTGAAGGAATAAGATCGAATAAGAATACCCTTGCTATCTCATTCTCCTGAAAGTCTTACCTCACCAGCATAGAGTTTCTTGCAAGTGCTCATGACAAATATCCATTTGACCACTCCTGATGCTTTCTTAGTATTGAGTAAATCCCCAGTTAGCTTGTGGATAATTTTTCCCTCTGAAACAATGTACTCGTAATGCTCTCTCTCTTGCTGCAAACATCAAGGGTACTTTATTGACATAAAACAATGCCCCTGAAGAAAAATTATAGATACGGTTTCACTGGTAGACTTTATAAGTAGAAATTTATACAGGTCCAAGATACTTGATGCATTGCTCGCGTAACTTCAGTCTTGGGCATACTTTGAGATCTAAATCTTTGCCATCTCCAACATCCAGCCTACAAAAACACAATGCCCCACACATCTGAAAGTTAACATACATAAAGGCTCATTTTATTAAAGTATTCAATAAGACAAAAGCTCACTGAAATAAAGTGTATCCCTAACTTTCTGTAGATAGTAATAAGGTCGCTGGTGATTGATCACAACTTTTCTATAGGTAGTAATAAGGTCACTCATGATTGATCACAACTTTAAGGTCACTCATGATTGATCAATGGTTGGCTCTGCTCCTACTGAGAAAAATTTTCCAACCTCAATTAATGAGCCCTTCACAAGACAATCTCTGACTTGAGTTCCTCAGATCCCATGCCATTTAGTTGTCAAGGAATTATCTTAATCAAAAGAAACTTTGGGTTTGGCTTAGATGATTCTTTGACATGGTAACAAAAAGGTATGAATTCAAATGGAATATTTAGCATCGAAGTGTCTGCTACATCCACACTTTTAGCCTAAAGGACGCGATAGAATATTATATCATGGATTTTAAGCATAAGCTTATGCTTAATCTTTGGTTGAGACTTGAACTGATTACTTATTTACTTACTATAAAAAAAAACCACGCACATTAAGGTAATACCAAAACATCATATCCCAAATACAGAGCCCAAAACATTGGTCAGACAATGACAAGTAACACTGAAATACAAACTCAAAGACTTACCAGTAGAAAAAGGGTTGGCCAGAACTTGTTTGACACCATTCATCATAATAAATTTGCAAGTTATGACCATAACGATGTCGAGGATCAATCTGTTAACCAGTATCAAAATTCACCAATTAGCTCAAAACTACTATAAAAACTAAAAAATTCATAATAAAACAATCAAATCAAACCCAACAACCAAAAGTGAAAAGGGAACCAGAAAAAGAGAACAGTACAGCCTCAATCCAATGCTGAAAAGCTAACTTCTGCGCTTTCGAATCTTGAGAAAGACCTTTACCCACCTGTACCAATAATATTTATCATAGATTCATTTCCAAATTCCAACAGTTTGGAACAACTTCTATCACATAGGGAAAACATGAAAATGATATTCATGCCTAGATAAAAATAGAAATACAAACCATTTACTTTTTTCTAAAGATTCTAATACAAATTTAAAACTCAACTAACTTTAATTTTGAATTTCTAAAAATTATAAAAAGTTAATATTTAAAAAAAAACACATAATCGAGTTTTGATCTAAAATTCACGATATTCCAAATTAAAGAACAAAATATAAGGAAGCTAATACTATATATATTCTACATTGACACATAATTTTATGATAAACTCACAAGTAATGTTAATTTAACATAATTAACGTTTATACGTGTATATACCTTCGAAGCAATTAAGCTGACTCTATTCCAACGAGACGCCACCGTTTCAGGTAAATTGAAAAAGGAGATAGTGCTGCGACTCAACCTAGCATAATCGATCGCTTGCCACCTACCACAGACCACACCATCCGCCATTAACACTTATATTTCACTAACTATTTCAAAAAATTCATGACACAAATGAAAAAGAACACCATTATACCAGAGTTCTTCGACAACGACGGCGGTATCTGCTAATTTACGCCGAGTGCGGTAACTTCTGTACACTTTCTGGACTCTAAGCGCAGCAACAGCACCCGGACTCATGAGCGAGCCTTCAATTACTGAGTTAAAACTGCACTGAGTAGTCGGTGAGTCGGTCGAAGCTTGACCATTGCATTGTAAGAGGTCTGGAAACGAAAATGGAGGTGTATTTGAAGATGAAAGAGTGTCAATCTCCATTAAAATTAGGGTTTTAGTTTTCAGTTGATGGGAGATGAAGAAGATGATCAGAATGTATGGAGAAATGGAAGAGAGAGAATTTAGTGAGTACTTTTCCCGGGAAGAGTTAGCTGGATATTTTATTTTAGTGAAAAAATAATTTATTTTCATTTCTTATGGAGAAAATGATGGGTAGGTCATTGTATATTATTATTGTATATAAGATATTTTGGGACCATAACCATTATTAAAAGTTTTTGGTTGAGATGATTTTTTTGATATATATTTATTTGTTTGCAAAATTCAAGTAATTATTACTCATTTTGTTCTGAAATACTCATTATATTTCAATTGTCGGTATTGTTCATTAAAAATTTATTTTATATATTATGGTTTATGTGTAAGAAAAAATATAGTCTAATGATTATTGTTAGAAAAAAATATAGTCTAATGATTGTTGTTAGAAAAAAATATAGTCTAATGATTATTATTAGAATCACCCAATCAAATACTTTTATAATATTAATTTCTATAGTTTTTAATTATGCGTAATTCGATATATAAAAATCAAAATATGGTATTGATTTATATTAAAAATCAAATTTAACAAATATAATAAAACAGATAAAGACTAAAAATATATATATAATAGTTTATTGCTAAAAAAAATGCCGTAAATGACTATGCGAGAGACTAAGATAAAAAATGTACCCAAAACCTTAGCAAAAAAGTATCCGTACTCATGCTCGTTCCATCTCGATATGGAATTATGGATGGCTTTTAACTTTTACACAAATTTTATGGTTGGTACTTGGTGAAGTGAAATGAGAAAATATTTATAGTATTACCCCATTCCAATAATTGGTGTATATTATTGTAAATGATTTATGAGTTTTTTTTTTTTTGACTTTTATATTATTAAATACAAAAAAAATTTAAAAAATTGTCAATTGAGACAGCCTTATAATAAAATAATATTTAAATTGGTTTTATTGTTTTAAAGTAATTACTTATAACAAAAAGAATATTTGGTATTTATATATTTGATTTAGATATTGCGATACTCGAAGAACAAAATAAATCAAAATTGATTATTTTAATCCTTTAAAAAGAAATGAGTAAATTTATGACACATACGGGTATAAGACATCTTAAAATTTAATACTCTTATTTGAACCAATTGAATCTATGTGGCAAAGTTCACTTTTGGCTTCAAAATTGAAAAAATAAATAAACTTTGGAAAATGAGAAAAAAATTAAAGAAGAATGAACTAAAATTAGACAACCAATATGACTTGTAAGATCTTTGAGTGCAGCGAGAATCAAAAGTAGAAGATAATGTCAAATTTGTTGGTGAATTAATAGAACACAACTATCTTTTCATTTAAACCCTTTAATTATTTTAATAAGCGTCTAATAAGTTTTAAAATTAGACATCACGTTTAAAAGGAAGATATCAATTAAATAAGCTATTTCTATTTTCTTAATTAAAAGATTAATTTAATATTTGAAATCCTAAGCGATTAAACATACAAAATCTGCTTAGAATCGCCAATAATGATTAAAATGATATATATATATATATATATCTTTTTGAAATCCCTATTGTACCTTTGGACCTTTGGTACTGCAACTTGGTATCAAAGACCAAAAAAAAAAAAAACAATATATATATATATATATATATATATATATATATATATTTATTTATTTCTAGCAGTTGGGTTAAGGTGAGGTTGACTCATCACTCAATTGTATTTTTCAAGTTGACTTGGTATTTTGTTGTTATGTGGAATTGTTTATTTGGTCCTATTTTATTCATATTTTTTCTTTAAAGCAATTATTACGTTACTTTCTTTATGCCACCCATTTAAATTATTTGTTGTTGTCATATAAAGCTTAAATTGATAGTTAAGACCTATGATATATTATATATTTTAATACATTTTTTCATATGAAAATTCTTTGAGTTAAATGTGTGGATGCAACACAAATCCTCCTCATACTTACCTTAAATATTCCACTCTGAATGAGGGGTGGTTGAGATATCAACTTGTGACCTCTTCTCACATTGGCTTTGATACATGTCAAGAAATCAACTCACCAAAAGCTTAAATTGATGGTTTATGCACCATAATATATTATATACTTTAACATTTATTTTAATTCTTTTTTCTCATTTTTCATCATTTTAATTTTTGAATAATTACCCACCATTTTTCTTTTAGCTCATCTTTACATTTTAACTTTTTAATTTCTTTCTCACAATTTACTCTAAATCTTTATTTATTATCAAATATTTACATTTTTCTTATAAATGAACATTTTTTTGGTACTAACTTAAAGGAATGAAGTAGTTGGAATTTTATGGAATATTATTGACTTGGAATTCAAGACACTCGGTCAATATTGGGGGATTACTGCTTAAAACGGAATTCATGTTGACATATCATCAACCTAATTATATCACCAACTCCTAATAAAAGTATGTATAAAAAATGGAATGAATCAACATCAACGCTTTCAAAGAAATATAAGGTTTTCCGGATTAGATTTGTACTCCGTTAGTCTTTTTATTTTATTTTAAATATCCTATTTGTTTTTTTTACATTTGTCAATACATTAATTTAATATTTTAAATAATTTTAATTGTGTATAATTAAAAATTATAAAAAATAAAAATTAATAAAATTTTAGTTGAGATGGGTATCATTTGAGACCCTGTAATAAACAATTTTGATTATTAAAAGTAATTTTACAATTCAGATTGTGGCAAAGTTTGTGAACAGAATTGAGGTTGAATTGAAAATCTGGAACATATAAAACATCTTTTAGTTGCAGATTGTTATTTAAAGAAATAGTGCCAATGTGTGTGACTTGTATCTTTTTTCCATTAGGAATGGTAATGAAGGTTTGTTGATTCTCAATATTTTTGTATGTGTGAAACATTTGGAGGTTAGAACAAAAATGATCAGTGGCTCCACTATCAATGATCCAAGCATTATCAGTATGAGATAAGAGACAAATGGTACCTGCTAGGAAGGCAGTGTGTTGATTTTGATCAGAAGTTTTATGTGGTGTTGAATGAGCTTCAGAATGTTGTTTGTCAATGAGAGTGAGAAGCTGTGAGTATTGTTCTTTGGTAAAACTTGTATGTACCATATCATTAGATCTTGAAGGAGTAGAGACCTCATCTTGTATGTTAAGTTGGGAATGATGTGCAAACTTCTTCTGAGTTGGAGACCTATAGTCCTTAGGATATCCATGAAGCTTATAGCATCTATCAATAGTATGTCCAGTATAGTGGCAATGATCACAATGTAGGATAGAATTCCTTGTAGCTACTCCTTTGTATTGAGTCAGAACTCCTTTATTTGGGATGTTTCTACCTTTGTTGTGATATGATCTATAGGAGGGAATATGTTGTGGAAGAAGTTTGTCAGCAGCAAAGGCAAGGGGTTCAGGATTAGGTTTATTCTGGGTGATAGTTGTATGGTGTTGCTCTTGTAGGACCATCTTGTATGCTTCTGTGATGTTGGGCAAAGGATTCATCATGATTATATTACTTCGAATTTGTCTGTATTCATCCTTTAATTTCATCAGGAATTGCATAAGACGTTGTTCTTGGAGAACCTTAAGAAATTTTGATGTTAGGTTGCAAGTACAGCGGAGGCATTCACAAGTTGGCAAAGGACTGACCTCATCTAATTCATCCCAAAGAACTTTGATTTTTGCATAAAAAACAGCTACATCATCATTATCTTGCTGTATAGTGGCTATTTCTTCTTGAATGGCAAAAAGTTGTGTTGAACTAGTATGTCCATATCGTTCTTCAAGATTTTGCCACATTTCTTAAGCAGTTTTGAAAAAGAAGACACTTTTGGCAATAATAGGACTTAAAGATTTGAGAATCCATCCTCTGATCATATCATTACATCGAATCCATGCTTGATATGTAGGAGCAGTGGGTGATGGTTTGTGGGAGGAGCCATCAACAAAACACATTTTATTTTTTGTAGAAAGACCAATAATCATAGAAGATTTCCAGGTGATGAAATTTTGCCCTTCAAATTTGTCAGAGACGAAGGATTGTGCAGTTGTGTCAGAGGGATGGATGTAAAAAACGGTGCTAGGATCAGTGGTAAGATCAAGGGTTCGAGAATTAAAATTGTTGGATGTGAAATCGTTGATAGTATCAGCAGACATAGTGAGGAAGAAAGGGGAAAAGCGGAAACAAAAAAAAATTAGGGTTGATGAAAAATCAAGGAAAAAACGAATGCGAAGGGAAACAAAATTGACATGCAAACAATCAAAAAGATGAAAGAGAAGATACTGGAATCAAAATCAAGCTGAAGAACATAAACAAGGTGAAGAATGAACAAGATTTATAAAAAAGAAAACCAAGAACATAAAAAACGAAAGAGAGAACTTCGAAGGGATTAAAACAGAAACTTTCCTGATGAAGAGGAATCAAAGCGAAAAGAAGAAATTACAGCAACATTGGTGAAATGGACAGAGATGATGGAAGCGGCAGTGGTGAAATAGGAGGTGGGAGAAGGAAACATCAAAGCAAGAAAGAAACTAGAGCGAAAATGAAGATCGTTCCGTCTGATACCATGTTAGAAAGGAAGAAAACCAAAGAGAGCTATATATTTCAATTGTAATCAAAGAAACCCAGTACCATACAACTGTGTCAAAAAACAATGAAAGGGGATATATGTAATACTTGACAAGAAAAACTAAGGGTAAAAACGGAAATTATGTAACATGTTCATTGATATAAGTAGTATTCTTAACATGGTGAGATATGTTTATATAAAGGGCTAAATTTGAAAATTAAGTAATTTAAATATGAAATTAGTTGTTTTAAATAATTTAACTGGACTATTTAATCCAATTTAAATTAATACTTCTTATCCCTAATTGATCTAAGCTTTCAATAGCAGTTTGATATTATTCCTAACATATATTTTTCAATCTAATAAGTTTGTGGTGTATCAACTTCATATAATTATTTCAAATATATTGAGTAATATTATACTATCATATTAATTTGAAATAAACTTTAAAATAATTCTAATTCAGTTAAAGAAATATATAGATATTAGAAGTTGTCATAAATTCATGATTTTATTAGATCTGCTTTATATTCGTCTCAGACACTACTCTAATTTTAGAATTTGAGTCTAATATATTTACAACCTATACGTATGAATATAAGTCTAATCAAATTTTAACTGCATCCAATCAATGAGCATACCTGATTATTATTAATGTGTATTTGAACCACAATCTCGAATCGAGGGTAATGATGATGATTCCTACCAATTGGCACTTCATCAACACATTGAGGTTGAACATAGAAGTACAAAAAATACAACACACACAATTTTTAAGTAGTTGTTCATAGTTGGGGTTGCTAAACTTCGCCACCCTTTTCATTTTTTCGCCACCCTTTTCATTTTTTCGCCACCCCCTCCAAATGAAATTACGAATTTGCCCCTGATTTTTTAAAAATTACAATTTTGCCACTCATTTCAAATTTTTTATTTATAATAATAATAATAATAATAATAATAATAATAAAAACAATAATAAAATTAAATAATAATAATTATTATTCAATAAAAAAAAAAAAAATTGAGTCGCCCAAAATTGGGCGACTGAACCATGGTCGAGTCGCCCAGATCTGGGCGACTCGACCATGGTTCAGTCGCCCAATTTTGGGCGACTCAATTTTTTTTTTATTTTTGGAAAATAATAATAATAATAATAATATCAATACTAATAATAATAATTTATAGATTAATGTGGTCTATTAGCTCAGTTGGTTAGAGCGTTGTACTATTAACGTGAAGGTCACAGGTTCGAGACTTGCACAAGCCATTATTTAATAATTATTAATTTTTTATCATATTTATAATAAAAAATTAATAATTATTAAATAATAGCTTGTTCAGGTCTCGAACCTGTGACCTTCACATTATTAGTACAACGCTCTAACCAACTGAGCTAATAGACCACATTAATCTATAAATTATTATTATTATTATTATTATTATTATTATTATTATTATTATTATTTTCCAAAAAGAAAAAAAAAAAAAAATTGAGTCGCACAAAATTGGGCGACTGGACCATGGTTCAGTCGCCCAATTTTAGGCGACTCCACATGGTCCAGTCGCCCAGATCTGGGCGACTCGACCATGGTTCAGTCGCCCAATTTTGGGCGACTCAACTTTTTTTTTTTTTTTTTTTGAATAATAATTATTATTATTTAATTTTATTATTGTTGTTTTTATTATTATTATTATTATTATTATTATTATTATTATTATTACTGTTATTATTATTATTTAATTTTATTATTGTTGTTATTATTATTATTATTATTATTATTATTATAAATAAGAAATTTGTAAGGAGTGACATTTTTGTAATTTTTTAAATTACAAGGGTAAATACGTAATTTTAGGGGGAGGGGGTGGCGAAAAAATGAAAAGGGGTGGCGAACTTGAAGGATTGGGTACAAAAAAACCTAAAAAAATATCAAATGGATGAGGGCTTATGCAAGAGGGTTTAGCTTGTTCTTCTCCTCTTCCTTTACCCAACAATCAATTACAGCCACCTCCCTGTTTTCTTTCTCATCCCCATTTCTCTTCTCTTCTCCCAATCCCAGATTCTTAGTCTCAAACAAAATCAGAATCTATTCATCATCTGATTCAGTTATGGGGCCTCAATCGGAATCTATTGATGGGTTAAATGATAATGGATTGGAGTGGTCAGCAACAAAAGTTAGAGATACTTTTGTCAAGTTTTTTCAAGGAAAAGATCATACCTTTTGGGAATCTAGCCCTGTTGTTCCTGTTAATGATCCCACTTTGCTTTTTGCTAATGCTGGTTAGTGACTTAGTGGTCTGGTCTTTCCTTGTTTTTTTTGTTAGTTTATAATGGTTTTTTTTAAATTTTTCTTACATAAATTATTATAAGAATTTTATTGCAATTGGGTTTCCTGTATTAAAATGGAAGGAATTGTATGAATACAGTCCTGAACCATTGAATACAGTGCAACGGACACATGTAATACGGTTACAGGAGTGATGCGGTTATCCTAACCCCAAAATCGACTTTTTTACACATTTACTATGTGGGTAATATCTGATAGGATATGATGCTGCCTTGTTTTTGCACTATGGTCATAATTGGATTCTAGTGTTCGAAAGTTGGGTTTTGATTTTGTTTGGTATTATGTCATATTTATGGAGTTCCGCTTATATGTCTTGTGATTTTTTGTTATTTTTTAATTTTTTTTTGAATTTTAATTGATCTGAATTTGGAAGCTTTGTTTGTAATATGCTTATGAAATGGGTTTTGTTTTTACATATTGAAATTATTTTAAGATTGCTATGTGGTTTTATGTTGCTGAAGTTAATAGCTTTAACTCTTGTAATTTCCATTGGTTGATCTTCATTTGGGTTGTGACATCTCTTGGTTAGATTATGCTATGAATGTGATGAATCCTCGAGGGACAGATTATGTTTCTGATAATGAGCATGTTACTTATAAGAAACTTCATGATTGACTGATTGAGCAGGTATGAATCAGTTTAAACCAATTTTCCTTGGGAATGTCGATCCTAACAATCCTTTGAGTGGATTGAAGCGTGCCTGCAACACCCAAAAGTGTATTCGAGCTGGTGGGAAGCACAATGATCTTGATGATGTTGGGAAAGATACTTACCATCATACATTCTTTGAAATGCTTGGAAATTGGTCTTTTGGAAATTATTTTAAGAAAGAGGCCATTGAATGGGCTTGGGAACTCTTGACTAAGGCAAGTGGATCATTTGACTTGCAGTCAGTCTAAATGTTTTTTATAATTTCTAATTTTCAACTTACTGAGGAAATGTTTTGGTCCATAATGGTTTTTCGAGATTAAAAATTCACCATTTCGTGGGTGTTTGTGTAGACTTTTGGGTATGGGTTTTGGAATTGATTTGCATTATTCTCTCGTTGACAGGTTTACAAGCTACCTGCTGATCGAATATATGCTACCTACTTTGGTGGTGACGAGAAAGTTGGACTTGCTGCTGATACGGAGGCCAAGGATATTTGGCTCAACTTCTTGCCTCCTGAGCGTGTATTACCTTTTGGTTGCAAGGTTTCTTTTCGCTCCTCTTTTTTCTTTCTTATTGAACATGACATTATAATGTGTCAAACATATATTTAGCTTTCAGAGTTATGATAGCAGTATAAAACATTTCATTAGTTAAGCTACTCCTTTGACTTGGTTCACAGTGTCATACCAGGATATATACACCTGGTGCTATTAAGATTTATGCTATTAATATATAGTCTAAGCCACTCTAAGGTTGACAACTTTTGTTTGTGGGAGTTCTTCATTATATACCTTTTATAATGCCTAGTATGTGCCTCATTATTACATATTACGCACATAGGGTATACCTTTTCAATACCCATTTTGTTTTTTTCCTCGAAAGATGTGCATGTCAGCGCACAAAGAAAAAAACAAATTAGAGGGAGTTTATGTATATGTTCATTTGTAATAATGCGCTTTCGGAATAGCGGAGTTATGAGAATTTTTACCTTAAAGTGATGTTACGTTTTGCATAGAGCTGAAGATGTTTCTAAATGAAAATTTTGTCACTAAAATTCGGAAGGAGGGAGTTTTGAGTTTAAAGCATTTTTTGTTGGAAAAATAACCCACATGTTATCCCACATCAAAGAATTATAGAGAGGTTGACCAACATATAAGCTTGATGGACTACTCTTAGTTTTACGATGAAATCTCATCGGCCTTGTGTACAGTCTCTTTTGTGCGGATCTTGTTGTGTACAAGTCCGATGACAAATTCATCATTTTTGTTCAACTGCTTACTAGATGCCTTGCATTTGAGATGGGTTATTTTGTTGATTATTATTGCATACTTATGCGGTTTAAATTTAATTTGTAGCTCATTGTTTTCTTGTAATAGGATAACTTTTGGGAGATGGGTGATACTGGTCCTTGTGGGCCTTGCACTGAGATTCATTTTGATAGGATTGGTAATCGTGATGCCGCATCACTTGTTAATAATGATGACCCTACTTGTATTGAGATTTGGAATCTTGTCTTTATTCAGGTATGCTTTTGTCGAATATATTGGGTTGAACTGGTGCATGTTTCCCTTCTAAGTAGTGGGAAAATGATTTTTTTTGGAGGGGGGGTGGGGGGGGGGGGGGGGGGGGGGGGGGGGGGGGAGGGGAGGGAATATATGCCTTAGCACACCGGAAATTATATTTGGTTTGCTCAATTTTCTAGTTTTTTGTTGCTGCTAATACATGATCTTTTTTCTTTTGCAGTTTAACCGGGAAAGTGATGGTTCTTTAAGAACCCTTCCTGCCAAACATGTTGATACAGGAATGGGTTTTGAAAGGTTGACATCTATTCTTCAGAATAAGATGAGTAATTATGATACAGATGTCTTCTTGCCCTTGTTTGATGCTATTCAAAAGGTAATCAGATGCCACAATTGCTTTTCTATTTTACTTTTTCTTTATATTAGGATTCTAAGATTTAAATTTGATGTACCACTCCTCTAGATGGATTCAATTTTTTTTGATTCCTGAAGTTTATCGGTTGAAATACTTTGATGATTCTTCTGCTCCGGTTTTCTTTGTATATCATGAAAAACTCCCGACTTAACGATAATGGGATAAAGTTGAGGTTATATTCTAGAATCTAGATCATTAAAGTTAAGGCTCTAAATTATGTTGTTAAATGTTCATGTAGGCAACTGGAGCTCGTCCTTACTCTGGAAAAGTTGGAGCTGAAGATGTAGACAATGTTGATATGGCCTATAGAGTTGTTGCTGATCATATAAGAACTCTCTCTTTTGCAATTGCTGATGGTGCTTGTCCCGGTATAGTTTGAATAAATAATGCTCATTGCTTTGTTATTATGAGTACCTCTCACATTGATATAGGTAATTTTTAACTTTTCTTTTAGCGCAGGTAACGAAGGTCGTGAATATGTTCTGAGGCGCATTCTTCGTCGAGCTGTTCGTTATGGAAGTGAAGTACTAAATGCCAAGGAAGGGTTTTTTAGTGGGTGAGTAATTATAATCCCGATCACTCTTTGCTCATTAATTTAATGATTTGTTTATGTATTATCTGTCTTGTGCTGATTACATATTAAATTGCATGGTTTTTGTAGATTGACACCCACCCTTGTGAATTTGATGGGTAATGTTTTCCCAGAGCTAAAGCAACACGAGAAACATATCAAAGATATTATTGCATCTGAGGAGATCAGTTTTGGGAAAACACTACTCAAGGCGAGGCATTTTGCTTTCGACAATTTCATGTGTTTGTGCCTATTGGCAAAGCTATGTGATGTGTGATGTCTATATATACTTGCCTTTGGATTGTTTATCTGTGGTTTCCTTTTTCTTTGAATGACTAAGGGATTTTTCTGTTCAACTTATTACTTCTATTTGATTCATACACATCAGGTGAGACTATACACATATTAGACACATTTTAGAAACATATTGGACCAAACAGTTGTTAGATGATTCGTTGATTTCCTTGTGAATTGTGAATTGCGAATAGAAAAAGTGAATTTTGGTCGGTTTTAGGCTATTTTTTGGTCATTTTGAGCGAATCGCTAATTCAAAACGCGAATTAGCCAGCAAATTGTGTAACATTGGTTAGACCAAAGAGCTTCAGATGATCAGATCAAATCAGAATGTAGCAAATTAGCTCCGATATCATTTTTCGGAACCAAGAGAAAAAATCCGAATTGTGTTTTAAAATCTTTGAACATATATTCAACAAGATGAATGGGTCACAACTCCTTGCTATTCTAGTAGGCCTACTTTTGTCAAGCCAGGCTAGCTGTGTTGTTTGGTTTTTATTGCTGTGGGAACTAAGTAAATAATATAGTGAACCACCTAGTGGTGGCATATTGAAGAACTTTTAAGAGACTTTTGAGGAATTAGGAAATTGCAAGATTAAATAGAACATATTAATTTCCTAATCAATTAGGTTTAATTGAATTCTTTTGTAAGTTGCGTGCACTTAAATTTGACAGTGCTTTGACTCACACATTCAATGTTTAATTTGTAAACAGGGAATCGAGAAATTTAAGAAGGCTGCTCAGGATGTTGAAGGGAAGACATTGAGTGGTCAGGTAGATTGCTTTCCTTTTGTAATTTGATCCGTACCGTTTGTGGTACTGAAACTTCTGAGTTTTGTTGGAAACTGAAACTCTTGCAGACTCTAATCAATGAGAATACAGCGAGTGTCTTGTATTCATGCTATTATTTAACACTTTCAGTGTCCTTTATGCCATGAGGTCATGGCTTACACCCTCAAAAGTTCATGTCTTTATCAATACCTTCCTAATTACAGCTAATTTGTTCATTGTAGGATGCTTTTGTATTGTGGGACACATATGGCTTCCCATTAGATTTGACTCAGGTATTCGATGTGACTTTAAAACTTAAAAACATATGTAAGCTTATCTTCTTGTATTCTTTGATTTCTGATCTTTGTGTGTGGATAGTTAATGGCAGAGGAAAGAGGTCTAACGGTTGATACAAAAGGATTCGCCGACGCTATGGAAGAGGCAAGGGAAAGATCTAGAAGTGCTCAGAACAAGGTATTTTGCAAATTCTAGCTAGAGCTATAACATCCACGAGGCCTTTTTTAATTGCTCTGAACAAGGTGTGGGTTAAATTTGGTCTTGGGCTTGGGCTTGTACACAACAAAACCCACATAAGAAGGGAGAATTGGTTGTACATAAGCCCGATAAGGTTCATCCTAAAACCAATTGGTAATAGGAGGCGTAGCCCATCAAGCTTATATGTTAGTCAAGCTTCCTCTATTTCTTCGATGTGGGATCAAATTGAGTTATTTTTTAACAGTGTGTTCAGTTGAGCGATAATTACGCTGCAATAATTATCATTCTTATCTCTAATTTTTGGATATATATTGGTAAATTTTTGCTTAATTTTGTAGCAAGTTGGCGGTGCAATTACAATGGATGCTAATGCTACAGCCCTGTTACACAATAAAAAAGTTCTTACCACTGACGAGTCCAGTAAGTATATCTGGAACCAGGTATGTGTACTTGTATTTATTTAAGTAGACGAGTAGATTTTATTTTAGCCAGAATGCTGGATTTTTATGTCTTGTCTTACTTGATATATTTCAGGATCACGATAGCATTATTAGAGCTATATATACCGGATCTGATTTCTTGGATACCGCGGAAGCGGGCCAGGAAATTGGTGTTGTTCTTGAGTCTACAAGTTTCTATGCTGAACAAGGTGGTCAGGTACTATAATCTTTACCGTTACTCTGCTTGTGAATTGGGCATTGAGTTTTTGGTCTTTACAGTTTGATGTCTGAATCATTTCAATCTTGCATTGCATGATCTTACACCGATTAATTATGTTGTTTGTTAACCCTCTTTCGTTTTTGAAAAAAAAAACTATGTGGCTGTAAACTTTGTTTTGGGTATAGTTAGAGACCTTTTGCTTTTCTGACAATGAAAGTACTTCGCCAAGGAACTAATATAGATCATCAAGAACCTTGAAGGTATGAATATGCGTCCTGTACTGCTTTTGATTACAATAGTAGTTTTCCTATTAGAAAGTTCAATCTGTTTGGGTACAATGACTTCTTATGCTATGTTATCTGAATTTTTTGTATACTTTTCAGTTTTAATTCTTATTATCCTTGCTATTTTCTGGTCTGATTGTTATTTTCAGTTTTAATTCATTCCGGTCATCGGGTCAATTTTTGGTGATATGTTTCGGGTTGGTTCAAAATTGGGTTGTGTCCACATTGATTTTAAATTATTATAAATTCATTTTGAAGTCGGGTTAAGTTGGTTCGGTTCTAAGGTCGGGTAAATAATTGGGTCTTCTGAACATTGAATCTAATGTTCAGGTTCTGAATGACTTTTATTGTTTCAGATATTTGACACTGGATCACTTGAAGGCTCAAATGGAACTTTCGAAGTTTGTAATGTCCAAGTCTTTGGTGGTTTTGTTCTACATATTGGTCGCTTTTCGAGTGGAACCGGCAGATTTTCTGTTGGTGACAAAGTCACTTGTAAGGTTGTGTTTTGCACTTTAATGTTTGAATTTTGATTAGGAAGTATATTCTCGACGCTTTTGTTTAATCTTTCTCATGTTTAATCTTTCTCACTTGTTTTAATTTTAGGTGGACTACAACCGGCGTCAACTTATTGCTCCCAACCACACTTGTACACACATGTTGAATTTCGCCCTCAGGGTAGGCACCAACCCAGGCAAAAGGTCAATTCTTTTTATATATCCGTGGCTTCGTATTGTTGCTGAATATTGTGTGGTTTTGGTTTACAGGAAGTTCTCGGAACTCATGTTGATCAAAAGGGATCCATTGTCCTTCCCGAGAAACTAAGATTTGATTTTTCTCATGGTATATATTTCAACCAAAGTTCTTAAATGTTTACCATTTCGCCGAATGTTTTTTTGACCGAAAGCAATTCTTTTCTCAGGCAAGCCTGTTCAAAGCGAAGAGTTGAGAAAAATCGAAAGTATTGTTAATGAACAAATCAAAGCTGAACTCAATGTATATTCAAAAGAGGCAACACTTGCTGATGCCAAACGTGTAAATGGTCTGAGGGCTGTGTTTGGGGAGGTAAGCTTCTAGGTTCTTCGGGTAGACGTTACATCATGCTCTTTCATTGTCGTTCACTAGTGAGAAATTTTTCGTTGCTTCAGATATATCCCGATCCCGTAAGAATAGTGTCAATCGGTAAAAAGGTGGAAGATCTTTTGGCATATCCAGACAAAGAAGAATGGTCGCAATACTCCGCTGAGCTTTGTGGAGGTTTGTGTCTCCTTGATTTTCCCAAGTGCTTATTTTCAAGTTTAGTTGCGTAAATTTGTACCGAGACTTGCTTTGTAAGCTTGCAGGAACCCATATAGCTAATACAAGAGAAGCTAAATTATTTGCTCTTCTATCTGAGGAGGGAATTGCCAAAGGTATTCGGCGAGTGACGGCTGTTACATCTGACTGCGCATTGGAGGCTGAGCAATTGGCATGCTCCCTCGAGCAAGAAGTGATCGATGCATCAAACATTAAAACAAGCTTGCTAGAAAAGGTTATTTGGGAATTTCATTCTTGCCTTCTTTCTTGGTTCTGTTTGTAACACTGGCCTTTAGGGTGTGAATCTATGTTACTCGGACTTTTCATTTTGTTTCACGTACCCATGTCCGATTCTTGATGCTCGGACATTGGTATGGTACTTAGACACTTCTTTTTAGGTGTAGAATTGAATATTTAGACGTATCTGACACTGGGAACATACTAGTATTCAACATCAGTACCCGAGGCCAAGTAACATAGGTGTGTAAGTGTTGTATCATACAACATGTATGTAGCTGTCATGTCATAGCCTCATGCTACACGGGACTCTACGTTAATACTTACTACTAACCTAAATATGTGTTCTTTCGGTTTAGAAAGTAGCTTCTCTAAGAAGCCGTGTTGACGCAGCACCAATCCCGGCAACCAAGAAACATGACATTAGGTTGAAGATTTCTTCGCTCCAGGTATTGTGTCTGTTTCCCTTGCTTATATATAGCTCATTAATACCCACCTAGGAAATCATTATGTATCTACTTGTTCGATAAAATCCACAGGATCAAGTGCGGAAGGCCCAGAAAAAATTGGCCGAAGAGAACCTGAAAAAAGCCGTAAATGCCGCCAATGAGAAGGCAGAGGCTGCTGTTTCCGAAGGAAAGACATTTTGCATCTGTCGTTTAGATGTTGGTTTAGATGCTGCTGCCGTCAGGGAAGCTGTACAAAAAGTGATACTGCAAAAGGTTTTTGTCGATGACTGTTTTTTTTTGCCGTTGCAGGGACCTATCATTCTGAGGATTATTCTCGAGCCGGGGGACTCTTTGGCCGCATCCTCCTTTATGGGTATGGGTTGCCGCATTCCTTCCCTCACCAAACTCTAACCATAGTATTTCTGTGGGCAGGATGTACTGGGTATAATGATGATGATGACTATTTTTTTTCGAACTTTTGTACTTCAAATGAGTGTTCTCTAAACTAAGCTTTTCTTCGTGATCAGAAAATATCGGTCATGGTTTTCAGCGTGGATGAAACTGCCAATAAGGCTATTGTTTATGCTGGAGTACCCGACAAGGGAAATATATGGAAAGGCTTAGAAGTGTCCGAGTGGTTGACAGTCGCTTTGGGCCCTCTTAAGGGAAGATGCGGTAAGGGAAAAGGCGGTCTCGCTCAAGGCCAGGTTAGCGTAAATTCTCTCGAAGACCATGTGCTTATTTTTCGCTCTTACTGAAATTTACGGAAATGTCTTGCACCCTTTAGGGTACCGATGCATCACACGTCGAGGAGGCCTTAAAATTGGCAATGGACTTCGCATCATTGAAACTTAACTGAACATTGTCGTCTGGTCTATTAGCTCACCAGACCTTGCGGCTGTGTTACGTCCTCGATTGTTAATTGCCATTGGAATGTAACTTTGCAAGCCTTTAACGAAATGGGTAACTTTGGCGACTAATTTGAAAAGGCGTGCTGCCGTTTTTTTGCTTCTTCATAGAATAGAAGTATAGAACCCAATTGTTATTTTATGTTTCAATACAAAAGTTTCTGTAATCTACTTACAGATTTGGAATGCTTAGTTAAGCTAATTCGGAATTCGGTCTTAAATTTAATTAATGAAACCGGTAGACGTTTGTTCTGCTGATAGAACCATTGCTTCACAAATTATTGATATGTAGTGTTGTATGTGTCTAGATTTGGGACACTAATTCATTACATTTAAAGTTTAACAATTTACATAATAATTTATAAACAATAACCCATTCCATTGCTTACAAAAAATTGTCCTAAAGTATTAAGATTAAAATATTTATTACATTTTTTGGTGTATTTTCTTATTTGGTACATTGATTACTTTTCATTATATCAGCTGATTTTGAACCATGGTGAGAGCAATTTGTAATTTGTAAATTAATTAATTCATTAACATTAAGGTTTTTCAACCAACTAATTTACTGAATCATTAGTATCTGATGGTTTGACAACTTTACTATCTATTTGTGTCGGAATATACTAAAATTACCCATAAGCTATTTTACCAAACATCTCCAAGTGAAATGTGCTTCACATATGGTTTAAGTAACCCTACTAATACAAGTTATGAGAATGATTTCTTGTTTACTGGCATCTTATTGAGAGACGATCTTTCATAAGTCATAAGAGTAGCTGCTAAGAAAGGAAAACAAACACGAAAATTTCTTAATTGAGACACGATGAGACCATCTCTATTGGGATGAACCAATGTACATTTACATTCTCAAAGTGATCATTTATAATTTAAAGTGACCACATATAATCCTAAAATAACTAATTATAACCTTAAAATGAAGTCTTAAAATAACTAATTATATAAATCCGTCTCATGGTGGAACAATTTCATACAAGACTTGTTGAATGAACAAAGAAGCGGGAAACAGGTAAAGCCAATCATCATCATCTTCATAATTATCGTCATTATATATATTACTCAGTGCATTCTGCTCATAACAAGACAAAGCAATGAAAACAAAAATATAAACCCATTTACAAAAAGGGAAGAAGCTCAAGCCCATCATCATCATCATATTCAATGTATCCCGCCCAAAGAAACCATAAGCAGGGTCTAGGGAGGAAAAGACGGCGATAACTCATACCCAAAAAGGAGAACACGACCAAAGAGTCCCTCAATTCGAGGGAAAACACGAAAGCCTGCAATATTTAGAGGGAAAACACAAAAAGAACTGGGTGAAGTTGAAGTCACCTCCGCAAGCGAAACAATGAAAAAGATAAGATAATTTATAAAAAAAAGCACAAAATAAAACAATAATCAACTTATTTTAAAAAATAAGCGTCTAATTTCCAAAGCTGAGGTTTAGTGTTGTTACGAGCAGGTGCTTAATTTTTAAAAAACGCAAACAAGCGAACAGACATGTTGAATTATTTGACGCTGTTCGCAGTTACCATCAACAGCTACAGGTCTCTTCTTCCCCATTTTCCTCAAATTTAAAACCCTAGCTTATTAAAACTCGACATCCCCTTTCAAAAACCACGCTTGGACCAACTATGTATTTGTAATCGTTGTTAATGAATTTATGTTAAATTTTTGGCATCATTCTCCCTAATTATTGAGTCGTTTTTGTTTGATGTATTTGCAATAAAAACATCATCATAAGTTTTTATAAAACAATGTATGTTCCAGACGGGATGAATCATCGCCAAAAGTCCAAGCATTCGTAAGTCAAAGCTTGGAGATTATGATAAACTAAATAAACACACACACACACACACATACACACACACATATATATATATATATATATATATATATATATACAACTAAATATATACAAATGTTTGAAATATACAACTAAATAAACATATATATACATAGTCAATCAAAATACACACAAACCTAACGCTAACGATCATCACCCTCATCTACCCTATCCAACTGAGTTGGTTTCCTACGCCTCCTACGGTAATAAGAGGCGTTCGTGTGTCGCTCTGGTAGGGGAGGGGACTGGTACTTTGATGGTTGGGATGGCCAAGCCTGCGAGGTCCCCACAACGTCACCGGGGTATGACAAGTCCATCTCTTCCAAATGAACTTCATAAGGAGGAGATAAGACGTGCACATTGGCGGTAGCCGGTGATGACTCCGCAGTGACTTCCGGTACGAAGTACTGGAACTGTGTGCCGAGGAGCATGCCTTGCGCAATCTTCTTCACGGGCTCCTCGTGGCTAAACCAGATCACGGCTGCCGCACCTTATGCCTGCAATTAATAGTTAGTTTTTGTAATAATATATTATGTAATCGGCAACTTAATCGTTTAAATGCGAATAAAAACTTATAAATTGGGTCATCGTAGGCGCTGCAGGAGCATAATGGGCCGCTGCAATAATGCCACGTGGTGTCATCCATCGGCGAGTGATGGAGAGATACCACGCCATGTAGTCACGTGTAGTACGTGCGCCAACAACATCGATTGGTGCACCTTAGGCTAGCAACTCCAGTCTATGATCCCAACGAGCGATGTGGCGCCCGTTGATCTCCGTCCAATTCGCCGTACCCTAATTCTTGCGCAAAATCAGGTGCAACTCGGATTCAGTATCGCAAGGTGGTGGAATGCCCTGTACCAACCCAAATTGGTGCAGTACGCGCTCCGATAGATGTACTTCAACAATGTCGAAGCATATGAGTGGCACAGAAGCCCTCCACGCACTTGACTGAATCCCGAGTGCTCGGGTACAACTGCGTAGGCTTCGGCAGGGTACAGGTCCCACGAAAACTATAATATATGTTATGAAAATGTAAATGACGTGTTAATTAAATTGCAGTAATGTTAATGAGTACTGAAATATCTACCTGGTTGGGTCGTAGCAGGTCTAACTGATCCCGGTAGAATCCTAGACCGGTCCCTGTGTGTTTGCGCATTCGGCGCGCAAAATTCCATCGTGATCCATATCCAACATCGGGTGGAGGTTGTTGCGGAGGAGCAGCTTCACCACGACCAACACTTCTGTAAGGTTGGCTGATTAGAATATGCTCCCACGCCCACAACTGACAATTGTAAATGTAATTAGCATGTCATTTACCAAGTATAAATTAGAATTAAATGTTATTGTTATTACCTGTAATATGGATAATGGTCTTGCAATCTCCTTGACATTCTTCTTGGCAGCACCATAGAGCCTCCTGTACAAGTATCCTAGGGCTGCGGAGCCCCAGCTATACTTGGCGATGCGCTCCCAGGGGTTGTTAAGTAATGTCAAATATAGGAGCTAAACTTGGTTGCTTGTTTTATCAGCAAACAAGACAGCTCTTAAGTCTTGTACGTAACAATACGCGATGAAGATGAATATGAATTGAACGTAGCCCTAAGTCTCCACGAACAACCCCGCTTACTCTTCAAGGTAAGGACGATTTGGTTTGAAGTCTCCGTTCCATACTCCACATTTCTGCGAATATGATCCATTCTTATATCTTCCAACAAAGCTTCCTTACTATCAAACATCATACCCTTCTCCAACTTTCCTTCTTCGGTGTAAGTGGTATCAGAAGCCCAAGTCCTCCAGGAGTTGTCTTCCTCATACTCGTCTAGGGGTGGACATAGGGCATAGGGTGTAGGAGCAAGAATTGTAGGAATGTTGCCTAAGGTCATATCATTTGCTAGGGCATCCTCATCGACATCCACATCATCCTCAGAAAAATCGTCAACGAGCTCATTACTCTCATTACCATCATCCCAAGGTCCCATCTCATCACTTTCTCCTAAGTTAACCACTACATCACTTGAAACTTGATTTAGAAGGGGTCGGGAAAAAGTATATGATAGGGAAGGAACAAAGAGATTTTGAGTTTCTTGAGTTGATATGGGCATAGGCGTAGGAGAAGGATTAGAAGCACCTACATTCCCTAAGGGTACTTCTTCTACGTATAACTCCAAAGAGGGTATTTGGATAGACTTTGAATGCTCCTACATAGCATCTATAGCCTCATCATCCTCAACCAAAAAGGCTAGCAATTCTCCACTCATGTCATATTTAAAGCTTATATTTACGGTACTTCTAGTGGGGTTCAATCCAATCTTAGAACATATAAAACGTTTAAAGTGATTCAAATCCATGTTCGAGTTGCATGCAAACAACCTACGTCTACCCCCAACATAATGAACTTTGCCACTACTTTCTCGAATAGAACCATTCCAAAAACATATTATAGTGACATGAGATGATGCCATTTCTACATGAATACAAACAAAATCAACATCATCATCAACTTTATGCCAATACAAGTACATTATATTCATTTGATTATAATCTTTTTGCTATATAAAGTAATAAAGTACATAATGTAACTAAGTTTATACATATATAATGTACGTAAAATTCAACTAATAAATCTATTAATAAGTTCATAAATAATATTTCTAATAACAACATCAAAATTTCTAATAATATATAATGTACATAATATTCAACTAATTCAATATGCTCATCAACAACAATACTTCAAAAAACAACAAAATAAAGCTATTAAAACAATTAAACATTACCTTGATCAATTATGGATGAATAAAAAGAGTGTAGATTTTAAAACTAGTGACCTACATTTGAGTAAGTAACCAAACTTCATTAAAACCCTAAAAAACGATATATATATAGTAAAAAAAACGCATAAAAGTTTACCTTTGCGCAAGCTAGAGCATCCCAGACTAAATTTGAAGTGTCAAATTGAAAGAGAATGTAAGAATTGATAGATTGAAGGTAGTCCAAGAGTGGTTTTTTAAAGCGGAATGTCGAGTTCTCCAAATTTAGGGTTTTAAATTTGGGGAAAATAGGGAAGAAGAGAGCTGCAGCTGGTATTATGCTCGATGGTGTTAGTAGTTAACAGGCCTAACTGCGAACAACTTTTTAAAAAATTAAGCACTTGTTCGCAGTTACTAACTGCTAACAACCTTTTAAAAATTTTAGCACTTATTCGCAGTTACTAACTGCGAACAACATCAAATCTCAGGTTTGAAAATTAAACGCTTATTTTTTGGAATAAATTAATTTTCGTCTTATTTCGTAATTTTTCTTGCTTATTCATTTCAAATTTTCTCCGCAAGCCTGCATTTGAAGAAGCCCAAGCCCAACACTATAAAACCCTAATTACAATATAATGATCTCTCCTACTATTCAATCTAGGGTTTATATAAATCTCCCTATTTCGCAGTTTCAAATTTTCTATTCTCTCTTCGCAAATTCCTTGAAGAAGCCAATGAAGGTGATCGCTGCATACTTACTAGCTTGTTTGGGTGGCAATGCCATTGCCTCTTCGGGCGATGTTAAAGCCATTTTCAATTCAGGTTTGCATGATCCTCTTATCTGTTTTGTAGAGTATTCAATCTATACATATTTGGATCGATTGTGTGAAAATTGTGTGTTGATTTGATTAAGGACAATGATTCGTAGTGTTTGAAATTCGATCAATTAGTTTTTCTTGGGTATTTCTGGAATTGGTACTTGAATTTATTTTTTTATTGTCAATTTTGTTGTAATCTCTTTTGATGCTATCGTTTTATGATTTCGTAGATGAGCAATGTGATATAATTAAATTCATATACACTTGATTGGTTTTTGATGGGACAAAGTTTGAATCTAGGGTTTACTGAGGCAAAATTGTGACTTTAGGTAGAAAGGACTTTTAATTTTCATATTAACATCAGAAAAAAGATATTTAACTCAGCTTGATCGAAGATTTCCAAGATTATATGATATTTGTGCTTTTCCATTATGTTAACAACGACACCAGTATGTGTTAAAATAGTTGTTATGCCAAAACCCCATTCATACTACATCTTCACTGATTTGGCCTTCTCCCTCTAGTAGGTCCTCCCCTGCGTGTTGGTGGTACAATATATTTTCAATGTCAGCAAAGGTTGAAGCTAGCTTATTTTGAAATCTATGGCTAAATATAACTTCAGTATGTTAAATTTTCCCCAAGCTCTTTAGTAATCATCACTTATTTCCAATGCACACTGATTAGTTTATTATATGGTGTACAAGAATGGTGAAGCAATTTATGTGAAGGACCAAGGATGGAGTTGTTGATTTGATTTTTGATCCATCATACTAGTGAATGGTGTATATGTGAATTTTCAAGAATTTGATAAAGAAATTTGACAAGAATGACGAAGCAATTTGTGTGGAGGTCTGAGAATGAAGTTGTTCATTTGAATTTTGATTATCATGCTAGTTTACGGCGTATGCATTATTTGAATTTAAAGAAACTCTTATCAGATCATGTAATTTAAGTAATGGGTGATATAGAGGTGCTAGGATGAGCTTAATGGTTTGTGTTCGATTGATAATGAGGTTCCCAGTTTCTATAATTCTTTGCTTCTGTTTGAGTGTTTCTGGTTCCCATGTCTGTTTATATGTTCATTGTGGATAAAATGTCTTTTTACTGTGTTGGATGTGGATGTATCTGATTTGATGTCTTTGAGGTTGTGTGTGTGTGACTTTGCCAACTTGGCTTATTGAATATGGTGCAGTTGGTATTGAAGCTGACGATGACAGGATTGAGCTTTTCATGTCCCAAGTAAAGGACAAGGACATTACCGAGCTGATTGCTGCTGGACGGGAAAAGTTGGCCTCTGTTCCTGCTGGTGGTGGTGTTGCTGTTGCCGTTGCTGCTACTGGTGGTGCTGGCGGAGCTGCTCCAGCTGCAGCTGAATTTAAAAAAGAGGAGAAAGTAGAACAACAAGAGGAATCAGATGAAGTTTTATTTCTATCCTTTCAATTCATTTATATTGAGTTCTCTTTCTTTGTTCAATACTTAGTTTTCTATGTCAAACTCTTGGGGTATCAACTTAGCCATACATGGTGGCCACAGCTTCTCATACGGCACAATGCACAACTATCAAGTCTCATTTTTTCGTGTTTGTGTGTCCCGTTCTATAGTTGTATACTTATTTTCTAGCGCTTACCTAGTTTTGTATATTTGTGCAGGAAATGGGTTTCAGTCTCTTTGACGACTAAGGGATCTGGAAGCTCGCTACTTTTACGGTGCCATAAGTTAAAACGTATTTAGAATTTTTCTGTTAATTCTATCTCTTTATTCCGAGGTGTAGGTAGAGTTTGATATTAGTCGAGACAGTGGAGGTTTTGGTTAACCTTATTAAATTACAGAAAGATGAATTTATCTACTTGGATCCTGCAATGTAAGTTTATGTCTTTCTGCATGTTACTGGCGTTCTACAACTCTTCTGATACAAGAAATTGGTCAATCATCTGTGATGGAATGCCTATCATACTTCTATATCAGCAATTTTAATCCCTTCTGACCTAAAAAGATTCAACAACAAAACAACAATAATGTCTGAGCTTTCATCATAAAAGATTAGATCGGCTAACCTAAAATGATTGAAGTTTTATATTTATATTATTAAGACGTGCATTAGAGATTCATAAGCTAGGAAGTTGATGTTAGTATGGTGACAATTAAACCAATGCCTTTAAGCTCCAATTAGATATTTATATGTATCCGATTTTGGACCTTAATTTGATTTCACCTAACTTCAAAATAAATTAAAAATTAGTATGAAAATCAATTGGGCACAAGACTCGATTTTGAACCAAAATATCTTATCCGAAATTAACTAGATGATCCAAATAAACACCTATAGCTCCAATAATACGTTTTTATTTATTTATTTTTTTTTAATGTTTACTTCGTTTACAATACATTTTGTTACTTATTAGAATGTTGTCAATCATTGATGGGTTCTAAATCGACCCCTCTTTTCTTCATAAATTTGCTTGATGTTGGGTGGGCTAAATAGAATGGCGTAATAATCAAGTTCTAATAAAAAATAATCTCCTTGTTATGTAAATTTGTTAATATTCACTTCTAACACTGCTAGTATATGTTGTGTCAACCTAATAAAGTTGGTGAAACTATTGAATCATGGTCATCATATACAAGTGTTTCTCCTACATTGTTGCATATAAGTGCTCGGATAGATTGAATGCTCGAGATTATCATATCCTTCAATTGACTCTCCTTCCTGACTTTGATGGCCCGTAAAAAATAGATTTAACATTGTTGTAGAAGATTTTAAAGATTTTTCATTTAGGTGTTCGGGCAGATTTAATATATATTATTTGTACTATGTTTTATTCGATTCCATACTATAAGTAATTTGACAATATATTTTTGATTTTTATGTATAAATTATTTCATGTGGGATTGAAATATATTCTGTTTCGATTAATTGATTCAATTTAAATAACAATTCCTAGACTCTATTAACTCAACATGTCTTTTGTAGCTTGGGTGTTTTGCATCTTCACAAGAGATCTATGGAATGAACTACTAGTTCAACTCTTTTCATATCACAATACATTTTCATTGTAAAGGTGGCCCAACCACATATACATCTAGTATATTTAAATAAATTATATACAAATTATAATTAATACTTAAATAAATTAAGGATAATTAGGCTTTAAACAACACCTTATTAAAAGAAAAATATTTCGTTTATAAAATATAAAAGTTATACATCGATTATATGATTTTAAAACAATTTAGTAATATAAAGAAAATATTAAACCTTTTTTCCTTTTGAGTCCTCCAAAATTCAATAAATCGAAAATAATTTGAAAATAATTTGAATATAAATAACATGATCTTATAAAATGTAACTGAAATTCGTTTTATTTTGTATCTATACATACTTTAACCAAAAATTCCCAATTAATAGCCGTGATTTGTAAATCAACCTAAAAAGATAAAATAATAATAATAAAATAAACAAAACCAAAAAAGATAAATTAAAATAACAAAACTCTTATCCTATTAAATTCTACCAAATAAGGGTGATTTGTTAAGTTCAGTAATTTACTAAGAACTTTTCTCCTTAACAAGTAGAGCATCATACAATAATCATAGAAAATAATGGAAAAAGTTTAATTTAGACAAATAGACAATGATACAAATGTAATGTAATGTAGTATAGGGTGCAGTTTTTTAATCTAAACAATATTTTTATTGAAGATACTCTCTTTCTTTTCGATTATCCATTTTAAGTTTTTCCACTTATGAGAAAAATTTAAATTTGATTTTTGAAGTATATATTTAAGACAAAATATATTAATGTGAGATCTTGTTAGATTCGTCTTGATGTAAAAAATTTTAATATATAATTTTTACAATTTTTTTATTATGCTTAGTATGAGATATCGAAACTCAAATTTACGTTGAAATATGTAAAAAAGTAAAGTAGACAAACAAAAAGGAACGGAGAGAGTAATAAGTAGGATTTTAGCAAAAAAGATAAGGAAAGGATGTCAGAAGTGGGATTTGAACCCACGCCCTCGTTAGAGGACCAGAACTTGAGTCTGGCGCCTTAGACCACTCGGCCATCCTGACTTTGACGAAGATATAATTTTACTTTTTTAAACTAAACAAATTAGATGGTTCAAAGGTTTTTTGGGTGCCATTTTGTGCAAATTAAATACTATTTCCGAAAAAAAGTGTTTTTAAGAAAAAATAAATATTTAATAAATTTTGTATGAAATATTGTGTATAGATTAGACTAAAAGAAAGTGATGACTAATTTACATTTTCAAAAAAAAAATGATTTAAAGTGAGTATTACAGCCCAAAATAAAATTAAGCGAATTAATAGAGACGAAGAAAGTATAATCGATTTTCACGAATTATTAGTTATTCTTATATTGAGGGCTTTTCTTTTTACTCTTATTCTATGACTTTCATTGGTGGTATGAGGTACATTATTAACTTTTTTTTGGAGGGTTAAACAAAAAAGAAAATAAAAGAAATATATGGATTATACGAAATGAAATAATGAGTTTCTAGATGATATAAAAAAATGAAATTACAAATTATAAAGAGAAATGTTACAAAATTAAAATAACAGTCTAAAATAAAATTATATTAAATTTAAATAGACACAAACAATAACTAATAAATACTTTATGTATCAAAATTATTCATTTTATGAGTAATAAATTACCCCTTCTTCCTAAGTGTGTTCAAATATCTTTTGAACCTTCTCATAATAAGAGTATTCCACACCAAGCATAGTTAAATATGGTGTTATACTGTTATTAGTAAACATATTTTCCTCAATAGAAGATACACCTCGTTAATTAATAGTATACCTTTTTTTTCAAAATATATCTTTTACTTTCTTGATTTCGCAACCGAAAATATACGTCCAATCCCACTTAGGATCGCAATGTGCTTGTTACACCCAAGTCAATCAATCTTTATCCATCTCCAATACTTAACCCCCACTAGTTAAACGACAAATCCTTTTCAAATCAGTCACGTTTGCAATCTAACCATCTGTGACACTATTATCTCGTCTTAGTCAGCAACACTATACATAAAAGTTATAGACCTACCCCATAGACCAACACTACATTCTGTCATGACTCATACACTCTAAGATCTTTCTTAAACATTATAGTATATTTTTGATCCGCTAGCAATGGAGGTACAAGCAGCTAGCCTAAACTATTGTTAGGATGTTAGGCAGTAATCTTTCCCTTTTCTATCCACAATCCTCACATTTGTTTTCTTTTTATAGCAATTGTAGACTTATAGTTTGGTACTAATCTCATCAATAAATATGGAATTTGTGACACCATTTTGGTAATTAGATAACAATCTCATCATTATTATTTTAAAATTTTGTATAAATATAATCTATATTATTTTAGTGTGCATTAATATTATAAAATATTAAAATAGTAAATATTTTTACTTGATAAGTACAATCAAGTACAACAATTAAAAATACTTACTATTATTACGTGTATGTATTTATTTAATGTTTGCTTCTTGGATTGTATGTTTGTACATAAGCGAATTCAATAGTAAAGAATTTGCCATCTCCTCGACATTACCCTTCGTTTTCTTTGAGTTTGTTATTACTGAATATAACTTTTAATAGCAAACTTAAAAAACACATAAAATGTAATATATACATAAATATTTATTTTAGTACATATAATTGTAATACGTTTTAGGATACTTCTTTTAACTATTAAAAAAAATGTTTGTATTTTAGTGGTTATTAATAAATAATTAATGTATTTCAGATATATTAAAATACTCTATATTATATTTTAGAACCTAGGATCCCATTTGCATTTATCAGTTTCCTTTATTTTTTTCTTTTGAAATAATGATATGCAATTATTATTATGAAGATTGCTGGAAATTGAACAGATTAACTTATTCTAATGATGGGGATTGGGGCTAGTCGTGCCAACAATTTTTACGTAACATTATGCACGTATTTAATAATAGAACAATTATTTCTAATATTTTTTATCAGAGAGTATTAGGATAGGTTGATAGAAATAAAATGCCAAGAAATTAATTTAATTAAAAGCTTAATCTGATGGTTGAGGTATCAGGATATGTTATATAATTTAATACGCTCCCTCATACGAGAGTCATTTGGGTTAGAAGTGTGGATGCACAACACATACTCTCTTCATATCTGACACTGAATATTCCACTTTGAATGAATGGTGGTTGGATGAGATTCGAACTCGTGAATTCTTGTCATGCTGACTTTTAATACCATGTTAAAGAACCAACTCAACTAAAAATTTAAGCAGATGGTTAAAACCCCATAATATATTATGTACTCTAACACAAAAAATTGGACGAAAATCAACCCAAGACTTTGCTTGTGAGAAATGGTATTTATTCGACCAAAAAAAAAAAACCCGATTCTTAATTGTTTCTATCTATTATTATTAAATTTTCATGATGTAGTAATATTGAGATAACCATAATTAAGTCATAGCACTAAGTTTGCTCCCCACATATGATTAGTAGTAGTAAGCCATAAACTTTTATAATATGAAACATTCTAGCTCGTCTTAATTTGCAATCATTTTCGTTAATATTGACTTTTAAAAGTAATTAGGTAAAATAGTAGATAAAAATATATTTAAATAATATAAATTGGAAGTATAAATGATATTGAATTCGATTATACTTGTATATAATCTTCTAACAACTACTTATATTTAGAGAATATTTTTATATATTGAGTTGATTAACTAATTATCATTTTCTCGGAGAAAAATATATACAAATTAAAAATGAAATTTGTGATGATGGTAGGTACTTCTCTCTTTCCCCCTAATCTTGCCAAATTATCCTCCAATGGCTAATCTATCAAAGCGACATTGACATTAGACTAAGAGAGCCTTATTAGGGTTGTATTTTGTTGGAAAAAAAACAATACATTTTTTATTTTTTTTATACAAAGATTGTTTAATTTCCTAATTAGGTTGTTTAGTCAAAACATAAAATACAAATTGTCTACTTCTTTTTCTTTTAAAAGACCTTATATCCAAAATGTTATGTAAGCCATTTCCATATGAAAGATTGGAATTGTTTCGTAAATAATTGTTAGCTATTTTAATTGACTTGTTTGATCAGTTGAAAGTTTTGACTTTATATTTACTTTTAAGATATAATTATACGTCATTTATTTATAAATTTGTATGATAAAAAAATATTGGCTCTTATTTGTTTATTAAAGAAAATATAGGCCAACATTGTAATTTTTTGCTTTAATTTAAAAATTTGCTTTTCTACTAAAATAAAAACTAATTACAAAACCAAATATACCAATTAAAAAGTGGATCAAAAGTAGGTACTAAGCACTCCTAGCATTATTAACTCATTAAGAGTTGAACTTCTTACAAATTCTAAAGACAAAGTGCACAAAAAAATGACATATTTATGCTCTATCAATCACGAGCTTGAAATATGAAACCTATTTCTCTTGCAACCCTTTTCACTTCCTAATAAGAAGAGATCGTGAAAGTGTTTGTAGTGTGTTTTTCACTATAAGTTTTTGGGCATTTTATAAATTAAGAAAAAAGAAAAATAAAACAATAGTAAGCTAGCTCAAAAATAGACCCCCAATAAAAATGACATTTTTATTTGCAAGCAAAAGTTGGACTTGAAAAACTCATCAACTTGTTGTTTTCAATATTTATCATATATTTAAATTTCCAATGTCATAATCTTTTGAATTAGCATCAAGAAAGGATAAATTTTTGTTTTAAAATGATTTTTTATAATAATTTTAAAGAAAAATTAACTTGTCCCGATAATATTTTAAAGTTAGTATTAAAATAAAATAATATTAGACGCTCTCATATTTGGATTGGATAACCAAACTAAATAATTATTAATATATGCTTTTTATTTTAAAGTTGTCTTATTGGGAGACGGTCTCTCATAACACTAATTTGTAAAAGGGTGGGACTTTGGAGAATCTTTGTCCTCAATAATGTTATCTGGGAATTTATTTCTCACCCTAAGTTGATGTAAAATTTATTTCCCATGGTATCGTCCGCGTAGAATGGTATATAAAATTTTATTTATTTATTTTTTTAATAAAATCGCTATCTCAAATGACGATTTTGTATTATTTTATTTAGCAAACTGCCATCTGAGATGACGATTTTATTTGAACTATAATTTTAAACAAATAAAAAATTAAAATTATTTAAAATTTTTTAACGAAAAAAAAACCTGGACTCCTTGTGAATGTGAGGTAATGGGCCAAATTGCAACTTCGATTTATTTAAATATGAAAGGCACGAGAACATTTTATTTGGAGTTTGGAGCGTCTTCATAATGTACATGTGAGTGCAGAACGCGGGTGGTTCAAGACCTGTTGAGAGCTCTTTGTTTAAAATTTGAATGTGAACGATATTAAGAGAAATATAAAATCATCTACGTAAAATAAAAATTATTTTGTAAAAAAATAATATTGTGGGAGGTAGGGAGTATATGTGACTATGTGAGTCCCACTAAACATCATTGTGGTGTGGGACCCATTCTACAAATTAGTATGGAAACTCACTGAAATTTTGTGTATCCCAAATCCCCCCATTCCTTCATTTCACCATTTTCCATTTCTTCAAATCCTCTCTCTCTGAAAATCTAATTTTTGTTTTTGGGATTAGGGTTTTAAACACTTTACATTCTTTTTGGTTGATATCCTTCATTCATTACTGCCAACATATGAATATATGATACACCCATTAATTATCAAGCTGGATTTTTACTCTTTCAGGTACTTACATTTTGAATTTCCATTTCTGTTTATATTTGGTGGGTTTAAATTTAAAATGTTGAAAGTTCTCAGCTTTACTGCATGGAATATTATTATTTGTATATTTTTTCAACATAGTATTCATCTTTTGTTATAAAATTCTGACAATTGCATTTTCTTGAACTGGGTTGCTAATTTTTTTACCCTATTTTGGTGTTTTATTTGTATTAAATTGGATTGATTTTTGGAAATTTTATTGGGTATTAAGATTTGTAGATGGGTTTCCGTGATTTTGATGCATTTTTGTTTTGGGAGCTTTTTTTTTGAGCTTTTAAATTTTTATACCTAGTTTCCTGAGTTTGGATCGAGTAAAATACTATTCTTTTGCACTAAAGTTAGTATCTTTTTGTCTATAACAAAGTATAATTACTAATTGAGCTCATTATATGGAATTTTTTTTTATTTTTAAAAAAGACTACAAATTTTGTAATTTTTTTTGCATTTTTTTGTTTATTTTTCTTATTGCTTGTTTGATTATCTTAAGCGTAGGAATTAGAGCTGGATTTCTTTGTTTCTTTATGTTTGGCAATTGTAGTTATGATTGGTTGAGAATTGAAATGCCATTACAGTGTATTTAGATATGCTTGGTGGTTGGGGAGTTTCTGTTGACTCTATATGCTTCCTACCTAAGCTTGACATTTTCTCATAATTTACTCAAATATCTCAAAAGTTGATTTACATGATAAGACATTTTCTTGTAAATTACTTCAAATATGAGGATTGAGGACTTTTACTATATCTTAAGATGTGTTTTGAATGGAAGGATGAATGTTGAAATTCAAAACACCCCACATGTTATCATTGCCTTGAGGCTCTAGGAAAATAGAAAAATTTGTTAAGTTTAGTTGGACTTATTGTCAATGCCTGCATATAATCGAAAAACACAAGCTGCACAGAGCACTCACTTTATAAGCAAATGAGATACCATCCCAAAACCATATGGCAATGGGAGGATGTGTTCCAATGACTTATAAAGTATGCTTACCATCTTTAATTCATCTATGTGGGACAAATTATCCCAACAAAATTCACAAATGAAATGTAATGGACAGGGAAGTAATTTGAGAAATTTAAATGGTTTTATCTTTGTTGATGTATCTTTCTTGGTCAGTGTAATCGATTCTTAAGAATGAATGGATTGGGTTATAACCGATGGATTTAGATATCTTTCTATTGTTTTGATTTTTGAAGTATTATTTGACTAACACAAATTGTTGTATGAGATTGTCTCACCGACAGACGTGCCTCATACATGGGTTAAATAACCCATCTCATACACATTATGAGAACATAGGTTCCTTGTTTGAGGTCGTCTCGCCGAGAGACGGTCTCTCATAAAAGTAGCTCTTTGACTAATCTTGATTGTTTAGAAATTTTTACTCTCATCCAAAGCTTCAAATACATAGATATGTCTCGGCAGATCGATATGCTTTAGTTGAACTTGGGCAATGAGTGGAGTGTTGAACAATTGATGAATTTAGTGATTTTTCTATTGTTTTATAGGATTATTTTCCTAATTTTATTGTTTCGAACTTTTTCCACCCATCTAAAACATCAAATGCATAAATATGTTTCAGCAGTTCGATATGAGTTAGTTGAACTTGACACTTATTTATCGATGTTGTGCATTTCCAACAGGATTATTATGTTGCAGTGAGACGTATGTTGGTGATTTTTCACCATTCTACTCTTTTGAATTTTGGATACCCAAGCGGGTTTGAGCAGATCGCTTCTGATTTAAGCTTTTTGATGTTTCCTGTAAAGTAGATCGGTATGTGACACCTACTTGTGTCTTGTGCTCATTTCCCGTACCATAATTCTTATTCAGTATGGCGCACATGACTATGTTTCCTGGTAATTGTGAAATCGTCGAAATAGAGGAGGAATCAAAAGGTAAAAATTATATGGAATCGGAGTCGAAAAGAGGGGACAAGAACCAGAGATCTCTTGCCTTAAACAATGGGAACATAAGCTCTTTAGAGGATGATCTGAACCAGCTCTTTGAGATGTTCAGTCGCAGAGCTTCATCTCACGAGTACTCTCGTCGAAGCCAAGCCAGCACATCAAGGAAGAATGCTTCGAAAAAGCCGGTTAAGGCAAGTGGGTCCTATTCACCTGGACATGGAATTTCCGAGCGTGTTAATCTTAAGCAGGCGCTTAGGGGGTTGTGCCTTTCTCAGGCATCAGAAATGGCAGCGATGAAACGTTCATCAAAGCTAGCTGGTTCTTCAGAAGCTGGGAGGGTAATTACAATGCACCGAAATGTCGTTAAAAAGAGTGTATCTGATCAATCCCAAGATGATGATCGAGAAGGCATGCTTGAAATATCTCTTGTTCCTGAGGAAACGATTTTCGACGCTTTTGGTAATGTATCTCAAAAGTATCCGTCGTCAGATATATGGCTTTCAGACCGAAGTTCTTTTTCTAAAAGAGTAGCTGGCTGTTCTCCGAGGTCTGATCAAAAGGGTTTTGGGTCAAAGGACAGCGGAAAACTAGTATCAAATCCCAGCAAACCTCCATCTAAATTCTCTCCGTCTTATCCGCATGCCGATGATAGGATTCCTGACATGGGTCTTATCACATCGTCAAATGAAATGAAGGATCAAACATCAGTCACCGATATAATACAACAAAAGCAGATGTTTATGCTAGCTTCATCCAGAAATTTCTCGGCCTTTGATCATATAGTTGGTGATGAATCCTTGAAAAAATCATTGCAGAAAGAGAAGTCATCACCCAAGCGTTCATCTTCTAGCTATGGGAAGAATTCTGCGGAGCATACCCCAAAATTTTCTGCGCCTAAGGAGATATTTACAATTTCAGAAGGTGTATGCAACCAAAAGTTCGATAGAGGGCATAAGGTGGAGAATAAATTCTTATCACATCAAGAGCATACCGAAAGCAGCATGACGGAAAATGGAAAAGTCATTGCGTCAAAAGAGCTTGGTAGTCGAACCCCTTTGGCAGAATCGTTGCAAAATGAACGGGAATTTGCCAGGAAAATGGCGGAGGAAAAGGAAATGGCTAGTGTTTCGATTGTAGCTGAGAATCGAAAGTTACATGCAATGTGTGAGGATGAGCATGTACCCACTTGTTCCCCACGTCGTCCTGATGTTGGTGTTAAAGCTTTGGGTGACAGCAACAGGTTGGTAAGCAAAGAATCTGCTGAAAAGCTAGCAAAAGTAGAAGCAAAAGAATTGGGCATAAGAACCGAAAAAAAGATCAGTTCGAAGATTATATCCTCAACTGGCTCTCCAAAGGGGAAAAAAGCAAGCAAATCTTCTAGAAATGCAAAGCATTTGGTGAAACCTCTTATCAAGACTAAGAATTTTGTTAGGAGGAAACACAAAAAGAAGACGAATGCCGATAATAGCTCGAAAAATGTGCAATGTGAATTTAATAACGACTTATATTCAGGACAAAATCCAATAGTGTGTCCGAGATGCCAGTGTGTAGTGACTGAAACAGAAGCCTGGAGAGAAGCCAATGAAGAATCTTCTGTATCTTGTTTGGAATCTCTGGTATCCCAACAAGAGTCTCGACTTTCCCATCAAGAATCTCCTCCGCCCCATCACGAGTCTCTTGTGTTGTTTCAGGATTCACCGGTATCTCCTTTTGTTAGTCTCAGTGCTGAAGTCAGTTCTTGCAATGTTATTTCCGATGTCAGCACACTCGGGCCAAGTTCTGGTAGCTCAAATAAATCCAAGTTTGTTGTTCCCGAATTTAGTCACAATTTAAAGCTGAAGTTCATGGGGGATTTCACTCAGAGCTCAAAAGATAGCCCGGATGAATGTAGCAGTAGCACAAGCATTAGTGAAGAAACTAATTTGAGCAGACCCAGTTTTTGTGGTCGGCCGCACATGTCTAAAGATGTAAGATGGGAAGCGATTCGTTGTGTGAAGTTTCAGAACGGAACTATAGGACTAAGAAATTTTAATCTTTTGAAGAAGCTTGGATGTGGAGACATCGGAACCGTATATCTCGCTGAGCTCATTGGTACAAACTGTCTATTTGCTATTAAAGTAATGGACAATGAATTCTTGGCTAGGAGGAATAAGATATCTAGGGCACAAACGGAGAAAGAGATATTGAGGATGCTCGATCATCCGTTTCTCCCGACTTTATACTGTCAGTTTACATCAGATAACTTATCGTGTTTAGTTATGGAGTATTGTCCTGGCGGTGATTTACATGTTCTCCGGCAGAGACAGCCTGGCCGGTGTTTTATCGAACAAGCTGCAAGGTAACTTATCATGTTTTTTGTATGGCTCGTTTGTTTTTTAAGATGCAAATGCTTGAACATATACATCTCTGAAAAACGTATCTGCGTATCTTAAAATTCCAAAATTGTCGTACCGGATCCTAGGATCTGCACCCATATCAGATGCCCGTACCCGAGTCCAAGTCACATAGGTTGGAATGTATTCGTGATTTGGCAATTCCTTGAAATGCCATTGGTATCTTTTCTTGTTGCCATTTACATTATGTCTCATTGTCCCGACTCGATGGAACCAAAGTTTTATAGTTCTTAGTTTCAGTCTTTCAGATTATAATGGTTTATACTAAAAATACTCCTTCAATTATTTGCAACTCTTATATATGTGAAGATGGTTGCACACAGTTGATCCCCAAAAACTTTCCTAGGAAAGAGCCACTTGGCATTGGCAATGCGTACGTCCGAATCATTGTCTCATCATAATTTACCCCAATAAAACAGTTGCAAAGTTGGGATTATTATAGAATGATCCATGATCGGATTATCATAGAAATTCCACCCTTAGTATGATTACTCTTTATTTATTCTCCCGAATAATTAAAATTTAAAACAGTTTCTTTCCATTTGCACCAACTTATTATTCCACGATGGCGTTTTTTTATCAAAAATTTAAGCTTTGGACCAACTATATGTCGTTAAACGTTCCATTTGTCGTGCAGATTCTATGTTGCTGAAGTCCTCCTCGTATTGGAGTACTTACACATGCTCGGAGTTATCTATCGAGACTTGAAGCCAGAAAACATTCTAGTACGAGAAGACGGGCATATCATGCTCTCTGACTTTGACCTCTCACTCCGATGTGCTGTTAGTCCGACTCTTCTCGTCTCAGCATCGATGTCAGAGACCACCTCACGAAAGGTCTCTCGCCCATGCGTAGAAACACGTTGTGTACAGCCTCTCTGCATTGAACCTTCCTTCCAAGTAACATGCTTTACTCCTAGACTTTTAGCCTCTTCCAACAAATCCTCGAAATTGAGGAAGATGAAATCTGATGTTGCTGCTGAGATGAGACCATTACTGCAGTTAGTAGCCGAGCCCACCACAGTACGTTCCAATTCTTTCGTGGGTACCCACGAATATTTAGCCCCGGAAATCATCAAAGGAGAGGGTCATGGAAGTGCCGTTGATTGGTGGACGTTCGGTATTTTTCTTTATGAACTGCTGTACGGTAGAACACCGTTTAAGGGAGCTGGGAACGAGGAAACCCTGGCTAATGTAGTATTACAGAACCTGAAATTCCCGGACAGTCCTCTGGTTAGCCTTCAAGCGAGGGATTTGATATCCTCCCTTCTTGTAAAAGAGCCGGATAATCGCTTGGGGACTGAACGAGGCGCTGCTGAGATAAAACAACACCCGTTCTTCGAGGGATTGAATTGGGCATTGATCCGATGTGCTCTACCTCCAGAGCTTCCCGAGTATCGGAGCTATGAAATGCCAAAACCAGCGTCCCTTGAAAAGAACAACAAATATATCGACTATAGTTCTGGTTCTGGTTCTGGTTCTGGTTCTGATTCTGCCGAGCATTTAGAGTTCGAGGTGTTTTAGCGGGTATCCTTTCCCGATGATGTTTGTATCCAAGTCTACTCATAATGTAAATTTTATCACATGTTAATCTTTATTTATACCGGGAAGTGGTGGTTCTGGGTCATCGTCTTGACCGTGTTAAGAACTCCCAAATTACTTGAAAAGTCGGGAATAAAAATTGTTAAGTCGGCGAGTTCGTGAAGCCATCTACAAACCATTCTCGTCCAAGTCTCAGATTTGAGACCTCATGTTATAACGACTTCAAACAAGTGATAGTTGCTCCTTTCTCACCCTTTCGACCCATTTGGTTGTATAAGGAATACGGATACCATGTTGCAAATAGTATATGCCAATGCTATGTTGGAACTTCTTTTGTGCCCCAAACCTCCAACACAAATATCAGGTGCACTCGAACAATCGTAAAAATTGATCATACAATATACGCAATACAATACAAGACGTATATGTGCGTCTCTTGAGTTTGAACGAAAAAGTTGAATTAAAAATCAAACAAGGATAAAGAAAACATTCCACAAGAGTTTGAGAAATCTTTTAAAAACATTTTTTTTAGAGAACTATAACCATCTTATTATAGTGTTTGCAAATGAGTGGCAACACTATTATATGGTTTGAATACATTTCAATTTTCACATTTTAAATATGTTATTGCTATTTGTTTGCTCTGAATTACATAAAGTAAATTGAAATTGAACGTTTATTAGATATAGCTTAGCAAATTTAAAGGGATATACGGAAAATAAAACTATTTCATAATCATGTCTATCCCTTCGAGAGAGTTGGATATAACGATAAAGTTAGTTATTTTTGTTTACGGAGGATACGACAAAGAAATTAGTCATTGTTATCTGGTGTAAATATGATGAGGAAATTAGTCATTGTTGGTTGTAGATACATGTGTTATCATCAAAGAATTATCTACCCATTGCAGAAATATAAATGCCTAAATAATTACCGTAATTTATAAAATATTAAAAAAACAAACCAAATAACAATAAATATAGAAAAAAATAAATTAAAATCCTAAAAGCCACGCATAAATACAAAGTGATGATCAGAGTCAGTTATCTATGTTCATGAGTCGTAAATGCGAATACGAGCATGGAAGGAGAAGATGGTTGGGTGGTGATTGAATGCAAAGACCCAAATCTTCTTGACCACGAAGAATTACCAGATGTTTCCAATCAAATCATATTGATTTCAACCGCAATTTCTTCCTGGGACTTACAATCCATACTCACTCATCATGTTGTTAGAGTCAAGATCAATCGTACCAGGCAAGCCGTGATTTACTCCATTTACAAAAATTTTAGGGTTTTTGAATACGAATGATTCGTTTTAATTCAGTCTAATCTTTTTTGTTGGTTTTAATTTCAGGTTAATTGAACAGTCTTCTTATTTCCGGAGCTTACTCAGTGGAAATTTTAGGTAATTTAAGCAATTACTACTTTTTTTGACATAATTTGTGCTTAATCTGTTCATTTGCTTGTCCTTTATTGTACTCCTATTTGATTTTGGGTTTTTACAATGCTTGTTAATATTGCAAATTCTGAATTAGAGTTACAGATTCTACTGAAGTTCAAACCCTCCAATAGCTGGAAATTTTTAGTGGTGTTAATTATTTTGGGTATTTTTCACTTATAAGTTATAAGTATGTTTTAGCTAGTTGCTCAGTGTGAAAACATGGGTCAATGTTGATTTGAGCATGTGGCCAAACACTTAAGATTCGAATTTGTAGTTTCAGTTGCCAAGCAATGCATTTGGCTCACTTGCATAGCAACGTCACTGCTTAGCTGATCGAGCGCATTGCTTAGACTTGTTTTAACCTTTGAGAATCGTTGAGCGATTCACAATTTACACAACTAAAATCCATGTCTTGCCAATTTTTCAAGTAAAACTTGGGTTGAATATCTTGTTGGTTGAGTTGCTCGCGTAAAATCTGGACTCGTCATATCCATTCTGGTGCATATGGCTACCTAGGTTTCGATGCTATTGAGTTCTTGTCCTTGATTTAAGAGATTAGATAAGGCCTTATAGTTTCATAGCCTTCATTTCAGTTGTTAAGCTCAAACCTCAGTCTTTTGCAAGCTCTTTAGAATCTTCTCTTCAAGGCACCTCAAGTTACCCACAAACATTGTCTAATGTTCTGCAAGCCTATAGCCAAACTATTAATCCCCTTCGTTATATAATATTTGCCCCATTGTTTTGTGGACTGTTATCTCTTTAGTTAACCTGAGAAGACGAGGACTATATGCGGTCAACTATACAGGAATAAATCACATTGGATGACTGTTCTATAACATATGATTTTTTTGAAAGTGTAATAGTTATCATTTTCTAAATTTACTTTCAATATGAATTGATTTGCTTTATTAGTTTGTTTATTATCCTTGTGATTTTCTTTGTCTTGTAGTGAATCGTCAATGTTTTGTGTTTCCATTCAATGGGACCTTGAGATATTTCTACATATTTTGAGGTTTATACATGGATGCCACACGGAAGTTACATCTTGTAGTTTCATTCCTCTTTGTCAAGTAAGTTTATTTTCTCTCTGTTTTTTAGAGGGGAAAACGCTGTTTCATTGTTCATAAATAGTGTGCAAATTTTGCTCGACAAACCCTAGTATAAACCAAATCAAATAATTGCATATTTTATATTTGCTCATATACAATTCTTCTCTTTCTTTTGGTGGAAAAATCTTAGGGGGTGTTTGGCCAATGACCGTTGGTTGATTTTTTAGTTGAATGTTTTTATTGGCTTAAAAGCTAGTTGGATAAGAGAGGTTGGGTGAAATTAGGTATTGGTTGTTGGTTATTTATTAGAGAAAAAGCGGATTAACAAACCAAAAGCCAATGATAAAAGCTAGCTAAACTAGCTTTTTCATTTAACTTAAAAGCTAGTTTTTTCAGGTGGCTTAAAAACCATTTACCTAACACTATGTTTGGCTCTTTGACCAACCAATAAATCAAAAGCCAAAAAAGATCCAAAAATTAACTAAAAAGCCATTTATCAAACACTCCCTTAATGTTTTGTCTATCTGTCACTAATCTGAGAAGACATATCTGCAGCCACTCCTACTGCCTGGTAAATAATCCAAATTTTTCATCCATGATCCACATAGTAAACCAAGATTAACATTGCTCAGCTCAAATATTGAGTAAAGCAAACATTTTTTTTCTGTTGTCTGGAAGAGAATCCAGCCAACCTTGTACATTCATTCATTACCCTCTTAATTTCTATGTGATATGTTCGAAAACCTTTATATTGTCATAAAATATTGAGTTTTATGTTTGTTGTTTTCTGAGGATGTTAGAGCATCACCACCCATGATTTTCTTACTCACTAAAACTTATTTCCCATGATTCTGTTTTATCAACTTGATTAAAAATTATCTCCATTCCACTCATGATTAAAGGAAATTCACCATTATCCACCTTCTATTCCTAGAAAGAAGGTTGAAGATTTTTTTTCTGCTGTGAAACACCATAATATGGGTATCAATTTGTAAAGGATAGTCTTGGTTCTCCAATGAGTATGTGTTTTCTTCTCTTTCATATTCAGGCTGCACTGTATTTTGGATTGGAAAGGCTTGCCTTAGAGTGTAAAAGTTGGCTTTCTGATAACATCATGAACGACGAGCTTTCCTCTCAACTAAAATTGGATGATCTCACTAACTTTTGGGAATTTGGTGTGGAACATGGTAGGATCTGCTGCTTTTTTCTTTCTTTAAAAGCTTCGCTTTGATTTTCATCTTTGGGTTTAGATTTTGATCTTGAGAACGTCATTTGATGTTGCAGCAATCGACTGGATCTCAGGGCTGTGTATTGACCATGTGGCCAGGAATTTTGTATGCATCTATTCCTTGAACATTTTCTTTGCGTAGCTCTTGTCCCTTACTAAATTATTACTTTTAAATGTACTTTTTGATATCAGATTGTCAAGATATATTATCTCAGTTACTAAAGCTCCAAATATACTAATATATGTCCTCCGTGAGGATGTCCTAAGAGTGTCATGTTTGATTTAGTTTTGAAAAATCTCGTATGTGGCACACAGTCCATTACTTATAAAAAATTTTCTTAGATCTTATATTGAGAGAGAGCATTATGTGTTTCTACGTTTGTGGAAGCACCGTTCAAATAATCTTTTCTTGATTATTTAATGCTTATCATTTAGTCTTCTGCATTCATTTAGTATAGTAATACATATGATACATTTTCTATTGCAGATGTGGGCTTTATCCTGTCACACATTTGTTGATCTTCCATACAGATTCCTTGTTTCATGTGTGAAGCATCCTCATTTGACAGTGGACAGGTTAGTTAGATATGTCATTGAGGCCATTATGTTGATATCTTAAATTTTTTTATATAAACCCCCCCTAATAATTGACAGTGAGAGGCATCTCTGTGATGGATTACTATCTTGGCTTCGTGCAAACATGAAATCACTGGAACAAACAAGAAAGGCCTATGATGGTGAGAGTGACGACTCTGAGCAGATGAAAATCATAACACATGACTGGACGAGCATCCTTGAAGAGGTAGTCATCCAGACTAATATGCTTGTCTGCTTTTGAATGTTTTTTTTTTCATTTTCCTTTAGTTTGTTTTGTTAGTCCTTTTTTTAAGGTTATTTCTTCATGCACTTCACAGGAACTTGCATTTCTTTTGTGGGCCTGTGTCTTGGAAAATGGAGATTATAAAAAACTGTTTAATTGATTGATGACTCTAGGAAGTAGAACTTTTGGTGGGAAATTCCAGTTATATGAGTCTTGAAAAGCATCCTTCTCCTGTTTTTAGTGAAAGTGATTTCGGGTGAAGTTGCAATTTTACCTTTTTACTACCAAACAACTCATTGGTATCTTACTTTCCAGGAAGTTGTTTCTTTTTCACCATCCTCTCATATCCACATAACATCTTTTTCCTATAGATTATGTCCTTTCTAACAAAAGGGATGTAAAGAATTGTTGTAATTTGTGCTGATAGGCACTATGGTAGACAGATAGATAGGACTAGAATTTGGACGTGGAGGAAGTAAGGGAGGAGAAGCAGGAGGGTGGTGTGGTCATTGTCTAATTGAGAAGTGAGACTGACTGTAATAAGCATAAAAAAGCATGGCGAAAGGCACACATCTACGTCAACTGCATGTGAACTATGTAGATGCTGGCAAGTTGCCGCAAAAGTATCCATTATGTAGGAACTCTCGCATGCTGTCAAGTATCCTAGAGAGATAGCTTTGAGAACTCTTCATTGTTGTCCAAGGCTCATAATAGATGCTTTAACTGTTGATGGTGCATGTTCCTTTCTTGATGTATGACTAAATCTTTTTATTAGCTTGTATTTTGCGTGTATTTTGAGGAAGTGACGAGCATTATTCTTGTTCATTGAACATTATGAAATACTATGTGATAGTGTTATACATCCTCCATTTGAAAGTAACAGACGACCTTCACTCTTGAGTAAGTTTAACCATTACATTTCAAAGATTTGAAAATATGTGTTGTTCTTGAAGGTAAAATTATTTTTGATCTCGGCTTCTTATAATTTTATTACTTATATGCAAGTAGCTCTAGTACTGCATTGTAATAAAAATTCACAGCCTGAATTTGTTTAGCATAGTGCAAAAATGCGGTTTGTGATGGTCACAAAATCGCAATATAGTTTTCGTGGTTGTTTTGGCTTTTATTTTGATCACGGTGGCTTTAAAAACCTTTACAATATGGTATGGTCATGGTACAGTGATGCGGGCAATATTTGGCACGATGTTGTTTAGTCAAATGTAGCTTAGACTGTGGAAGCCTAAAGGTGCAATCCCTTTGTTTCGAACGTACTGTTCCCCCTAGGGGGCATGTATACTTTTTTGTTGGATCGCTCTCAGAATAATATAAATTAATAGAAGATGAATTGTTTTGAATGTTTTCTCTGTTCTTTCTAGAGGCAACTATCTTGGATCTTCCTCAGCTATTATTGGCTAACTGATACATGACCAACATTACACTGGATCTACAAGTCTTCAATTATTAAATAGCTTTATTTATGTAACGTCTCTGTGTTTTGAATCTAATATCCTCTCTTTAACAGGTTCATGTCAGCCTTTTACCACTTTGGTTCATTATGGGTATGTGAGGTTTTCTTGGCAGTTTGAACTGCCCATGATTTGCTTATCTCTTTGCTTATCATACTTGGTATTTTAGTAAAATTACTATGCACAATTAATTTGAATGTCTCCAGGGAATTTTAGGTGTTCCTATTTTTCCATAATCGCAAATCAAAGTGTTGCTGCAATAATGAAGCTGTTGACGAAATTGTCAAAGGATCAAAATTCTATTGTTGATGCCAGGGACCAGAGAAATAGGAAGATTAGATTGACAGAGTATTCAAAGGTAATCTGCTTGCATTGATCTTTCTGTTTGAGTATGGGAGGATCTGACATGCAATATAAAAATTTAGCGGGACAATCAAACAAGTTTCTTGACGGACTTGTTTTAAAGATCTATTGATTTACTTTTGGATTTGAATGAACAAACTTATTTCCACATCTGTTGATTTACTTTTGGATGAATACACTTATTTTCAGATCTGTTCATTTACTTTTGGATTTGAATTGCTAACCCGTTCTTCAAAAATGTGGACGATTTGTACCTTCTTTTTTGCTTATAGAAAAGCATGAAGCTTTGCTAGGAAATTCTTGTTCTTCTCAATGACGGGCTATAATAATTTTTTTGGTTTATGTAGAAACTTGATCTTTCTGGATGCCCTCAAATAACCTCCAAAGATTTGTTTGTTTCCGTGCTTCCTAAAACTTCTGTGGGTTCCTTATTTTCGGAGGATATAGGAAAAAAATCCGTTGATCGTGTGTGTCCAAAGTGGCTTTTGCACTTGCCTGCCATGTCTTTCAAGGCAATGATGGAAATAGATATCTCGCAGTGTTCTCTGCTGCATCTTGGTGCTGTGACAAAATGCTTTCAGAAGTCATTTCCGTTCTTAAGGACTCTACGTATGGCGTACTTTTTAGATTTTGAAACAAAAAGCTTATGTCAGCTGATTGATAATTACTCTTCGGTCTTGGAAGTTGACTTGACTGTTGATGTTAGTCCACTGCTATCTTCGAATGTGTCTGTTTTATATTCTGATTCTGTAAGTAGTCCTGCACTAAAAAGTTATTTTGATGTGTCTCCATGTTGTGAAAGAAGACCACATGTATCAAATATAACAAAACTTACGTTGGAAGGACGTAGTGACTTTTCAGGTGAGTTGTACTTCTATCTATTATACAGTTTGCATTTTAAGATATTTTGAAACTTATAGGAGCTCAATCAGAGAAGGGTTGCAGAAGCTAGAGGAGATGGTAGAGCAAGGGAGTGAGAGAAATGGAGGGGAGTAGAGAGAATCATTGATTGTAAGCACCATAGGAAAATGCCACATAATGTCCTATGTACAAATCTGTATTCTACCCAATAAACACAGAATTTGATAGCAAAACAAACCCATGGTTAAAAAAATCTCCAAATTATAAGGGTTGTTACTAGCCACATATGTTTAAGAAAGACAAACTCCATTTGAACATGCTTTTCAATTAAATCACTCACATAAAAGTGGCTTCATGGTCATCCAGTCATCCACCAAGCAGGTCGCGTACTGGTAGGGAAGCACATCTGCACTCTCCGTGGCTTCAAGTGAAGAGAACTGATTATGTTCTGCTTTTTTTGAACTTATAAATTTGAAACAATATCTGATATTCGCGCAACAAAGTCCAATAGCATTTTATACATTATATTCTGTATTAGTGTAGAGTCATCACAACTCTATGCAAGCTTCACCATTTAAGATGACCTTTAAGAGTTTTGTCTATTTTTTCGAGGTTTCCATTGATGACCTTTAGTTATTTAGCTTCATACACTGACTTATGTTAAAATTGGTACCAGATGAGGAGCTCCATCACATTGCAGAATTTTGCTTCTCCTTGGGCTACTTGAACATTAGAGGTTGCATATCTGTGACAGATGATGGCATTGCAAATCTCATACTTAGATGCAGGAAATTACACTCAATTATAGCTACTGAAACCTCATTCGGGAGACATTCAGCTTCTGCTCTTTGTTCCAGAGTTGTAGATATTGACTACCCGCAGATGGAGATAGATAATAAATATGCAAAGCTATCAGATATCATTTATTTACAAGTGCTGCATATAGGCAGCTGTAAGGGTGAGTGGAACTCTTACATAAATGGATTCTAATTGAATATGTTTTCTATTATAATTCATTAACAAGAGAGGTTTGTATCTAGTTGAAATCCGTTTTAACCATTTTAATGAATTTTGATGTTCTTGGAGAAAAAAGTATGCTATACTAAAGAATGGGCACAATTTAATGTGTACATTGCGTCACTACCTTAAAGTTATTGAAGGTTTTTTCAGTTTTTTCAGTTCCACCTTCTTTCCTCACATTTGAAGTTGGTGATGTTAGTTGGGAAAGGTTTTTGGTCTTGGCGGTGGTGGGTATTCTGGCTTGGGTTGCTTGGTTGGTGGTGGTAGTTCAGTAATGTAGAAGATAAAAGTTATCGGGATGTGGTGGTTGACACTCATGGGGATGCATTATGAAGTTGAACACAACGTGGAGCTGGGTTATAGGGGTTTGAATGATGACTTCATGGGTGGTGTTCGTGGTCTATTATCCGTGGACCTGCCCCTTTGGGACTAAGGTTGTAGAGCAGGAAAGAGAAGACAGTCCCCCTGCCCTTTTGGGACTCAAGCTTGAGGGTTTTGGAGGAACTTGTCATGCTGGTGGGAAGTGGGCTGGGTGGCAGTGTCGTGGAAGCTATGTATTGAGGAAGTGGGGTGGTTGTTGTAATGGTTAAGCATCAGAGCAGAAGATAGCAAATGCACAGTAACAGTAATAAATCAAAAGAAGCTGAATTATGAAGCAAGACAATAGAAGAGGAAAGGAGAATGATTGTATTAGCAAGAGCTATTCGAGTGAGCTCAACACTCCATTACATTAGACACTCGATGTCTAAATGATTTTCCTCTATACAATCCCTTCTTTATATATAGTTAGATACAAAAATGCTAGGCCTTTTCTTTACATTTCCATTCACCATCCGTACCATTCCTGTGATTATCCAGCACACCTTTTGTACTGCCATGGTCAGCAGATGCCATCTGTACCGTCAAAACATTCCCTATTCTTGCTTCAACTGTCTTACACTTCCTTTGCTCTTTCTTTGCCACGTCTGGGGTAGTATTGCAAGGAAGGCTTGTGGATCTGGCCTGGGCCTTCATAAGTGTTTGAATTTGTCACATTGCCCCTTCCCCCCTCCCGCTGGAAGATCTACCTTCACAAGTGGTTGATAGTCTGAAAACCCTGCCAAGTGGCTTCGAAATCAGGCAGGCCATCCACTGATGAGTACTTCCCTGTGTCTTCTTTAAAGAACTGTCATAAGCTTATGTTATGCTTTTCTGCTCTTTTCTATTCTCTTACAAAAAAGATAAAAGTGACAATTGCTTAATAAGTACTTCACGTCCCTAATTCTCAACATTTCAGGTCTTAATGAAAATTCCCTTGCTGATATTTTGTCTCGGGGACAGATGCTCAAGAATCTTTGCTTGAGAGATACTTCCCTTGTTGACCAAGCACTGTACAGATTTCCTGGATCCTCGCTTGAGTTTCTTGATGTTTCAAACACTCTGGTCAGTCTGCAATCTTGAAGTTGATATTGTTTTTTCAGGACAGGAGAGCCTGTTCCAATTTTTTTGGTTTATATTAACCTAAAGCTTGTGACATAAAGTGGCCTATAATCAGAGACGTGAAGGCAGAATTTAATTTCATTTTATTGACCTATTTTTTCACAGAAAAATTAGCAATTAATTCTTTCGGAAGAATAGCTTGAATTCTGAAAGAGGAATCCTAGTATAAATACTTGCATGGCCCCTTTGATAACAAGTCATAAATACAAAATAGCAGTTTAAATTTTCATGAAAAGTAGCATGTCGTTCTTATGGGAATGAAAATTCATCCTCTAACATGTGTTGTTTTTAACATAATTTCACTACTACCAAATACCTTTCATTCAAATGTTAATAAAAGGAAGAGAATTTTGTGAAGAAAAAGAATTCTTTGGATTCGGACAATCATGAACATAAACCTTCACATATAATTTTTCTAACGAAATACACTGAAGTTTCATTACCATTACCATTACCATTACCATCTTTAAACATTGTGAACCAAACAAGGCCATTATGGTTTGTTCTTCACTAGTAGGACTGGTAAAACATTCACCATTTAGCCTTCTTAAAGAGAGTAAATAAAGACTTTTAGGACTGTAGAGGACTATGTTTTTCTTTTGTTGGAATGTGAAAAAAGGTACCACATCGTCTGTTCTCCAGAGAGTGCAGCTTCTTTTCTTCACAGCCATGAGTTGAACCTTTGAAGCCATTCAATGAAGTATTTGTAAATATTATGAGAATTTGATGTTTTAAACATTCACATTAATTTAAATGTAATAAGATTGTAAAATCTGTGGAAAACCTGTTATTTTGAAGGTCTACATTGAAATAAGTGTAACATTATCATACATGACTATTTTTTTTCTTTCTTTTATAAGTGATTTGACAGTTGAAGCTTGCAAATATTATCCAGCAAATGTTTTGAAGTTTGCAAATATCATCCAACTCATTTGTCAGTTCTTTTTAGGTACAGAGGTGTGTACATTTGTTTGAGAGACAAGCATAACCGCATGCTTATCTTAAGAATTGACAAATGTGTAAGTATGACACTGGTCTGCCTTGACACATGCTAAATTTGAATTTGTTCACAATTGTGCAAAATTTGATTTTGCTTCCGTCTGTTTGTCTGCGCAACACAAAGAAGTATTAATTTTTTTGGAAAAAAGTATTATTTATGTTGTGAATAGTCATTATATAGATTTTTTTGCGCTCTTGTAGGTCTCAAGAGATGCTTTGTTGCATATAGTTTTGAAAAATCCTAACCTTAGATATTTAGAAGCAAGGGGATGCAAAAATGTTTGTTCAAACCAAATGGAGCATGAAGAAGATTCATCTTTTCATCCTTGTGATAATTTTTTTCTGGGACAAGAGTGCAAGTTGGAAAAGCTTTCCCTTGGATGGGGAATTTCCTTTCTCTCTCTGTATAATTTAGTTCCTACATTAAGGTCATTAAAATCCATAAATGTGGGTTTAGGTGGATCATTAGGTCCAGAAGGGCTGACTCTTCTTTGTACATCATGTCCATTGCTGGAATCTGTCACCATTTTGTTTCAGGTATGATGTATCAACTTTTGATCTATCAGATATTTATATAATTAAATTTGCTTAACAATCTCAATTTCAGTAACCTTGGCTTACATAGAATGAATTTGGAACTTGTTCTCTTTTTTTTATCTATTGTAAATTACAACATAATTGATTAATATTTAGTCAATTTACTATCACTTTTTTTTATGAATAAGTCAAAACTAGAGAGGGTATTGAGGTTGAAGGGGGAGGAGTGAAGCATAAGTTAAGTTCTGAAATTTCTGATACACGTTCAAGAGAATGAAAGAGGCTGAAGGTTGAGCTTGACTTGTTAAAGTTTTGGAGTGTTGAGCAAAGCTGTGCCTGCTATAGCCTATTCTGTGGATTCAGCTAGGCTAAGCTTGATTTCTGGGCATTTTGCTAATATCAATAGGTTGTTTGTATCCTTATGTATTAGACTTTTATTTTATATCAATAAGCTGAGGACTATTCCGTGGATTTGAGCTTTTATAAAGATAAGTATTAGTTTTTCTTTACCGTGAATCATCTCTTTCAAAAATGATAAGTGATGAGTTCTATTTAGTTATCATTGAAGAGAGAAGGGCAAAGCTTGTAATGAATGTATTTTCCCTTGCCTTATATCGATTTCTTTGATTGTAGATATAACTATCGGGAGTCTGCCTTTTGCAGGTGATATCTGATACTGTCATCGTGAATCTCTTGGGAACACTGAGAAACCTACAGGCATTGTCTCTCTGCTATTGTATTGGAGATGTATCTCCTTTGAGTTGGAAGCACAGTGTTCCAAGTTTAAGAAAATTAAAACTAGAAAGGGTAACACCTTGGATGACCAATGACGACTTAGCTTTGTTGACGCAGAATTTTTCAAATTTGGTTGAGCTGTCATTGATTGGCTGCATGCATCTTGGTGCAGGTCAGTATGCATTTTTGACAAAGAAGCAAAAAGCACTTTAATTGATACGATTACAGCTTCTTGGGGGTTGAAATTTTTGCTTTGTTCTGCATAAAAACAATATTTGATTATACTATTACATTACTGAATAGCCCAATTCCCGCAACTAATTGATTTTTTGGGTTTTAAGTATAATTTATTATACTCCTATTACTTTTTATTTGTTTTTTGTTAGTTTTCCCATGGCATCATATCGCCCTTTTGTACTACAGTAATGGAACCTAAATTTTGATTTTTAAACTGGCTTGTATTCACTCTTGTAGGTTCACAACAAATCATCTCATCTGGTTGGCCGGGCTTGATTTCTCTTCATCTAGAGGTATTGGCATGGGAGTTACTATTTTATCTCTTTGCTTGGATACACCAGTCCAAATTTGTCACTGAATCTTCAATTCTGTTATTGACATAAAAAAGGCACCCTCTGTGGTTATATATATGACGTCGTCAATCTTGATAAGCCACAATTGGTTGGAATCAGGAAGGCTGTTACTCAATAGCTGCTATGCATACTTACTTCAATTTTGACGGGCAAACTTACCAAAGTCACGTCCAAGGATTCTGTGCCTGTAATTAGGTTGTCAACGTCGTGATGCTAATCTGGATTTCATGTAATGGTTTATGGATTCAACTTTTGTATCAGTTGACCATAGGGAAGTCATATAAAGTAACTTGACAAAGACTAGAAACATTCTAAATTGTTTTCTGCTTACAAAAAGTGGGGAATACTATTGGAATATTCTATATAGCTTACCAAGTGAACAAATTAAAACTGAACTTCTCCAAGTCTTGTTCCATCTTCTTGCCACCATCTTGCGTAGATCACTGCTGAATAAACATCAAGAGTTGAGAACTAATTTGCGTTGATTACATTTTTATATGTTGTTAAGGATACTTTTTGGAAAAAAACCTTTGTTAGAGTAGGAATTTTATCAAATTAATGTTCACTATAATTAATGTTAACTACCTGTGCGAGGGTCACAGTGAGAATATGAATAGAAGCTCTACCACCATTGATATAGTGCCCCAACTTGGAGGTTTTTTGTTGAAGAAAATTTTTGTTATTTTTTTCCATAATCTGGTGGTAGTTCTAGTTAAAAGATGAACTCTTAACTGCTTGTGTAGTCAGGAGCTGAAGCTACAGTTCTTATAATTACAGGGGAATTCTTTTATATTTTTCTTTCGTATTTTCATTTTTAAAAATTATTTTATTCTTCCCATCTGATATATTACTGCTGCCCGAGGCTACGTCAATCTGATTATCCTTAATTCGTGATTTTAGTGGCTGACATTGTGTCTGACATAAATTAGGACTGTGGAGCCGTGACAGCTGATGGGACTAATCATCTTTTCAACTTAAAGGCTTTGGAAGACCTCCTGCTCCGCCACAATGTAAGATTTTCGTTCAATCTCTATCATGAGTATCTCCTAATACATAGTAATACATGTCTTAAGTCTTAACAGGTAAAAATAGCTGATAGTATTCCTAGGAAAATTCTCATGCAAATGTACATAGTAATACATGTCTGATGTCAACCTCCAATTCTTCTTTTACCTAAATAAATTCCATGAATATCTATGGAGCACCAATTACCACTTATAAGGGGGTATTGACTGAATAAGATTTTTTTTTGAGAAACACTTGTTCAGGGACGGGACTTATACTTAGGGTGTCGTAAGAGAGTTTTTTGTAAGGAGCCTAACCCAAATTAACATAGAATTTGTTTGACTGTTTCATTAGAAGCTTGATCTAAATGCCATCTATTAACTACAATAAAGGAGGAAGAATTGAGAACTTTTTTGGAAAAAAAAAAAAAAGCTTATTTCTTCAAGAGCAAATAATTTGAAAAATAAGCGTTGAAGCAAATTAATTTACAAACTTATTTCTCTAGTAATTTTGGAAATAGCTTATTTAAAAAGTTCAAGAATTGAGTTTGATGAGTTCTGTTGACTTAGACCATCATGATTAATATGTCACATTTTACCTATATATTGTGGTTATGACATACTCAGTTGCTACTTGCTATCATACTACCTTGATATAAGGCACCTTTTTTTTTAATCCTAATTACATGAGGTCGGCTACATAAATCAAAACAAATTAATGTGAGAGATCGTTGCCGACAAAGTGTATACTTTACAGCCCTATCCTTAATTTTTAAAAGGGCTCAAAGCACAATCTTGATATAGACCAATTGTGATTTGAAATTTTCCTGCCATTCATCTATGTCCTAACATTGCTTGGTAGTTCCTCATACATGAACTACACTGATATACTTATGTGACATACCTTTCTTTGTCATAAACCACCAAAGTACTTCCTTTGGTACTTTCTCATACGTCCTTTCCAAATCAATAAATATTATGTGTTGATCCTTTTTCTTTTCTCTTTTTCTTTACCATGCAGTAGTTCATTTGTTGCTGCATTAGGTGAATAGCTTTCATGGTAGATTGTCCTAGCAAAAAACCATTTTGTGGCTCATAAGCTTAATTCCACGATAGTTAAACTCCCCCCTTGTTTTTGTAGATAGGTACTGCTGTTATTTTTTATTTGCCTTTTTAGTGTGAAAGTCTGCTTCACATTTTCTTTCCTACATAGGTTAGGTTTCTTTCAATTTACATTCTGTTATGATCTAGTTTTGAATGTTCTTCATGGGTTGCGATGAATTTTCTATACTCAATTTGAGAAACATGTTTGGAAAAGAGAGACTTTGTGGAAGTTACATGGAGTATATATGCTGCTGAAAGATATTTGTTCTTTGAACTGGTTCAGGGCCCTGCAATCCTGAAGAACTTTATACTCGAAGCTGCCTCAAGAGTGAGTTTATTTATTTACTGAGCCCTGCAATGTTTCTCAAATTTCCCTGTAGGAATTAATTATTTTCATATGGGAGTCATAATTATCATTATTTATGGTTGAAACAGCTGCCAATGCTTCGAAGTATATCATTAGATTGGTGTGACGCAAGTGAAGGTGACTTTGACTTACCAAATGTGAGTGGCCAACCCTGTTTTTCTGTTTTTGTGTAAACAGTGTTCTGCTAGACGTGATAAGTTTTGGAATATGAATTGAATACCGGAAAACTTGACTCCCTTACCTAATTGGCTAGTTGTACTTACTAAACTACTACATAAGTTTTCCACATTACAACATAAAATGTATCTGTTAGCCATTCTGAATATGTACTCTGCAGGACTGATCAAATTAGTTAGCAATCAGTTTAGCAAGAATCCTCCTGCTAAATACTTAACAGAATCAATTGCCCCTCTTTGATATACTGGACTGGCCTGTTTACTGTTCTATATAGTTATGTAGGCGTAAGTTTATTTTGCTGTTTTATATTTTTCTTTAACCGTGGCTATAGTTCCTGGTTTAAATCTTCTATAATATGGTGTTGCTGTATGTACTTTCTATGGGTCTCCCTTGTGTATTTAGGAAATTCCATGGATTTCAATAATGCTCGACTTTTAATTCGGAAACATCCTCTCGAGTCTTGATTGAGTAATAGGCTTGTATGATATCTGATTTTGGAGGATTTTTTGTGAGTTGTACCGCTCTAGGCAATTGTCATGAGCACTAAAGTTTTGGATCTTGTCTTCCCTTGATCCAGAAAAGTTCTAGCCGTCTAGTATGATGTGTAACTCTGATAGTCCTACTCGCTTCAAGTGTCACATGTCAGACTCTTGGATCCTCCATTACGACATAACATGACACTAATACAGCTTACGAATCCTCCCATACAACCCAAGATGACACTCTGAAATAGCTTACAAAACTTAGTTTCAGGATGTTAATGCCCATAGATCCCCCGATTCCTACTCGTGTCTGACTTGATACATAGAATCTAAGTAACGTAGTACTTTTATTTCTGTGTTATATACGAAAATTTACATTCCTTTCTGTGCTCTCTTTAGTGTCACGACTTCTGCCTCATGTACAAATTCACTCGATCAAGTAAAACTACTGTTTTGTTGGCCAAAAAAATGCAGTTTTTTCGTTCTGAATTGTGATGCCTGAACTTCGTTTCGACTCTCCTTTTTCCTTTTTTGGCTCATAAAACCGTCTCCGCATTGTTCAGATTAAGGCTTTGGCTTTGTTATATTTCCTTTCATTTGAATCAAATGTTAGAGAAGTTGGGATTTCATGCGCCCTCTTTCTGTTTGATATAGTTTACGGACAAGTATTCACTTAGCAGTGTGAAGATTTCAAGATGCAAGCTCCAGAAATGCACCTTAGACCTCCAGTACATAAAGGCTCAGAAAAGGCCAGTGCACAACGAGACTCTAGTACTCGAGTGGAACAGCACGAGACTCCAAAGGACAGTCGTGAAAGAGAGAATCACGTAGTTATACTTAAATGTACGCTGAATATATGTAATTCTACATTTTATAGAAACTCAAAATCTCCAAATAGTTTGGAAATAAGAGTCTTCGCTTGGTATTTGGTTAGCTGACGAAGCCGTTCAGAGCTGTATTTGGATTAAGATGTGGGTGTCGGTCGCTCCGAGTCCCTACATATAAGCAAATCTATACATATATACAAATATTATGGGTATAGGTTGTCGTCTTCCTTCACTCTCCAAACCCTGATTAGGGTTTTCTATGGGCGGGATACACTGGGTACGATGTACAATGATGATGATAATTATACATACAAATGAGGACCAAGGACATACGATTGCATGTAGTACTATTGTTAGAAGTTTCACATCAAGTAATGCCCATGGACATCATTTTGTACCAATTTTTTTGGTACTTTTTGACAAGAATGATTTATAAATCATCTTATTTTATGTATATTTGATACCCTAATATTTCACTTGCAAGCCAAATGTTAATGTCGTGTGCTCCGATCCTGTGAGCAGCTCATCTTCATTTAAGGATTTTTGGTCAATTAAAAGAACATTTTCTTGTCTATTTGAAGAAAACTACATGGGTGATGGTGATCTTCATTTAAGAATCTCTGGGTTTTTTTTAAAAAAAAAATTATTTGCTCGTATATTTATTTGAAAAACGATATTATTTGTCGTCAATGTTATGTGTAAGGTGTTGCAAATGAAGGTACGACAACATTACTCTTGTTATATACCTGTTAATAATATCTTTTACCTCATAAAATATAAAAATATAAATAATAAAATATAAAAAAAATTTATGATAATGATTAATGGTTCAAGTAGGATAATAAAGAGTCAACAAATGATAAATATTGTGGAGGATCCCTAAAATTTCGCCCAATTCTTATAATTCGCCACCCTTTTCATTTTTTCGCCACCCCCTAGTAAATTACCATATTGCCCTTGGTTTCTGAAAAAATTACAATTATGCCATTAAAGCTAAAATTTTCTATATAAACCACACTCACACTAAAAATACTCTCACCATAACAAAAAAACCAACATACAAAAGCAAAATTTGGGAGCAAAAATTAAGTTCAATCCAGAATTTATCAATCGAGGTAAGTTATTTGTAATTAAATTTAAAAAAAAAAAAAAATAGGAGTCGCGCAGATCTGGGCGACTCCTTTTTTTTTTTTTTTTTTTTTTTAATTTTTTCCGTATGTATTTTGTTAATTTTATTATTATTAATTTAATTATTATTATTATTGTATTGTTATTTTTGTTAATATTAAATATATGTTAATGTTATTATTATTAATTTTATTATTATTATTGTGATTGTTAATTTTGTATTATTAAATATATGTTAATGTTGTTATTATTAATTTTATTATTATTATTGTTATTGTTATTTTTATTTATTATTAAATATATGTTTATGTTTTGTTTTATAAATTATTAGTTTAAATTTGTATGTTGTAATGTTTATTTATTTTTTTTTTAGTAAGTGTATATATATGTTATTTATATTTCACGGAAAAAAAAAAAAAAGAAAATGAGTCGCCCAGATCCGTAGGCAACTGAACCGGGGTCCAGCCGCCCGGATCTGGGCGACTCATTTTCTTTTTTTTTTTTTTTTTTTTAATTTTTTGTATATTTTGGAGTAATAAATTTAAAAATTGAAATTTAAAAAAAAAACTGATTATTATATATATATATATATATATATATATATATATATATATATATATATATATATATATATATATATATATATATATATTTTCCTTATATTTAGGAAAAATATATTTAAAGTTTGAAATTTAAAAAAAAAAACCTGATTTTTATTAATAAATTTATATATTTTTTTTAATAAAATGTTAATATTGTAAATAATTTATTTATTTATTTATTTTAAATTTGTTTTTTTTTTCGTTTATTTAGGAATAATAATTTTAAATTTTGAAATATAAAAAAAAAAACATGATTATTATTAATAATTTTATATATTTTTTTTAATAAAATGTTAATATTGTACTTAATTTTGGAAAAAAAAAAGGTGATTATTATTAATAATTTTTTTGTTTTTTTTTTTAAAAAAAGGTGATTATTATTATAAATATAATTTTTTTTTTATGTTATTACTGTTATTGTGATAGTTAATAATAATTTGATTTTTTGTTGTTATATAATTGTTTATGTTTGTATTATTAATTAATTATTTTGTTTTTTATGTTATTTTTTTCCATATTTTATTTATGATTATTATGTTTTTAGAAATATTATTATTTATAATATTGAATGAAACCGTAAAAAATTGTAGAAAATGGCTGGTAATCAAGGAAAAGGAAAGGGTTTTTTTAGGCAATTGTTGAGAGGTAATAGTTCTAGGCCTACCTTACTCAGAGGGGACCCGCATGAGAGGGGGGTCACAGGTTCTGCTAGGAGGGCTAGGCAGGAAGAGGCGGCCAGACACAGTATGGCCCAAAGGTCGAGTACGCTGAACCAAGTGCGTACTCATTTTGATGACCAGGCTGATAGCCTCCAAAGTAGTTGGGGGGTTTATAGTGATGATGATAATGATGCTGATGATGTTCAGTTCCAAGCTCCTGAGCCTGCCCCATTGGACTGGACTATAGTTCGTGGCCCCGACGGCAGATTTGCCCGTGGCGGCCCGAGTTCTTTCGCCGCATCTGAGCGTGCAGGAGGAAGTTTTGTCGATAATGAGCCGCCACGGGGCAGGCCCTCACAGTCCACTAACACGGACTGGTTAGTGACATCACCCCAGCCCGGGGGGCCGACAGATACGCGACTGATCCCTAGCTATGGCGTGCACATAGCTAAACTTATTTATGACGGCTCCGAGCGTACGCCTCCGATTCTGGAGTGCCGTATTAGGAAGAGACCGGTGGAGTCCATCATCGGACTGAGGGATATGTCCGATGAGCTAGTCGATTTTCTACCTTCCACTTCCCTCGGTCGACTACCGGTCATTATGCACCAGCACATCGACTCTGCTTTGATATCGGCGTTCGTCGAGAGGTGGCAGCCGGATACGAACACCTTTCACATGCCCTGGGGAGAGATGACGATTATGTTGCACGACGTGCAACGCATATTGGGCATTTCTATTGATGGTTCTCTGCCGGCTGAGCCTTCGGAGGCGGAGTGGGAGGTTGGTATCACCAATCTGGTCGGCGAGCCTCTGTCTGAGCTTCGACGTAAAGGTTCATTCACCAGCGGATGCATAAGCGTTGCTGAACTGATGCGGCTGTGTCATAGGTCGCAGGCCTTGGATACCCAGACCACAGCGTACTACATGGCTGTCATTGGCTCTACCTTGTTGGCGGATAAGACCAGGACTGGCATGCGACCTCACCCGATAGTTGTCGTCAACGACGATGAACAGAACGTGGCCTGGGGTGCGGTGACCTTGGCGTTCTTGTACAGGCAGCTCGGAATGGCATCTAGGGCTGGTTGCAAGACCATTGCTGGATGCCTCACATTGCTCCAGACATGGATCTATGAGTACTTCCCTGCTTTCCGCCCTCATCCTCGCCGAAATGATGTGCCAAACATGACTAGGGCGGAGATGTGGACGCCGAAGAAAGTAGGTCGTGAGCTCGACAGGTTGATGGAGTTCCGCAAGGTTCTGGACTCAATGACAGAGACTCAGGTATTTTACATTACATTTTGTCATGCATGTTGTTTTTTATTTGTAGGAAATTTTTTTTTAACTTGGCCTGTATGCAGGTTGAATGGACTCCCTACAATTTTTCTGCTGCTGCGTTGCTGAATGAGCACCCACGCACCACAGTCATCGGGGGTATCACCTGCTTTGATGTTGTGGAGGTGTATTTGCCGGAGCGGGCATTGCGACAGATTGGGTTCGTGCGGTCTATTCCTCCAGCTCCTATTAGACCAGCCAAGGCTCTTCGACCGGCACACGGAACCTACTCCGTGACCTTTCCTTCTTCTGCTGCTGCATTTGTGGAGGCGTGGAGTAGGTTCCCCTACAGTGCCCGCCTTGTAGAGCAGGGACTTCGACGGGCTACTGTTCCTTCAGAGACTGAACCTAATTACGTTGAATGGTTTAGAGTGTGCTCGCACCCGTACATATCCCGAGACGAATTGCTGGCTTCCGGTCCTGGTCCTGGTCAGAGCAGATCTGATTACGTGAGTTTTATTATCAATTTTTTTTCAAGTTTTTTTTTTAATCAATTAATAACGCACATTGTCCTTTTGTGTTTTCAGTTCGCGAAAGAATGGGCCAGTCGATTCTCTCCAGTGGCAAGACTACCTACACGGATTGCGGATTTGAACTCCCGTCAACGACATGCGTTAGAAATATACCTTAATGATTGTAGAGATTTATATGATGAATGGCAAACTGATCAAGGGCAAGGCCCTGAATAGTCTGTACTGAAACTATTTTACATTATTTATTGCATTTATTTTCGTCAATGATTGCATTTAATTTACATAAATATACACACTAACCCACATCACACATATACATGTATATTTGTCTACCAGCATTATAAATTCCTCCTATTAATCAAAGAAATAAATAAATTGTTAACACCACACACTGTAGTATAATTATGGATTATATACAACTTTTAATGAATGTCGTGTATAAATTCTATGGAGTATCTAAATTTACAGCATCGTCAGCGGTGTTATTTGTTGGTGGGTGTGCCCCGCGTAGATTATTCCACAGCATAATCCTCGTAGTGAAATTTGTGTCAAGATCTTTCGCAAAATTGTCAGCTGCTTGTTTCCAACGTGGGTGGATCGGCAGCAGAGGGGATGAATCGTCGTTCATAAAAAGTTGAACAAAACGATTTCGATTAACCCAAAGTATATGTATTAGTTTATTTACACTTCTCGCGGCCTGTGCTTTTCTTAACGGAAGAATCAAACAGCTGTGTTGCGAATCACCGTCAGCAGAACCATAAAAAGCAATGGCAATGTTAAGAAACGTTGCTGCAGAGTAGAAAGCCATCGGTGCATCGAACCAGTGCATGAAAGGAGCAGGTCCATCGGTGTGTGAACCTACTCTGAATATTGACTCGTCTAGTGACTCCTGAGATAGATACAAAGTTAGGTATTGCGCTCTGTTCATTTGCATTTCCATACTCATAGCACGTCTTAAAAGAGGCCATGCTTCCTCGCCTCCCAGCTCTGTGACGGCAATTGCTCTAAATCCACAGTTACCATCACCTAACACATCAATCCAGTCGAACAAATAAGGAGGAAGCATGAATGGGATGTAATCAGGCCATGGAAACTGTGAGTCACGACCTCCTGGATCATCTACAATAAATGTAAATTAAGTTAATATGCGTAAATAACAAATAATTAATGAAAAAAACTAAAAATTAAGTCAATTACCGGATAAGTTGAAACTGAACTTAATTCCTACTGAAGATTGCGTATCTCGGCCACTAGATCTGCCACTTGATCTCCCGCGGGAAGAAGATCTAGACCCTCGACCACGAGAAGATGATCGGCTATATTCAAATGAACTTTTTCTCCTTCTCATGTTTTTACTAGTGCTTGGTCTTCCCTTTCTCGGTGGACTAGCGTAAGGCTCAGGTATATCCGCACCATCTGGGTGTAATTCATATTCAAGTACCTCAGCCATTCGGTGAACAAAAGCGGGATCAGATTTAAGGACTTCATCGACCAGAGATTCAAAGTACTCTTTGTCATTGGCGTTCGCGTTTCGTACTTCTTCATTGGGTTCGTCTCCTACCTCTGTGTACCTCAAAGTACTCCAGAATTCATGAATGTCATCCAAGTACAAAGCACCATGTGATCCAATGGTCATTTGTAAATAACATGCACACGGCAATCCATGGGTTTTTTTGAAGTACACAACCGCATTTGTTCAATACAAAATCACCCAGTTCTAACATGCGGTTAAACTCATTCTGGATCTGCTCCAAGGCATAGAGAGACACGTGGCGATATAGAGGTCTAAAGAAATACTGTCGTAGCGTTCTTGGTACAGAAGTCATGGATTCCTGTAGCGATTGTCGGATTTTAGCTTGTTGATTTGTAATCTGTGCGTGCACCCTTTTGAAAAGGGTATCGAATGAGCTATTACCGCTACCAAGGTAATACTTAAAAGACGAGTGTTGGCTTTCCACTCTGCTGGTAGTATGGTTACCCAAGTGTAAACAATCATTCGTCCACGCACGCACAAATTTCTCTCTAAGTGGAATCCATGTTCCAGTCAAATACCGAACGACCCTTCGGTTCCTAACCGACCACGTACTGACGATCCCTTCCCATCTCTTTTCATATTCCCGGATTGTAGCACTTTCAACCAAGGGGTTCCATCTACTTTTCCTGAATAACTGCCCTTGTTGATTTTTCTTGCCGCCGCACAACTTGTCCACCATGTTCTCAACATCGTTGCCAATATGCCAGGTGCATAACAAATGACGTACATCTACATTAAACAAAACAGTGAACGTAATTAAGACATTATCAATAGATATAACCACAATAATGAACTCACAAAGCGTTTTTACCTGGGAAGACGTCACGAATAGCTGCAGATAAACCTTCGTCACGATCGGTTACAATGACGCTAGGAGTCTGAGCAGTGCCGAAAATATCTCTCAATCCCTGCAGCACCCACGAGTACGACACAGCCGCCTCATCTCGCATCAAACAAAACGCAACCAAGAAGTTGTGATTTGTTGGCGTCATTCCGATCACTTCACATAGTGGCCACTTTGGTTTGTTCGTTTTGTACGTTGTATCTATCAGCACAACATACGGCCACGTACGTATCATTTGGATTGAAGTAGGATTTGCAATTAAAAGTCTGCTCAAGTGCCCGTCATTATCCAACTCTGTCCAGACCACATAATTATGTTCTGTGGCCATATGAAGACAGTGTTGAAGGGGAGTCCTGCCCTCCATTTCATCTCTCCTTATTGATTGCCTAATATTATATATCTGATTCATACTAGCATAAAAACCAGGAAAATTATCTCTAATAGAATTCATAATAAAGGCCGGTTGCATTCCGGTTGCACTAAGCTGTCGTATGTGCTCCCGAATATCTACATTAATCCTCGCCCTTACATGACCATCTCTGTACACCAAAAACGGGTGGTTATGTTTTCCCTTTTCACCAGGACACACCCTTACCGTCCAAGGTCTTTCTCCTGGTTTACGACTACTTCCTACAATCATAAATTTACACCCGCAACTCCTACTTTTAGAACCAGGTCGGGCAGCATTATCTACATTATCTACATCACCCCTAAGTTTACCATAGCGGTGACATCTTAAATAACAACTAACTCTGGAACGTCCTTCTTTCTTTTTATAAGAAGCAAGTGTAAATTGAAAACCGATTGTTATTGCTATCGCATCGGCCCAACTATGTAACTCATCTATGGAGATAAATTCCCTATCCGTAACAAAGCGACCGGAGTAGTCTACGTTGTCTCCAAAATTTTCAAACTCCTGCACATTTGAAATGATATAAATTAAGTACATTAATGACTACAATAATAATATTTGGATTAATAATAACAACAACAACAACAACAACAACAATAATAATAATAATAATAATAATAATTATAATAATAATAATATTAATAAATAAATAGATAACGATAAATCAAATTAATAATGACAATAACAATAATAATTTTAATAATAATAAAAACATTACGTTAATAAAAAAATTTAAAAACATTTAAAATAAATAAATAATGACAAGACAAATAATAACAATAATAATAATAGTAATAATAATGACAACAAATACAACAATAATAATAATAATTATAACAATAATAAATAAATAAATAATTAAATAAATAAATAAATTACGTAAATTAAAATATTAAAAAATTTAAAAAATAAAAATATCAACAATAAAAATTATAATAATGACAACAACAATAATAATACTAACAATAATTATAATAATAATTTAAAAAAACATTAATACGTAAATAAAAAAAATTAAAAAAAAAATTAAAAAAAATAAAAATAAAAAAAAACCAGTCGCACAAATCTGGGCGACTTAACCATGGTCCAGTCGCATAAAACTGGGCGACTAGACCATGGTTCAGTCGCCCAGATTTGTGCGACTGGACCATGGGTTAGTCGCCCAGATTTGTGCGACTGAACCATGGTTCAGTTGCCTAGATTTGTGCGACTTGTTTTTTTTTTTTTTTTTTTCGAACGGCAATTTTACGTACCGCATCCGACTCATAGTCGCTTTCGTTAGCCATATTCAACCAACTACGCCTTACAACTTCTTTAACACTTTTTAGAGAGATAGTACCAGTTTTTAGAGAGATAGTACCGTGTTTGAATTCGTACTTAAAACGCATCTCAGAATTCGATATATATAGACAAATCATCCGCATTAAATTCTTAATAGTGTTATTAAGCGTGATTTACATTTATTAATTATGTTTTAACTCCAATGGCATTTTTGTAATTCTTTTAAATTCAGGGGCAATTAAGTAATTTTAGGAAAGTGGCGAAAAAATGAAAAGGGGTGGCGAAAAATAGCAACACCCAAAATTTCGGGGTGTTGCATCCGTACAGTCTGTCCATGCAGCTCTGTGGTGACTGTCCAGTGAGATTCATGGAACCTCCCACGCAACCACTAACTATACATATTACATACCACTACATCAACATAACTAAAGCCGGTACAAATTTTGTATTGAACTTATCTATATTATTTTAGTTTACGTCAATCTAAAAATTATATATATATATATATATATATATATATATATATATATATTAATTGTTATATTTCCTAAAATAAGCATCTTCTAGTCCAATGCTAATGTTTGATTGTGTTCGCTGCTTTTAACAGCTGTCATTACTTAAGTAGTTAACAAAAGTCAACCAAGGAGTCGTCTGCTGTTAGTTATAATGGGTCATATACGAACAAAAGCTTAGATTAAGGTATATAGGAAAACAATTGTCCGTTGTTACTAACAACTGGTCATTAACATTTAAAGTAAACGACAATCAAAAAAGTCAATAAAAGTCGACCATCTCCCCTATTAGTAAGAGCGGACGATTACTTGACTGATTTTTTTTGACTCAGTTAATTATCGCCCGTTGTTGTTAGCAACAGCGAACACATCAAAACCTTAGCATTGGACTAGAAGGTACTTATTTTGAGAAATAAATTTTTCCAATTCTTATTTTGGGAAATTTTTTTCCCAAATATGCTTATTTTCATCAAATTTTCTTAAAAATTAACGTGATGAAAGTTCGTGGCTCAAATCTCATCAATTCTAATCATTTCAAGTGGAATATTTAGTATTACGTATGAAAATGACATGTGTAAACAGGGTGTAATAGAAAATATAACATATTGAAAGACTTTAACTATTAACTTAAATTTTTGGTGGAGTTGCTTTGTTGACATTTAAAAAAAATAAAATGATTAAAAAATTTAGAAGGACCAAGTATAAAATTAAATCATTAAAAATCATTAGGGTGTCCCACGCAGCGGGTTGTAACTAAGGTATCACCACAGAAAATAATGAAAATTGTCTCTCATAATTAAGTCATAGTATACCTTCAAGGAACGGAGTCTATTATATAAAAGTATTATTGTGAATTTGTATAAGATCAAATGAGCTCAAAATCATAGGGGAATATAACGGATATTTTTATGAAAAAATTGTCAAAAATTATTTACAAAAATGTAATTTGTTTGTCAAACAAAGCAAATAATTTTAGTAAGTATTTTTTGACAAATGAATGTATTTTAGTAATAATAAAATGGACAATTTTATAATCATAAATTTTAAAAGATGGAAATAAAAACTAAAGGAATTTTAACGAAAAAAATGTTGACTAATGTATTAGTGGACAATGTATGTTTGGACCATCAAATTGATTATGAAAAATAGTATGATTTATAAAAAATAAATCAAAAATATTTGACCTTTTAAAATTGCTTTGCGTTGACAAAAAAAAATGTATGAACTAACACATATATCAAACAAAAAATGTTTAAGACAAATCACTCATTGATATAATCATTTTATTAATTAATAAAAATTTGAACTCATTGCTTACATAGAAGGGCCAACCCAAATCTTCATAGCCATATCTTTTTATAATATTTAAAGACATTGCTATTTAAAAATATATGTTACCAAACCTAACCCCTTCAATTTGGCTTGATAAATGTTATGGGTCAACGCATAGCAAAAAAATTGGCTTTTTTAATTTCAATCTCGATACATTTAATATATATCAATCTGTTCCAGTTTGTTGGTTACAATTTGATCAAATTTAAAAGCTTTTCAGTTAAAGTGTAACCAACAAACTGAAACGAATAAAGTACTCCCTCCGTTCCTTTTTGTTTTTCCACATTACTAAAACGGGTAGTTCCATAAGTTTTTCCACTTTAGAATACTTTCCATTTTTGGAAAGTTTTTTTTCCATTTATACCCCTCAAATACCCTCTTTTACCCTAAATAATTTTATTTTAATTATTGGATTCTATTACTCCCCTTGGGAGCTGCGTGATTCATTTAATCTCATCAATCTATTCTGCTTCCTCTCCCCAAAAGAATTCGTTGCTTTCTCTCTCTTCCTTGAGTTTCTTCCATGGCTTTCTTAGCTTTTATCCCCTGTTCATTCCTCATTTTTACTCCATTTTTACTGCATTAAAATGTAGATCGGAATTTGGTCTTCATTTTGATGTTCGTTTTGTGAATTTTGGTTGAGTTTGATTTTTTCAAGCCCTCTGTTTTGCTTTCTTCTTCGACTTCCATTGTTACTGTTTGAAGCTTTTGTTTGTCCATGACAACTGTCGAATCTAAGAGTGATTCCACCATACCATCATACCTTTATGACGGTTTGTGTGACCGTGGAGAATTTTGTTCTTGTTCCATTAATGGGAGGTCACACTCTTATTCAAATGAAATTTTTAAATGGACTAAAAAAGATCTTGAGGCATATCAAAAGGCGATGGAGGATGATGCTACATCTATGTTTCGTGATTCTACCCCTTCTCCTAATGTTGAAGAAGAATTACCACAAAGTGCTCTTGAGTATTATTTGCAGTCTCCATCTCATGTTAATCCTTCAACTCCATCTAAGATTCATGAAGACGAAGTTAATTTGGTTGTCCCTGACACTCCTGAGGAAGTTATTGCTTCAAGGGGTAAAAAAAACCCTAAAAAACGCACCTGAATTATGTAATTTTTTCTTGAATTTCCTTTTAATTCTACACTCATGATAAGTGCTGGTGATGTTTGCTGTTGGATTTGTTTGATTTTGTGATGTTTGATGTTGGATTTGTTCTGAACCTTTTTGATTTCGTCTTATTTTTTCTGGAAGTCTGTTCTTGAAATTTTTTTTAAACCCCTGTGATGTGTTTATGCAATTACTTGACTTAAAATCTGAAAAATTATCTATAATTACTTGGTTGAGTAGCAATTGTGTACAGTCGACACATCATATGATATTTTTTTTCATGTACAGTAATTTGCGTCATTTCTTGTTGAAATTTTAAAAAGCTGAGAGGTTCAAACACCTCAATGATGAATCAGGGGGCAAAAAAACTGAACTGATCATTATATAATGACGTAAATACATATGCATGACCTTAAATTTCCATTTTGATGTTGATTTCATAATTAGTTGCTCCTAAGTTTTATAGAAACAATTTTGATGATGATAAAAAATAAACTGAGGGGATGTAATTTATAATCATCTTTGAGATTCTTCCACTGCTTCATCATATGCTTCAAGTATTTGTTGATTATGTTGTGCAGCATCTTCATTTACTGTTTGTGTGCCTTGCTGATTTGTGCTTGGGTTGAGGAAACGTACACATTCCCTAACCAATTGTGATGGTACTCGCACTTGTATTCGTAACCTTCCATTGTCTTCTTGAACTTTCTTCCCTAGGTGTGGCTGAACATAGTCATTAGACCCTTTAACCTTTAGGATTTCATTTAAGTTGTGTTGTAATGAAATCCAAACATTGGTTAAAGTCTTTGGATGTAACTCTTCGAATGCATCTTCCACTGCTTTTATTAACTCATTCATGTTCTTTGGCATTTTCTTATGCATAAGTGATTGTATGCTCCTAAAAAAACCCAAATCTAGAATATTACAATCGGGACTATTTGGTGGTTGTTGAGTTAGAATGAATGTAAAGCCCCCTTGCCTGTTGTTTTGTTGTCAAATCGGATCATCATTTGTTATGTGAACCCTTGCATTATCTTGTTGGATGAAAATTATGGATGGACCATCACTTGGCCATTTTCTAAGAATTGCTGGAATTAATTGTTCTATGAGCATGCTCCTATAAACTTCCTGAGTAACCGAATCAGTTGGTTTAATTTCTATAGACCCCCTTGGACGGTTAATTGAATTTCTTTGTGCTGCAACCCTACTTACGAAAGGGAAAATTCCGATTTTCCCATCAAATGTTCTTTGGCCATATTGATTCCATCTAGGCCTTGCAACCGCCCCTAAAAACATGGCTTTTGGAATGAATTTTGATGACTTTCCCACCCTATATGGAATTTTTTCTTTGTGTGCTAGATAAACTCTTTGTGTCTTCTTGGTTAAGTAAAACCATTTTTCATCAATATGTATAAAGTCATACATACCTTTATACATTGGATGATGATGAATTGTATCTTCTTGAATGAGACTTAAAATCCACTCAACCCTTCTTGCCTTGTTTGCATCCGTTAAATAAGGGTGTAATGGATTTGAATGTGCCTTAATCTCCCCCCTTCGTATCAATCGCCAAACCGTTGTTGGTGCCAAGTCTAAGCATGTTGCAACATCTCTTATGCATGTACGTTCACCCATTGGTTTTGATTCAAGTACGTTTGGTGGCACTTGAACTCTTTTTCTTCCACAATTCTTGTACTTTGAATCGACAACATAAGGCTTGTTTTCTTCTTTGTTTTCAATTGCACGTTTCCATAAGTTTCGAATTGCTCTTGGTGTGTAACCGTATTTGTTTGCTATTCGTACGAATGTACCATGTGGGAGTGAGTCACTTACTTTAAGTGACAACATTTCATGTAAAATAAGATGCCTCAACTCGTTCGTAAGCCTTGTTTTACGTTGACCTTGCTGTTCTATTTGTTGTGCATCCATTTCTTGTGGTTCCTCGTCAGAACTGGAGCTTGACTGTGAATCGTATGCATTTGATCCAAAATACCAAGCCCCCTGTAGCTCATCGTCATTATCTGAAGCCATTACAAGGCTAATGATGCAAATGAGGTTGCTGGACAGTTGTTTTTGGTAATGTGAGGCTGCTGTTTGGGTTAGTTGCTGGACAGTTGCTGGACAATTGAGGCTGCTGTTTTGATTTTTATGCTTCATGCCTTAAATCAGCAGCTTAAATAAGCTGATTAGGAATTTGTAAGGTCATTTTTTTGGATATTGTACTTGTAATTATTCATTTTACTAATCCATGTATTTCTAATTTGGCCAATGCAAGGTCATGTATTTCTAATACTTCTATTACTGCTGAACATGTAATTCTAATTCCCTCCTTTTTTTTTAGAAACAAAATTGTAAACTTTCCCAATTTGAAAAGTGGTTAGTTTCCCTCCATGTACTTTCTCTCTCTACAATAAAATTAGATTTTTTTTGATTATTTAATTATATCTACAATTAATTTCTCTCTCATTATTCCAATACAATCATTACTTCCCACTATTACATATTAAAATAATACCCACTACCACCAAAGATTCTAATTTTCTTAATTCCGGTGAAATACCCAAAGTGGAAAAACATTTAGGAACGGAGGGAGTATAAGATAAGATATAATGAAAGTAATTTGTGCATAAATCAACGAGATTAGTTACCACTTACTCATTAAGCAATTATTTATTCCTAATTTGCAAGCAACAATATAGCTTATTATTATTATCATATATTCCATCTATTATTCATACAATAACTTGGGGCAAATAGTCAATGGTGAAGCCAACACTTAAAATGCAAATTGGTAAAAAGATTAGACTATATTTATTCGAGAGGCTAGAAATTTATAAGTCTTCCTTATATTTGATATCGTGTAAGTAAAAATTCAAAAGTCTAGATAGGGTTGTGGTTGACTTCGGCCACCTTTGTTACTCTGCCTATAATTATGATATACATATTTGTTTCATGTAACTAATAAAATGTACAATGCAAAGTTAGTGTGGAGGGTTTTTCTTTTTTCTGAAAGATGCGGATAAATCATACTCGTTCCCTCAAAAAGATGCGCGCAGTCAGGAAATCCTTCAACTGATACCTGCGCCTAGTAGGGATTGAACCCTAAACCTTCTGCATCACATACAAATGCTCTATTCATTGACTAACACGCACTTTTGATTTTACACTTTATATGACTTAAAAAGTTTTTATACATTTAAACTAGTCATATAAAATATTAATTAAGTTTTTACATATTTAATTCTTATATTAAATTTTTATATATTTAAATCATATATAATACAAACTTAAAAGATCCTATTATGTTGTTGAACAATTAGAGATTAGAGAAATCCCACCGCACACGGATCTAAAAACATACGGAAAAAAAAATTGTAAAAAAGGTTGAAAAATGAAAATGTAAGAAAAGAACAAAATCAAAATCCAGATTTTGAAAGATAATATTGCAGTTGGTCGGTCGCTTCAAATCCCGAAAGTGCTCCTTCGTTTCTGGGATACCCTAAAACTCTATTTTCCAAACTTCATTCTCTGCGCTATATTTTGATCCGTTTTCTTTATACATTTTTCTTATACATTTTCACTTTTTATACAATCTAATATCTTATTTTATTTATTTATATATTAAATCATATATATTAAAAAATTATATAAAGTTAAAATTATAAAAGTATATAATTAGACTATTCAAATAAAATCTCACTTGACTATATTTTTACTTAAACATTAGTCGCAATATATAAAATAAATCTAAACTGTAAATAGTGCCCATATGCAAAATTTAGCAAGTATATCAGAACGAATGAAGTACTAACTAGCCAATATATCTTTATTTTAGTCGATTTTTTTAATTTTTTGGGAGTATTATTTTTATTTTGAAAATATCTTTATTATTTTCATTAGTTCTTATTTATATGTATTTTCGCACTTTTAATCTTATTGACATAATTTAATTGTGCAAATATTAAGTGAGAATATTAAAAGAGGCAGAGGAGGAAGTAATAATTTATACGTCCAAATGTCAATGTATTAGTGATTTAGTTATTTGTAAAAAATTATTTATAAGAGAGATAATATAAAGATAAATTTTAAATTAACTGCAAAAGTTTATCTTAATCTTAAATGAAAACAACAATAATAATAATACTAATAATAATAATAACAATAATAATAATAATATAGTTAATCAATATTATTAATGTTAATCAACAATTTCTTGTTTAGTCTTTTTATATAATTTACTCAATTGTATGATATTAATTTCCTATTAGAATTTCAACATAAAACGGATTTAGACAATAATTAATTAATATTAATGTTATGTTAATACAAGTTGGCAAAATGACAATCATAAGCACATGATCATCTTATTTCCATAATTAGATAATGTTCTCTTTCTTTTGGGAAACTACACCATCTCATCTCTTTCTTCAAACTTAACTAATTAATTAATTACTAATTAATTAATCAATCAATGCATTAGCTTACGCATTGCTGTAGATTCCATCCCTTGAAAAATAGCCAGTTCATTTTCAGCCCTTCCTAGAAACATGAATTTATTTATCTTCTTTTATGTTAATTTGTATAGAAATCTGTATAATGCAAGAATTTTAAATACGTTAATATTTTAATGAAATTTTAGATTGCAAACCATAATTTATATTTTTTTTAAAATTTAAAATTGTAATTATGATAGTCTAACAATATAAATGACTGATTTTAATGATTAATTAATTGAATTTTATGTTATTTTAGTTTTAAATAACAATTAATGGAAAAAGAGGCTATTATGTACTTCAAGTAATTTCCTAAATTGATGTATAATTTTATACACAGTGTGATTTGCAGTATAATTTTCTAAATTGTGTAATTTCAATTACACTGGAATAAATGTACTTTATTTCGTAGTATAATTTACGCGATGTAATTCTAGAATTTTATCAGACAATATATAATTTTTTAAACAGTGCATTATATACAATTGTGTAATTGAAATAATTGTGATTTATTGCATCCATTAATGTATGAGTTTTTCAGAAAATATAAATTTGTAAATATGGTAAGTGTAAAAAATGCAACACAGTCAAATTTCATTAATACTAACCAATGAAAAAAGACATATGACATGCTCACAATCAAACTTCCATTTTACTATTATACAGTCAAATTAATAGAATATATGATTACAACATACTCTATCTATTTTATTTAATATATATTTTTCTTTTGTAGAAATTTGAAAATAGTTGTTATATATTTCTAATTGTATGATATAAAAAAATCTAATATGATAACAAAATACACTATGCAAAAAAATAACATAAATGATATTATTTTCATATTTATCATTTTCAAAAAGTCATTTTATATGAGACGGAGAAAATATATTCAAAAAAACTGAAACTTTAAAGTAAATTGAATTTTTTTACATCAAAAAAAATAAATTTAAGTGATAATGATAATATTAAATACTTCTAAATTCTCCACGATTTTAATATTTTTATTTTCTATCTTATTTTTCAGTTCTCCACTATTTTAACATGTTAAACTCAATTTCTTAATCTTGTGCCAAAATCAAAAGCAATGAGACTATTTGACTGAGATATAGTAGTAACTAGTAAGTCTCAAGAGCCACTTTTATAAGAAATTTGATAAGATAACCTCAAAATAAAAAATATATATGCTAATAATTATATTAATTAATCAATACATAAAACAAATTTTATAATGAGACCATTTTAAACACTAAAATTATCAAACCACATAATATAATAATAGTATATAATATTGAAGAAGTACAAAAGACTAAGAGTAAGAGTAAGTAGCTAGTACACTATAAATACTTCTCCAATGTTATTTCTCCCTTTTCCATCATCTTAAGAAAGGTTTCTGTAACCACATATACTTTGTACGTAGCCGTTTCGTATATACAATCCATGTATATATAACTTTCAAACACTACTTTTTATACCACTTTTATTCAAATCAATACTTTCACTATTTCCTATTTTTTATTTTCCTTTATGATGGGCCCGGATGACTTGGGAAGCACGGGCAGCAGCAGAAGAAGTTGGCCTGGCCCGCTCGCTCCAAGTTTCCGGGACGTTATAACAACCGGTCATGCTGACGTGTTTAGCAGCCGGAGATGGGAAGAGGAGGCGAAGGAGGAAGAAGAGTTAAAATGGGCGGCAATCGAACGATTGCCGACATTTGAAAGATTAAGAAAAGGAGTGTTAAGAAGACTAAATGAAGATGGAAAAATGGTGGAAAATGAAATTGATATTCATAAAATGGGAAGACAAGATAAAAAAATTTTAGTTGAAACTATTTTGAAAATTGTTGATGATGATAATGAAAACTTTCTTAGAAGATTAAGGGACAGGATTGATAAGTAAGTTTTATTATTATTATTATTATTGTTATTATTATTATTATTATTATTATTATTATTATTATTATTAATTACTTAATTTTTCATATGATAAAATTTGCAACATTTGATTAAAATATGATTTTTTTAGTAAACTGTGATTAATTAGATTGTTAATGATCAAAATATTCATTTTCATGTGAGAATGAGATTCTATAATCCTTGACTGTTTGTCATTACCTTAATATTATTTTGCCATAATTTAATTTGTCAATCTTGTTAAATTTATAAGTACATACTTCAATATGTTTCTACTAAAAAATAATATTTCAAGAATTATACTATGATCGAGATTTTCAGGCTAACCTACTGATTAAAGTCTTTTTTGAAAGAGCTTTTAAGTATATATTGTGGGCAAATTTAAAAGAATGGATGAAATATTTTTTGGGTGTTTCTATCCTAACATTTCTTATTTTTAACCTCTTTTTTATTACTAAAATAACATTTTAACTATATTTTAACAAATTAAAACGTTGATCAAAATAGAAATTATATATGTTAATCGTTGTATGAGAACAATCTATCTAAAAGCGCATCTTATACATAAATTAAATATCTCAATTCTCATATATATATATATATATATATATATATATATATATATAATGAGAATATAAAATCCTATTTTGAAGTTGTATCAATAAATTGAGTATTTTACTATTTGAAGTGTCATTTTTAACATTGAAAATGAGATTTTTTAAATCAAATAATTAAAAGGGAGTATTTTAAGTATGAAAGAAAATAAATGTATTAACTAATTAGTTGGGATATATATTAAGCTTAATTTAGTACCGTTTTACGATAAAATTGTCTTAAATGAAAATTTGTGGTTTGCATTATAGGCTAATTATATTATGTTAACTGAGATTTGATTTGATTATTATATATATAAAAAATAAATTGGATGAATAATATAGAGTGGGACTTGATACACCAACAATTGAAGTAAGATACGAGCATCTATCTGTGGAAGGAGATGTGCATGTGGGTATTAGAGCTTTGCCAACCTTGCTTAATTCTACCATCAACTCAATTGAGGTATCTTTCTTTTTATTATTATTATTATTTTGTAACATTTGATTATTACTCTATCTGTTTACAAGAAATTGTAACAATCTCACATTGCATGCATATTATAAAAATTTTCATACGTAATTAAATTGTGTGAATAAGATTAAAAATAAAATTTTTTTAAAAAAATATATAGATAAGAATTCAAGAAAGTGATGAGATTATTAATCTCGTAAGGAAAGAGAGATACAATTTTTGCTAATAAAAATGTAATTTTATCAAATTATTTAAAGTGAAATATTTAAACTATTTCTTTGGACTTTGGTGTCTTATCTTTTCAAATGGATTTTATAAAATGTGGTGGAAATGGAATTCATGGTAATCAGCCTACTAAATCCCGCTTATAGGAATGATCAGGGAAGGGTGGATAAAAGTTAAATCAATACCCTTATTAGAATTTTATATTATGACAATTTTACGATGCTAAGTTTATTTTCATTTTCATCCGATTAAAGATAAATATTATATTAATTACTCTAATTTTTTTAAGGGATATTCTATACGGTAAGTATCAATTATTGCAAAAGGCGAGGAGTAATAATTCTTAAAATTTTTTCCACTAAATAGTACTCAACTCTTAGAAAATTAAATACAGTAACATTATAGAGGTAAAACGTTCAATTTTCTATAAGTTTCGGTAAAAGTCATAAATGCCTCTAATAAATTCCAAATGTAAAGCCCAACTTAGCGGAAATTAAACTTGACGAAGATGTTATTGTAGTTAATTTCAAGAGTTGAGTAATATTTTGTGAAAAAAATTTGAGATTTATTAGGGCATTTATGACTTTTACGAAAATTTAACGGAAATTAAATATTTTTACTTTCATAATATTACTGTAGTTAATTTTTCAATTGTTAAATACTATTTTATGGAAAAAACTCTGAATTGTTAACGCTCGCCTCTTGCCAGAAGCTTACCATATAAAATATTTTTTTTATTTGGCTTCGTTTCTCTTCAAAAAATCAAAAATCCAACCTCTTGTACCCAAATGAGAAAAAAAAAATTTAAAACTTATGTACCCATTTGAATACCAATTCCCTCACTACATTTGATGAAATTTGATCATTGCACTAATAATCTCAAACTAGGGATCGAATTTCTGAGCTTTTGTTCAGTGAGTAGCCTGGAAATTCTTGAAATTCTCTATTTTTGAAAGTGATTTTGCTTCAACAATGGCAGGCAATTTTAGGATTAGTGAGATTAACCCCATCAAAGAAGAAAACCCTCAAGATACTCCAAGATGTCAGTGGAATTGTGAAGCCTTCCAGGTATTGAAATCTTACTTAAAATTGTATCTTTTTTCTGGGTTTGATTTCTATTATCCTGCTTAATGTGCTTAATATTTAGCATTTTTTGGACTTTTTTTTGAAAACGATGCTATATTAGAGTTCGAACAACGTGTTTCAAACTCCAATATTGCCAAGATCAAATGTATGAGGTTTTGTGACAAACAAATTAACCTATGAATGATCGATGTTTGTAGGAGAAAGAAATGCAATAAAACGACACAAAAACTTTAACGAGTTTCACCCAACTTAGGCTACATCCTCCGGTGTGTAGTATCTCTTATATTATCAAAGGAGTTCAAAGAAGAACTCTCAAATATGGAGAATTACAATAGAGAAGAGATATAGGCTAGTGATTTTGTGGATAATTACAATGTGTGAGTGATAGCTCTCTATTTATAGGAGAGATCTCACTAAGTAACATTAAGTACATTAAAACTATGAATAAATGATAATGAAACATCCCCAAGAACTTGAAGAGTCAAAAGCAACATCCTAGGAGCATCAGAGACATCGCTCGACCAAAGGACCTGGTCGAGCGGGCTACAGGAAGTTTCTGGTTACATTCTGTCTGCTCGCTCGACCCATTCTGAAGCTCGCTCGATCGAGCGAGCTGGTCAAGCGGCACTTCAGTGAGCTTCTGACAGTTTTGCTCGACTTTGCATTGTAGAGCATCTTGAATTAAACCTTTACACTTCTTCATTAAGTCCCATAACTCTCATGATTAACTCATTAATTCATTCTTTAATCATCATCATGAACCACAAATATTAAGACAAATCTTAATACACCCTATCATGACATACTTATGGGATTCCATCCCAAGAGTCACCTCATGAATGCACCCATCAAATGTGCACTCAAGTCACACCATTCATAACATTTTTTTATAATTTAATTAAAGGATTTGCTGGACAATATGAAAAAAACTCTAATTTTGATCTGGATTATGTAGTAAATTCAAAGGAACGAATAATGATGCATCCTGTATTGGGCTGCCCTTTTATGTGTTCTCTTTTTCTTGTAATCACGTATGATGAACATAGGGATCATGACATTATCTCATTAATCATTAGTCGCAATTGGTGTAATATACTTTGCTAGCTAATCACTCTTTGTATTTTGTAATTCGCTCAAATTTGCCTAAGAATAGCCCATAACCGACTATAATTCGCTTTTTTGATTTGCAATTTGCGGGGAGATTAGCGAATCACGTGACATTGGTCAATATACTCCAGGAGTATTAAACATCAAAGCTATATTGATGTTGATTAGGAATGTGTTTGATGCTTAGAGCTAGTATTGTTAAGGTAGGGACATTAATACTCAATCACAACAATGCTTTGGTTAATCATAAAAGCTCTTCCAATCATAAATTGGTATGTATGGAAAGTCATAACATTGAACATCAAACTACAATCTATTAATACATGCTACACTCAATTAATCATCTTGTCGAGTCAATTTATTGGCATAGTCCTAAGTTTTTCTATGTAACCTTTCTATGTGAGAGAGTTTTGAATGTAAAAGCTTTACTCTAGGGGACAAAGTGAGCATGTAGTATTCCAATGGTCTATTTTATACTTGTAATATTTCTCACAAGTTAGTGAGTTTTTTAATGAATATTCGTACTAGAATGTCGATTAGCTTTGCAACTAGAAAATGAGGCGTAAGGCACAATATCATGTTTTCAAATATGACGCAAGTGTATATAATTTTCAAACATATTTAATGGTACAACAAACGATTTTGTTTCATGTATAAATTGTTTTGTCAAAGAAAACTTGAGTTCATATTGGTTAAATGATTTGAAGTGGCCGTTATAGAACAAAAACATTGAATTTCATGTATGTTGATAGCAAGCTGATCAACAATGCATATTGTGTGTGCGTGTGTTTGAAGGAATGTGTAATAAATATATTGTTATTGAACAATTACCGCTCTGCTGTTAAGTGATATGTTCAATGTCAGGATGACATTACTTTTGGGGCCTCCAGGTGCAGGAAAAACAACATTGTTACTGGCACTTGCAGGAAAGTTGGATAAAGACTTGAAGGTAATCTTTATATAGAAGTATTATTTATCAGAAAAACTACGTCTATTTTGATTAATATTTATTAATAAGTTGCAAGAAAACGTAAATATTTAAGCTTCGAGGTCACATTTACTTCGTATATTTCATTTGAACTAGTTTATAATTCAGTGGCTTTTCAGCGTATTGTAATTTTCCCGTTGCGTTTGGAGACCACAAATTACCATCTCTTAGGAGAAAACTGAATATAAGCAGAAGAGAAGGTTAATGTGTCCTTGGTGATTGTAAATAAACAGGTCAGTGGGAAGATAACATATTGTGGCCATGAGTTGACCGAATTTGTTCCCCAAAGAACATGTGCGTATATTAGTCAAAATGATCTTCATAACGGAGAAATGACTGTAAGAGAGACGCTAGATTTTTCAGGACGATGTTTAGGCGTTGGGACTCGTTATGAGTTGTTGGCAGAGCTTTCTAGAAGAGAGAAACAAGCAGGAATCAAGCCAGATCCCGAGATTGACGCCTTCATGAAGGCCACAGCAATGCCAGGCCAAGAAGCTAGTCTGGTCACGGATTATGTTCTCAAGGTTTGTGATGTACAAAATGGGTTATTATTTTGCCGAATTATAACCAATGAAGGAAGAACTAACATAGTTAAATTTCCATAGATACTTGGCTTGGATATATGCGCTGATATCATAGTTGGCAATGAAATGGCTAGGGGTATCTCCGGTGGCCAAAAGAAACGTGTAACTACCGGTATTTCCCTTGCATTAGCTCATTTTAATGAATTCGAAAAAAACTTGCTATTCTTTTGTTTTTAGTGATATTTTGTTATTTTTGTCGTAATTCAGGTGAAATGTTGGTTGGTCCGGCAAAAGTTCTATTAATGGACGAAATCTCGACAGGGTTGGATAGTTCAACCACCTTCCAGATATGCAAGTATATGAGGCAGATGGTTCACATAATGGACGTAACAATGATTGTCTCACTCTTACAGCCAGCTCCTGAGACGTATGAACTCTTTGACGATGTTATCCTTCTCTCGGAAGGCAAAATTGTTTATCAAGGTCCACGTGAAGAGGTCGTTGAATTTTTTGAATTTATGGGGTTTAAATGCCCCGAGAGGAAAGGAATAGCCGATTTTCTCCAAGAGGTTACTTCTAAGAAAGATCAAGAACAGTACTGGTATAGGAAGGACCAGCCTTATAGCTATGTTTCGGTTTCTGATTTCACTTGGGGGTTCCGATCTTTCCAAACGGGACAAAAGCTAGCATCCGATCTTGTTATTCCTTTTGATAAATTCAAAGCTCACCCAGCGGCTTTGGTGAAGCAAAAATATGGTATTTCCAAGTGGGAGCTCTTTAAGGCATGTTTTTGGAGGGAATGGTTGTTAATGAAGCGGAGCTCTTTTGTATACATTTTTAAGACGACACAAATAACCATTATGTCGTTAATTACAATGACCGTATTTCTAAGAACAACGATGCATCATAAATCAGTAACTGACGGTGGAAAATACTTGGGGGCCTTATTTTTCAGTCTCATAAATATTATGTTTAATGGTTTTGCTGAACTCTCCATGACTGTTGTTCGCCTTCCGATGTTCTACAAACAGAGGGACTTTTTGTTCTACCCTGCATGGGCTTATGCACTACCCGTTTGGGTTCTAAGGATTCCGCTATCGTTCATGGAATCAGCAATATGGACTATTCTAACATACTACACTGTTGGTTTTGCTCCAGCTGCAAGTAGGTGAGACTGGCATTCGATTTTTTAATGTTATGATTGACTATGTTACTTGGACTCGGGTACTGATGTCGGATAATGGTACATGTTCAAGTGTCAGATACGTCTAAATATTCAATTTTACGCCTAAAATGAAGTGTCTAAGTGCCATACCAATGTCCGAGCATCAAGGATCAAATACGGGTACGTGAAGCAAAATGAAGAGTTGGAGTAACATAGATGATAGACGTCTTGAAAGTATACACATTACTGAAATTGCGAACATTTATATTAACTATTGCGCCTATTCTTATCTCAATAAAATTTTCCATTCAATTAGGTTTTTCTGTCAGTTACTTGCGTACTTCTCAATTCACAATATGGCGTTATCCCTCTTTCGGTTCCTTGGAGCTGCGGGAAGAACCATTGTGGTTGCTAACAATGTTGGTATTTTCGCATTGTTGATATTCTTTGTCCTCGGTGGTTTTATCATTGCAAAAGGTTCGTTTATTTACCTCCCGACATAATTTGAAGATTTCAACCATTTGTATCTTGTGCTTAAACATTTTCTAATTACCTCTTATCGTTTTGATTTTGTATAGATGATATTGGTCCATGGATGATTTGGGGTTATTACCTTTCACCAATGATGTACGGACAAAATGCTCTAGTTATTAACGAGTTTCTCGATCAACGATGGAGCACTGTAATTCTATTACTCTTTCCGCCTCTCATGTGACCCTAAATTTTTTTCGATATTCATGTTTATATTGTAGTCATGTTTGTTATTACGAATATTTATGATGCTATATACTAATGCAGCCTAATACAGACCCCAGAATTGATGAACCTACCGTTGGAAAAGTCATCCTTGCTTCGAGAGGCTTCTTTAAACAAGAGTCATGGTTTTGGATCAGTATTGGAGCTCTTATGGGGTTTTCTCTCCTCTTCAACCTGTTATATATCCTGTCCTTGACGTGTTTGAATCGTAAGGCATCCACTTAGTTCGTTTTAGTGCTGGGATTTACGAACTCGATGGAAGCTGATATATCTCTTAAAAAAATATTTTTACAGCTTATAGTGATTTGAGAACTGTAGTAATGGATGATGAAGATGATGATGATGAAAAGAAAAAGAAGACGTCTGAGAAGAGACTTAAAGATTTAGGTACGGCGCTAAATTTGCATTCAAGGAGTAGTAATTCGGATGTCAATGCTCCCAGGAAGGGAATGGTTTTGCCTTTCCAACCGCTTTCACTTGCATTCAACCATGTTAGTTACTATGTGGATATGCCCGCTGTAAGCTTTCTGTCCTTCAAAAACATCTTATAACTTCACAATAAAAAGTAGTTAAAAACAACCTGCTGTTACCCCCCGTGCCAAGTGGCTCCCGCATAGGCTTGGTTTGGGGTAGTGAAACATAATTTGCTAGTTGGTTTGCCTTTTGAATTTCGCAGTTCGCTCAAAATGGTTAAAAAAATAGCCTAATACCGACCATAATTTGCTTATTTCGATTCGCGATTTGGGAGGTAGTTAGTGAATCATGTGACATTGGTTTTGGGGCGGGGGGTGTTTGGTGTGCAGAATCTTACCCTCATAATAACATAGAGCCATAGAGGTTTTTTTTTATTGACCCTTGGTTGCAACATTATTTGCCGCGTCAAATAAATAAGAAGTGCAAATGATTTAATGACCCTTTTTAATATAGCCTTTTGAAATTGTAAACCAAAGAATTATAAATCTTTGGGTACATGAAGAATGGCTATTAAAAAATACTCCATTTGTCCTTTTGCATTCCTACAACATAAAAATCAAAATGAATGCTTTTTGTATGTGTTAGAGCAAATCCTAAGGGGCAGAGGGAGTAGATAATACGGTTAAATTTGTATTTTTAATATTGATGACTTGGCTCTTCACCAGGAAATGAAAACCCAAGGTTACGAGGATCGCCTTCAACTGCTACAAGATGTCAGTGGTGCTTTTAGGCCTGGCATATTGACAGCCCTAGTGGGTGTTAGTGGTGCTGGAAAGACCACACTAATGGATGTCCTGGCTGGACGAAAGACCGGTGGCTATATCGAAGGCAGCATAAACATATCTGGGTACCCAAAAAACCAATCGACCTTTGCTCGTATTAGTGGTTATTGTGAACAAACTGACATTCATTCACCACATGTAACTGTCTATGAGTCTCTCATGTACTCAGCCTGGCTTCGTCTTTCTTCTGATATCGACACTAGCACACGAAAGGTTTGAATTGTTATGTTCCTACTGAATCCCTCGAATGTGTTTAGTTTCTTATGAATCTTTATTCAACTATATAATAGATGTTTATCGAAGAAGTAATGGAGTTGATCGAGCTTAAACCACTAAAAGATGCTTTGGTTGGCCTTCCTGGCATTCACGGTCTTTCAACCGAACAAAGGAAGAGATTGACAATCGCAGTAGAATTAGTCGCTAATCCTTTCATTATCTTTATGGATGAGCCTACTTCAGGGCTAGACGCTAGAGCCGCTGCCATTGTCATGCGCACCGTGAGAAACACAGTCGACACTGGTCGAACAGTTGTCTGCACCATTCATCAGCCAAGCATAGATATCTTTGAGGCTTTTGATGAGGTAAAGCAAAAAGATATATTTTCCATATTATCATTTTTTTTTAAGCTGTGAATCTTTTCTCTTCATATAAATAGTATGGCAATTCGCAATATATATGTTTCAGCTTCTGCTAATGAAGAGAGGAGGTCAAGTTATATATGCAGGTCCCCTTGGTGACCATTCCAATGAACTGATTGAATACTTTGAAGTAAGTCATTTCTTATATTTCAATTTTTATGTTTTAAATACGTACATAAAATTTAAATAGTTGCATGTATCAGTAAAGACCGCCCACTTTCCGAAGTAGGCCATGTATGTTGGCATAAGTTTATACAAGTTCGAGGGTTAAGTATTTAGAACTTTTGCGTATTTTGACGAAGAAAAAAAAACCCTATGCAAAGTTTATCAATATTAAGTTCAAGCCTTCTACTTTGAATCAGAAGGGGCTCTCAGAATTGTATTGTAATATTGTTTATCTTCGACTTTGTTATCCAAACATAGTGTTAGTGCAAAAGGAAACAGAAAGCCGAAAGATATGCCATCTAGAATCTAGACGTTTGCTAGTTATGAGAAATGTTATCAATGTTGGATTCTACTGAGATTGCCGAAAACAGTTTTTTCTCTGTTCGAGTCCTGTTTTTTAATCTGTTAAAGTTTGCAGGCCATTCCTGGAGTGCCAAAAATCAAGGACGGTTATAATCCTGCTACATGGATGCTCGATATTAGTACGTCTCAAGCAGAATCTCAATTGAATATGGATTTCGCAGAATATTATGCTAATTCCTCTCTTTACCAGTATGTGCAATTTTGTTCACAAACTCTCATTCTTCATTCAAAATTGCTCGAATTGTTTTCGCTTGTTTACCGAGACATTTTTCATGACACATTAGGAGGAATCAAGATCTCATTAAAGAGCTCAGCACTCCAACACTTGGCTGTAGTGATCTCCACTTTCCAACTAAATACTCGCAGCCGTTCCATGTTCAATTTCGAGCTTGCTTTTGGAAGCAGTATTGGTCTTACTGGCGGAATCCACAATACAATGTTGTCCGTTTCATTTTGACCATAGCCATCGGCATTATCTTTGGTGTTATATTCTGGAACAAGGGACATAAAATGTAAGTTTTGATCGTCGCTCTCTCTAGCAATTCTAATACGAAAAGGAACTAACTTTGTCGAGGCTTGATTCTTAAGTGAAACTTGTTGCTCGTCTACGACCCATTTTTCGTTTCGACTTTTATTTTCGTTCTATGGAATTTAATCTTTGTATAGTTTCAGGTTTGGCCATACAAGATATATCTCTTTGTCTATCGCCAGTGTCACATGATTCACTAATTTGATTGCGAATTGCGAATCAATAAAGCGAATTATGGTCATTTTTAGGCTATTTTTGGGTCATTTTGAGTGAATCACGAATTCAAAAAGCAACTTAATTGGCAAATTTTGTTACACTGGTCTATCGATATCTTACTTAAATCACTTTGTCAAACAGATCGAAAGAACAAGACCTAATGAACTTTTTAGGAGCTATGTATTCCGCTGTACTTTTCCTTGGAGCAACCAATGCTTCAGCTGTCCAAGCTGTTGTTGCCATCGAAAGAACTGTATTCTACCGCGAAAAAGCAGCAGGGATGTACTCAGCGTTACCCTATGCCTTAGCTCAGGTAACCAAACCTGAAAGTTACACAAAATTTTTGATTATGTTTTTTTTACTTGTTCTAAACGACTTAAATCTGTTTCTTTTCTATTCTACAGGTGGCTATAGAATCGATCTATACTGTGATTCAGACATTGGTTTATGCTGTTATCCTCTATTCCATGATCGGATTTGAGTGGGAGATTGGGAAATTCGTATATTTTTGCTACTTCATAACGGCTTGCTTCATCTACTTTGTGATGTATGGAATGATGCTCGTCTCACTTACACCAGGCCATGAAGTTGCCGGAATTTTGATGGGCTTCTTTCTCAGCTTGTGGAATTTATTCGCCGGTTTTTTGATTCCTCGACCGGTATGCTATCTACAACGCAGTATAAGCTCTACTTTCCCCTTTCGCTTTCTAAATTCTTATACAGAGTAGTTGTTTTATCAATTTTCACCAATCTAAACTTTTTATATTTTTGGCTTGCGGCCAATTATGTGTCCTTTTTATTTATGTGAAATTGTAGATGATGTTTGCAGCTATGGGTCAATTGGAAACAACCTCTTTGTATCACAAGCAAGGGTAAGGTTGTGTACATCTGATCCTGCGATGAATCCTACCTAGGTAGAAGCTAATGGCATTAGGGTAATGGGATGCTGTTGTAGATTGTCATTTTATTTTCGTGGTCCATGGTGTACTATCATGTGTCACATGACACGTATTTGATATACTTGTAAATTAACGATATAACACAGCAATGTCAAATAACCAACTTAACTAAAAGTGTGGATGCAACGCAAACCCTCTTCACACTGGAGCTAAATACTCTAATTAAATGATAGGTGGATGAAATTTGAACTACACCTTTCGCCACATTGGCTCTAATACCATATTAAGAAACCAACGCAACTAAAAGCTGAAGCCAATGGTTGTAGCTCCTTGATATGTTATACTCTATCAAACAATTCATTACCCTTGTGTCACGTACTCACGTGGGGGTTATTTTCCTTTGTAACGATATGTTAGGAACCTAGATAGTATGTGATTGATGCACAAACATGTAACTATTCTGGTATTTGTTGCAGCAAATACCAATATGGTGGAGATGGTACTTTTGGGCTTCACCAGTTTCTTGGACATTGTACGGCCTCGTGACTTCGCAAGTAGGCGATAAGAACACGCTTTTGGAAATACCAGGCGCTAACAGTCAATCCGTGAAGGATTACCTCAAAGAATACTTGGGTTATGACCACGACTTCCTCCCTATCGTTGTCGTTGGACATCTTGGTTGGATCTTCTTCTTCTTCTTTATCTTTGCCTACGGAATCAAATTCCTTAACTTCCAAAAGAGATGAAGATAAAACTCGAAAGCTTTTCGATATTCTTTTGTCATCCATAATGTTCATGTTGTAAGAAAGGTAGAATGTATAGGAAGTAAATTGTGTGATTAATCAAATTAAAGGTAACAAATACAGTTGATATGTGATATTCTTTTGTTTTGGTTATCAAAAAGTTTTGCATATTGCAGTAATGCAGTTCATGTATACATCAATTGGTAGAATTCCACTTTCTATCTTTTGTTTTGCACTTTAAAATGTTCGAAACGACACTATCTTTCGCCTTATAAAACTTCCACCATCGATGTCAAATATTGTGATTGCTCTGTGTTTTCAGTGAAACTGAGCTAAACTGCTATCTAATGATCGGAAAATCTGATTATTTGATCCAACATCCGATTATCGGATATTGGATATCACTTTTGAAATTTCGGGTATTTGAATATTCGACCTTTTGCGTAGTTGGATAGTATGAAAAAGAATCATTTTGACAAAATTTGGATATTTTGAATATTCGAGTCGGATTGGATTAAATATCAAATATTTGATCAGGCTGCATGTTTCGAATCGAATATCCGATTTTGCTCACCCCTCTTTTTACATATCATTATACAATCTAGTATGTCTTCTCGGTTTATTTGCACAAGAATTAAGAAATATTAAAACCCTTAAAAAGATAGAGTAAAAGATAATGGGTATGAGTTAGGAAAAAATTAGAGGCAAAATAGATGTTTACATATTTATTTTTTACCAAAGATAATAATATAGCAAATAATTAAAAATGGTTGAATAAGTCAAATATAGCAAAGAAAAATTTTTAAAAAAAATTCGTTAATTGATTTATTTTCCATATGAGAGCCCTAGATTTTGGAGCTAGTGTTGTGTCACAATCCCACACATGCTACTCAGCATGGATATCAGTAATCGATGTAAAAGCCTTGATTGTTGGATCTACATTTGCCAAGGGAAGCATAAATGAAAATGATCCATATTTTGGATTTGATCTTTTTATTTGATATTCTCTGTTACAAATTTTACAATTACTATAATTTGTTACCTTTCAAATTTTTTTTATTGAAAATAAATAAGAAAAAACGATTTTATTGCATAGGAAAAGACATAGTAGTAGGTATAATTGTGCATTATTATCATCATTTAAATACATAGTATTATTTTTGACACTATATAAAAGAAATTTCCATATCAAAATTCTTGTTTTCATAAATATTATCATATTCTATATATTAATAGAAATGGGATTTGATACATATTGCAAGTCTCAAGGAATTTGATATATTTCTATTTTCGAACATGATTAATAACCCTTTTTTAATTTATATTCAAATATTTCTTTTACTTTTTCGTAAGTCACATTTTTTTTAATTCACTTTCATCCATTTTTTTGGTTTGTTCATATTTAATACTTCCTCTGCTTTGAAATTCTCAATACATTAGGTTTATTGGCATTGCTCTATCATTCAAACTTTGTTATTTATTGTTGTGGCTAATAATATTTTATAATAAATATAGTAGTTGAATTTTGTCTAAATGGTTTGTGCATAATATTTTTTTTTATAATTTTTAGTCGTAATAGTTTAAGATATGTGTATTATTAAAAATACGCATTGAATTGCATAAAAAGTAAAATGTAACAACCATTATTAGAGGTAGAGGTGTTCATTCGGGTCATCGGGTCGATTTTGAGTCATATTTAAAATTAGGTCTTGTATCCACATTAATTTTTACATATTTGTAAATTTAAATTTTAAGTCGGTCAAATAGGGTTTGTTTACAAGTTTGGGCGCAGATTGGGTCATCAGCTAATTTCAGGTTGATTTAAAATTGAGTCTTGTGTACATATTGATTTTTGTATAATTTTTAATTTATTTTAAAATCGAATCAAGTCGAATTAGGTTATAAAAGCGGTAAATATCATATTGTTGATTTGTCAAGATCTCTAGCTATAATGAAATGGAGAGAGTGGTTGTAGCAAAATGTTACGAGACAGAGAAAGCATTGGAGAAGGTGCAGTGCAGAAGAAAGCCGGGTCCATATGAGAAGAGTAGCAGCACCTGATCAGCGTCGATTCTGGGCCGCTCGTGCAGTAAACACTACATCGTCGAGACAACACACTAAGAACCAACAAACAACGTAAAATTACTCGTTATAATTACTACCTATAAAACAACAAAAACAATTTCAATTTGTTTGTATGATGAATCTGTACGTCATGATATACTATCCATCCTTTTTAAATTAGCATAAAAAAATATAATTAAATTTTAAGTAAAAATAAAATATTTGATAATAAATAAAAAGAATGATGCAATTGTTTGGATGAAATCAAAAGACATAAACGAATCGATTTGACCATGGTTTACAAAAAGGTAAAGGTAAAGGATGATCTCAATATCTCGCACAAGATAGGGTCCGGGTAAGGGTTTTTTCATGAAAGATGCGGACAAACATTATATGTTCCCCTCAATGAGGAGTATAAAGAGGATGTGCGCAGTCAAGAAACTTTCCAGCTGATACGTGCGCCCAATAGGGATCGAACCCTAAACTTTCTGCTCAACATGCATATGCTCTATCCATTGAGCCACAAGCGCATTTGGCGATTTGACCGTGGTTTACATTAACGTAATAATCAATATGGACACAATACTCGAATTTGAATCAGCCCGAAATACTTAACCAGAAATCGATCCTAATAAATACCTCTAATTTAAATATATAAATAAGATTAAAAAAACATGAAATTATTATAAAAATAAAAATAATAGAGAATAAATAAAATGAATGTTACAGAATGAGCATAAGCGATTGCATGGATGTAACATTAGGTTGGCAGTTAGTTACATAAAACTTGAGAAAATTACAAAGTAACACTAATTACTTCTCACAATACAAGCTATCAGAATCCTTCCTTTTTGGCTTTTTAATTTGTTGTCATCTGTCTGATGACCTTTTTTTTTTTATAGAGTATAGACCCACCTCTTATTATACTTGCATCTTCTTTGACTATCTTCATCATTTTATATATTCATACAATATATATCTGTCTTGCCTTCATATTTCTAATTTAAAGGACTTTCCTGTGACGTAGATGAAATAATATAATACAATTACTTGTTAGATATATTTCCAAAATTAATATAGCTAAATTATGTATGAAAATGCTGATTTTCTACTTTGATTATTAGAAAGTAGTATATACTACATTAAGATAATAGAATATTGTCATTTAATCTATTGAAATAAATTTAGTTTTTAGGTATATGTTTGTAAATGAGTGTTAATTTTAGCTAATAGAGGAGAACTAATTTTGAGTCCACACAAATGAAAAAAAAAGTACATTTAAATTTTCTAATTTTTGTTTAAGAATTTTTTTTTCAGTTGAATTAAAAGTTATTTACAAAACAATTTTTTTGACGTAGCAAATATAATATTTCACTAAGAGAGTTTAATTTGGTTACAACACTACATCATGGGGCATAAACTTAAAGGATATCAATGGTAAATTAAAGAGCCATATTTTTTTTGCCATTTATTTTATATCATTTTGAATTACGGTTTGAGAAAATGAGACATTTAATTAGAAACGGGCTACAAAACAAAGTAGTATGATGTTGATTCCTACAGAAGGGTTGGAAGATACAATTACAAAAGTGGTATGGCCATGCACTCAGACTGGAATATGCAGAGACATATGAAGTATATCATATGCTGATATGATGCATATGCCCCAGCAGCTGATTTCTGAACCAGTTTCCTAAAGATATATATGTTCCATTGATGCATATGGATGATATTTGAAATATAAAGGTATATATGTATTAATTTTAATGGAACAAAATAAATATAATTAGCAACAAGTTTTGGATATTAACCATCAGCTTAAGTTTTGGTTAAGTTGGTTTTTTGATATGATATCACAAGCCAAGTACAAGGAAGGCGTGTGCTGCATTATCTATACTTCAGCTCATAGGGTTCTCATATGAGGGACGTGTTAGAGTATCCAACATACCTGAGCGTGTTTTTCTTGCATAACCTTCATAATTATATAATTTTTCTAATTGAGGTCTTTTTGTTATATACTCTAACACACGTCTTGTATGTACACGAGCTAGCTCTTTGGGTAGCATAGACTCTTCATATATCTGTCGCTGAATATTTCACTCTAGGGGTTGCTTGGATTGAGATCAAATATTTAAGGGGTAATCAAAGTCAAATTAAGAAAACAAAGTTAGTTAGAAAGATGATTAAAAAAATTGATTGTTAGAGAGGTGGAAGAATGAATTAGAAGGTAATCAAACTCTTTTTCTATTCATCTTTTTTAATTTACTCATAGTCGACCTCTATCAAAATTAATTCAATAACTTCATTTGCATCTCTACTTACCTTTATTATATTAGTTTGATTTTTTTTTACTTCCTTAAATATTTACTCTCAATCCAAGCGACCCCTAGATGAGGGTGATTGAGATTCGAACCCATCACTTTTTATCATATTGACTTCTGATATCATATTAAGAAACCAACTCAACTAAAATATTATGTTTATGCTCTTAACATTAAGTAACAAAGTGTTAAGAGCTAGAGAAGTATTAAAATGATGGTCATTTAGAAATGTTGCAAATCCGTTGGACATAGTTGAAAACATATTACTTTAGAGTTTAGACCTCAGCTTGATGCATTTATAAGTTAAAACGTACATCGTACTGCTAGCAATTAACTAATACAACGCTGCTCCAGTTTGTATATAGTACTCTTGTTTCTTACTCTATTCTTTTTGTTCCACTATCTTAACCCCATCCCACCTTCACTTATTTGAACCTTTCATTACGATTGTATCAGTCTGTTTGGTTATTGAAATATAAATTGTTTTTTGAAATATACTGTCATTTACATGGTAATGAAATATTGAACGTAATGCTGATAATATATTAAAATAAATTTTATTAAAAAAATGTGATGATTAAAAGTAGTATAAATATGTCCATTAAACTTGTTATAAATGATTTTCTTATTAATATTATACTAAATTTTTATTGACATTTTCACCATTTAATACTGACTATTAAAGGCCTATTGATCTCTTTGCAATGTCATACTTTGTTTGAGGGTGGCCCAAATAATTCAAGTCAACATGAACTATTAAAAGACCTCTTGGTCTCTTGTTGTTGTCATTAGGCCTCTTGGTCTTTGTTCGAGGGTGGCAAAAATAAACTAAGACAACATGAACTATAAAGATTTACTACTCAATACTAGTTATTATATATATTAAAAAATTAAGAAAAAAAATAGATCGTGAGAGTAGGTCACAAGTTTAGGACCCCTGCTGATCCTATTTGGCTTCATCATTGTGAATGATAATGATATGCAAAACTTTTTTTTTATGTGAGAGATTTTTTTAGAAAATTGTAGCAATTAAAAAAATAAATGATCATATTATATTTATAATGTGGTTAATCCGAGCTAAATTTTTGTTACAAAACTTCGCAAAATAGAGCAATGCATGTGCAAATCATATGCTAGTTCGAGCAACTTATGCTTTGCAACTATGCCTCATGCTGCCTTTTAAGCTTGTTCGACCATATCTCCTTTTAAGTTTTGACGCTATTTTTAGAACTTTTCCCACGTATAAAAATATAAAAATTTTTAATTAATCACCATAATTTGTAAATCACTACAAACAACAAAAAAAAAAACAAAAAAGGTAAATTAAAATTACAAAACTCCGACTCTATTAAATCCTACCACATAAAAATGATTTATTAACTTTACAAATTACCGATATTTACTATGACTTTCTGCATGACAATATGAGATTTGGATACAAGTTGGATCATACTTCTACTACCAAGTTAGACCACTTTATGTGCTTCTTATTGCATCTAAAACTACTAATTGAGGTTAATAATAGTGAATACTTGAACTTATGCTCTTTATATGAACTTAATTATTAGACCTTTTCAATTTATTGGTTCTATTCTAAAATAATTTGAAAGAAAAAGTCATGATTATTTAAAAAAAAATCCTTTAAATGAGAAATAAATGATGATGATCAAGAAGTTTAAATAATGATTATCAAAGAAGAAAGAAAGTGCACTTAAAAAAAAGAAGAAGAAAGAAAGTGAGAGGAGGCATCATAATTCATAAATGTGGGAGAGGAGACAGTGGAAGTTGGAAGAGACTGGAGAGAGATACTCCTATATCTCTTTTAATTATTATTTATGTCCATAAATATTATCATGTGTTATAAGGATAAAATATGAACAAGTTAAGAAAAAAATGAGTAAAAATATTGGATTTACGGGGAAGTGACTAATATGTATAGATGAGATAAAAAATATAAATTAAATATATAAATGATAATTAGAGAAAAAAATATGTGATATTATTAAAAAAAGTTGTAAATTTAATGAGACGGATAAAATGAAAAATATAGCATAAAATGTAAAGCAGAAAGTATCATCAAACATAAAATACGATGTTTTTTTAAGAAATAAGGTGAATATTTAAATTAAAACAAAAAAGATTGAGTGTTAAAATATGAAGTAAATAAACAAGGTTAAAAAAATTAATGAACAATTTTTTAAAAATAAAAATTATGCAAAATGACTAATAAGTGAAATAAATAATACTTTCCTTCGTTTCAAAATATTTTAATTAGCCTAATGCAATAATTCAATCCTTAATAGAGTAAATTTAATTATGTGTGATAAAAAATTATAAAAGTTTGATATTCATAATTTTTATGTTGAGACGAATCTAATAAAATCTCACTAAAGTATACTCCTAATTTAGTTGTTCCATTTGGTTTGGGCATAAATATTAAGAAAATGGGGGGACCATCTGAAATAGTAGATTCATGTGTAATATTGAGTGTTTTTAATATTAAAAATTAGAGGAAACCACATAAAATAGTAGATCATATGCAATATTAGGCATTTTTAATATTAAAAAAATAAAGAAACCACCTATAAATATAGGTCTTAAAATAAAAATGAAATAACTAAAATAAATTTATTCAATAAAAAAATAAGACAAGTAAAAAGGATGGAAGGGAGTATTTTTAATATTATGAATAATTTGGGATTATAACGTTTTGTAAAAGTTGTCTGTGTACGGGTCAAAAAGACAGGATCCTAAGCACTGTACACGCGTCACTTCTCCACTTACTTACTGTTTCTACTTATTCGTCTTTTTCACGCCATTTGTCATCCACTCATTCGCTCCTTCTTTTCTCGCCTACTTGTAGCTTTTTTAAAAAAAATAGCAGAATAAATAAATTTGTTAATTTTTTTAACAATAATACCAAATTTTGATTAACTATAAATAATAGTAATTTAAGGGTGTGTTTTTTAGAATAATACAAATATTTGTTTATAGTAGATAAAAAACAAAGGTAAAATTAATTGTTAAACATAAGTTTGTACTACCTCCATTTTTATATGTTTTTTTAAAATAGAATTTACGAATTTAGTTTAAACTTTGATTATGATTTCTTACAGATCTATATGAAAAAACTTATTCATATGGGATTTTCATAGAGTCGTCTCAATATGTATTTTCTAAATATCAAACTTTTTAGAATTTTAAAAACTCATATTAAAAATTAATATTATTGTTTGAAAATCAACAAAAGTTTCTATTCTTAAAGGATAATTTTTTTAATGAGACTTCTTGTTTATTAATGCTCCCAAGTCCCAATCCCATTTAGCTTTATTAGTTTTGGTATGTAAACTAAAAAATTGAATAATTTTTTTGTTCTTTTTAGATTTTTATTTTGAATTATATTTTTAATAAATTAAATTTTCTCTCTGCTACAGAGAAGTAATGTGTTAAAATAGTAAAGTATTTTTAGGAATAAGAGAAAGAATACAAATATTTATATCTGGAACTAAATACAATTAATTTATTGATTTAAGTATAGTTAATCTTTAAGGTTTTATCTTAAGAAAGATTAATGCTGGTCGCATAAAAGTATGTTTATGATATTTAGCCAACCTTAGAATAAGATCACTCCAAATACCAATATGTCTTGCACAAATAATACTGGTTAGAAGGCCCGGAATGGTTTTCCAGGAACCTTCTCCGTTGCTTAAGTCATTAAATGTCCCAAATGTGTGTCTAATAAACCCTTATACAAACACACAATAGTTTTTAGCTTGAAGGATTGATATTAAGGCTTATTTGTAGCGTGAGGACTAAGTTATTAAAATAAACCCTTACCCAAGGTGCACTAGCTACTCTGGACACACCGAGTGTCTACCCATTGAGGCTGTAGTTGTCCTCACAAATTAACAAGTCTTTGTAATGAACTTTAGCCTCATTCGTGCATACCTAGCTAGTTAGAAAACTTTCAAAGAGATCATACATTATGATCGCTCCCAACTAAGCACGTTTAACTATGAGTTTTTTAGTTAATAGACTTATTTGAAAAGAATATGCATCTTATTGATATGATCATTTTATCAATTCTTTTAAAGTTAAACTCAAAGTATTACTTTCTATCCCATAAAAACGCACCGTATAATTCAAAAAAAAAACGTAACACATTTAAGTCTTAGGGTGCTTTGTAGCAGTGACGGAGTGACTATTTCTCACTATTCTTCCCTTTTAAGTCCCACCACCATATCCTCCCTTCACTCTCCCTTATCTATCACTACACTAATCACCACCTTTGTTATAAAAAAGAACACGATCCGCCATTTTCGCTCATTTTATCTTCATTCTCCTTCTTCATCCACCATGGAAATGGAAGACCAATACACCATATCAGATCTACGCCACTTTATAAGCATCCCAACAACCCTATCCCACTTACAACAACCTTATCCCCAACAACAACTTCTTCCTCCTTCTTCATCCGACTTATTCTCATCCTCCCATTACAACCACCGTGGGATCTTACCCTCTGATGTATGTGTGCGTGGTGAATGCAATGGAATGGATTGGACACGAAGATATATGGAGGATATTCCAAGACTGAACACAGTGCTTTGTCAAGGGTTGGACTGCCAAGCCCCTTTTCAACGCAACAATGACAAATTCCTTTGATTAATCAAGGGAATGTTCAATGTTCTTGGATAGGTTGAAGTGCAATCTTGAAGACTGATCAAGAGGATGCACAATCAACGGAGGGCAAACTGGCCCAAGTAACCCAATTGCAAGCAATTGAAGAAAAACTCAAACACTTGAAGTTTTCTGAAATTTGGAAATTTATTCAATGATCAACGTCCCTTTACAATGCATGAATCATCTATATATAAGCCTAGACACTAAGAATAATTGAAGTTACATGAAGGAGCAACGGTCATAACGGTAATATACATCACGTGCACATACATGTGTTTATTAAAGCCAAAACAGAAACATCAGCAGCTGTGTGAAAGTCCTCCTGCTGGTCGTTGACTAAGCAACCTTGTGCTCTGATTTCAATGCCTTTCCGTTGACTTTCAAGAGGGTTCTTGGGTCATGGTGGCTAGGTCCTAGTGCAGAGATTCCAACCCTATGCTCCACGTCATCCAATGGATTCGGGTCACGCCTGGGTGAGCTTGCCAAGGTGGCCTGCTCAATGGTCAGAAACTGATGCATGTTTGAGCTTGCTGTCCAGGTTGACTGTGCGACCTTTGCCTCAAGTTTCCATGAGTTTCCAATGATCATGCGTGGAACCCTTGGACTATGATGGCTAGTTCCTAGTGTGGAGATTCCAATTATGCCCTCCACGTCATCACTTGGGCTCGGGTTACATCTGGGCGGGCTTGTCAAGGTAGCCTGGTCGCTGGTCGGTGTCAGACCTTGCTGTTGGTCAGACTTAGCTTGTTTTGTCCTTGTTGTTGGCTTTGCTTGTGTGTTCCTTGTTGCTTGGTTTGCCATAATTAAGTCATTGTCTTGGTCTGAATCCTGATCATCATTATTCAATGATGATGTCCTTAAAACAGGGCCAAGTGCAGCTTGATCCAAATTTTCAACAGAAACATTCATGTGTTCTTTGTTGTTTTTGATTGTATTGTTCCTTAGGTTGTTATTGCTTGCTGGTTCCCTTGGATCTTTATTTGAGCCTAGCTGATATGGCTCAATCCCCCCTTCTTGAAAAAGAATTGTCCTCAATTCTAAGCTCGTGTGGTAGGGTGAAACATGGCTGCTGGCTGCATCAGCAGTGTGTGCATCCGCTGCTGTCTGAATCTGAGCTGTGTCTAATTGCTTCCTTGTGTTCCATGTACTTTTGTCCTGCACAAGTAAATAAACTAAGGTAGTAGTATTCCAATGATTAAGGCCATACATGCATGCAAATGGAAAGTATTTAGAATGCAGATTAGGATATCTACTATGTGCAAATCCTCCATGAATATCAACACAGAATACATGTATGAAGGTTAGCTTGGAGTCCATGCCTTGAGGTATTTCATGTAATGTAATGGTCTCATAGAAGGGTAGCTTGGTTATGTGTCTATCACTATCATCTTTATCATCATACTCCTTCCTTCCTAATAAATGCGTAGGTGTTTGCGTGGTCGTTGTAGGAGGTATGACATCCTTAGGGTTCACTTCCTTTTCCTTTGCTGTGAGTTGTCTCGCTATGTAAGGACTAATTGATGCAAGGTGGGGTTGTGCACTCCTATTGTTAGAAAGTTGTGTAATCTCATCTTCTATGAAATAAAACCCATTCATCTCAACATTATCAACACATGTAGATGAAACTTGCAAGGGCGGGCTGTTTATTTCAACATGTATAGTCTTAACAATGGGTGCATGCTGCTGTGTTTCCCCAACTTTAGAGGAGTGTTGTGCAGTTTGCCTAAGGTCTTTGCTCTTATTACATGTGTGTGCAGGTCTTTGCTCTAATTTCAGAGGTGTAGCTTTCCTCTTTGCTGACTTCTCAGATGTTAGGGCACTAATGCATGCTCCTTCATAGGTAAGGTTCTGCATCACCTCAATTTTGTCTTTCAAATCCTCCCTTAACCCACTTAGAAACCTCCCAACCTTCATTTCTGCTGGCTCATCTATCCCACATAAGGCTATCAACCTTTCACCTTTTTGGCTATAGCTTGAAACTGACCTAGATCCTTGTTTTAAGTGGCTCCAGCTGGTGTATAACTGAGGTCTATAGTTGTGGGGAATGTACTTCCTCCTAAGGTGCTTCCTTAGTTTCTCCCAAGTGTTGATTTTTGAGCTATTCTCTCGTTGCCTTTGCCTTTGTAAACCTTCCAGCCATGTTGCAGCTAACATGGTCAGTTTTACCTTGGCTACTTTATATTGTTGGCCTGGGGGTGTATCCTTAAATTTAAAGTAACGTTCTACCCCTTTCTCCCATTTAATGTACACCTCCGGATCATGAGATGTGCCATCAAATTCATGTATATCAATTCTCATGGTTTTATCCTCTTTTGCATGTTCATGGTTAGGGTTAGGTTGTGGAGTTGATGGGTACTGTGGTGTGGTGTTCTTCAACTCATTAACAGTTAAACTCAACTGAGTGACCATATTTACTAATGCATCAAATTTTTCTTCTAAATTCATGATGATCTATATGAATGCAAACACACAAGGCTATGCAATATGCAAATATGCAATGATGAACTGAATGCAGCAAGCTGGTTCTGTGCACAACAAGCAACTGTTGTGATCTGGCTTCTGAATTTTTTACACGAATTTTCTTTAAATGAAATAGCAGTAAGTATCTTGTAATTATGATGAATTTTTGACTTAAACCCAAATATGCAAAGGAAAGAAATAGTGCAGCAACTGATGTATGTAAATGGGGTGAAAATGAATGCAGTAGCTTGTTCTGTTTTGTAACAGAACTCAGATTGAACAATTGTGTCTGTGCACAGTTTTGCTTTGAAATGAACAATAATAGTCACCTTGTACTTTAAATGAATTTTGCTAATTTTCAATTTGGTTATTTTACTATGTATTACAACAAAATATGCAAGAATTAGAAATGAATGCACAATGGTTCTGTTTTACAACAGAAAATCAGATTTTAACAATTGTGTTCTGTGCAGCCTTCCTTGCAATGAATTAACAGCAATTACTTAGTTCTTTATATGGTTTGTTAAATGCAAACTGTTTAGTTATTGTTAACTAAAGCCAATTATGCACGAGATGGTGTGAAAATCAAAGATGACTATCAATATCACACAAATCAGAACAACAATGTGATTTCTGTAATGGTATGCAATGTGCAGTCACAATCACAAACAATTTAAAATCAAAGATGCAATGATAATGTAAATGCAAATCTATTTTAACTAATTCAGAATGAAATTTAGACAAATATGCAAAATAAAATCACAAATTGCAATGTTACACAAATCAGAATTGCAGAAGTGTTCTTCTGTGATGGTTTGCAGTATACAGCCACAATTACAATCAAATTGCACGCAAAATACAATGAAACGTGAATGCAATCTTTTATTTACCAAATGAAATTTAATCAATTGAATTTTTATACAGAAATCACGAATGAAATCACCAAAATGCAGAAACTCCTTCAAGAACTGGGTTCTTTAGGGTTTCAGAACATTTTTCGTGAATGTCAGACTATGTATGCACGAATCACCAATCAAATTCAATTCAAATGCTTCGAATTACATCTAGGAACATTAATTCATGAAGTAATTAAACAAAAAGAAGAAAAACAACCGAAATTTGTAGAGATTCGCCACTGAAATCGAACACGAACAAAAATCGCCCTAGTTCTCTGAATTCTTGATTCCTCTGATTGTTCAAGCAAAGAATTCGTCTTCACCAATGAATGAGGATGAAATTCAAGCCCTACACGTCCTTGCTCTGATACCAATTGATGTATGTGTGCGTGGTGAATGCAATGGAATGGATTGGACACGAAGATATATGGAGGATATTCCAAGACTGAACACAGTGCTTTGTCAAGGGTTGGACTGCCAAGCCCCTTTTCAACGCAACAATGACAAATTCCTTTGATTAATCAAGGGAATGTTCAATGTTCTTGGATAGGTTGAAGTGCAATCTTGAAGACTGATCAAGAGGATGCACAATCAACGGAGGGCAAACTGGCCCAAGTAACCCAATTGCAAGCAATTGAAGAAAAACTCAAACACTTGAAGTTTTCTGAAATTTGGAAATTTATTCAATGATCAACGTCCCTTTACAATGCATGAATCATCTATATATAAGCCTAGACACTAAGAATAATTGAAGTTACATGAAGGAGCAACGGTCATAACGGTAATATACATCACGTGCACATACATGTGTTTATTAAAGCCAAAACAGAAACATCAGCAGCTGTGTGAAAGTCCTCCTGCTGGTCGTTGACTAAGCAACCTTGTGCTCTGATTTCAATGCCTTTCCGTTGACTTTCAAGAGGGTTCTTGGGTCATGGTGGCTAGGTCCTAGTGCAGAGATTCCAACCCTATGCTCCACGTCATCCAATGGATTCGGGTCACGCCTGGGTGAGCTTGCCAAGGTGGCCTGCTCAATGGTCAGAAACTGATGCATGTTTGAGCTTGCTGTCCAGGTTGACTGTGCGACCTTTGCCTCAAGTTTCCATGAGTTTCCAATGATCATGCGTGGAACCCTTGGACTATGATGGCTAGTTCCTAGTGTGGAGATTCCAATTATGCCCTCCACGTCATCACTTGGGCTCGGGTTACATCTGGGCGGGCTTGTCAAGGTAGCCTGGTCGCTGGTCGGTGTCAGACCTTGCTGTTGGTCAGACTTAGCTTGTTTTGTCCTTGTTGTTGGCTTTGCTTGTGTGTTCCTTGTTGCTTGGTTTGCCATAATTAAGTCATTGTCTTGGTCTGAATCCTGATCATCATTATTCAATGATGATGTCCTTAAAACAGGGCCAAGTGCAGCTTGATCCAAATTTTCAACAGAAACATTCATGTGTTCTTTGTTGTTTTTGATTGTATTGTTCCTTAGGTTGTTATTGCTTGCTGGTTCCCTTGGATCTTTATTTGAGCCTAGCTGATATGGCTCACCCTCCGCCGTAGAAACCACCCATCAACAACCACAAAATGGGTATGAAACCATGGTGTTGGCCCGGAACATGGGTTTAGGAGTAGATCATCATATGTTGCTTCATAATTCAACAAAGATTCTATCCACTAATAATATCATAGATGTTGTCCCTAATTCTAGTGGGTCCCATGGTGGTGATGGTGGTGTTGTTAGGTGGCCAAGACAAGAAACTCTTTGTCTTCTTGAAGTTAGATCTAAACTTGACCATAAGTTTAAAGAAGCTAATCAAAAAGCTCCTCTTTGGGATGAAGTTGCTAGGTATAGTCAAACTACCCTTTTACATTACTTAATTTTATACTTTTTATTTACATAAAATTATACTAAAATGGATTATTAACAAATATATATTATTATACTTCACAGGAACAACTTTCGGTGTCGTTAAATGACTTCCATTTTAGATGGGGTTGGGTCGGATGTATGTAATTTTGCCCTTGTTAATTAATAATAAAATTAAAAAATATAATGTTTTTGATTGACCCTCTATAGCAAACTTCATGTGCAACTTCACATGATATATAAGAATTCCAAATGATTTAGTGAGTAATGTTTTTATTAGTATAATGTATTATAATTGAAATACAAATTAAGAACTATATAGGAGTATAATTCTATAGTTTTATTTATGCAAAGAGGTTGGCTTTAATTTCTATACTATCATATTATACTCAACTTTTTGAACTTAATTAGAGGAGTTATTCTCTTTGTCTCTATAAATTTACTAAGAAATGGTATTTATAATATAATTGTGTTTTGGTTTGAAAGTCATAATTACTAATTTGGACAAAGAATTTTCAAAAGTTTGTTCTCAATAGTTAATTTTGAACTATTGAATATCATTTTGAAATCAAACAACATTGCTATGAGTTTAATTTCTATATTTTCAATTTTTTACACTAAACAAAACTAGGGTTTTCAACATTCCTAAAATTATACTCAAGTAGATGATTAGCTACTATACTATGTAAATATGGAAGTATGCTTATATATATATTTCCATCTATGAAAGGAGCTGACTTTTTCCATAGTGATATACTCATAATACATATCAACTCTCATCTTAATCGGATTACTCTCTCTTTCCTATGAATTTGTTAATAATACTTCTAATTATATACTTGTTTTTGAAACAAACATTACTATTGGGTTCATTTCCAATATTTCTAAACTATTCTTTCTAGTTTTTGAAGCCTATTAGTCAATTTTACACAAAATTCAATCTAGGGTTTTTTACATACTTATATGAATGACATTGCTAAGTCTTTTTTTTCCATCATAAACTACACATCTCACTGCAGATAATTACACATGTTATTCCTCCATTCTTGACAAATAGATATAGAGCTACTAAAAAATCGTCGATAACCTCAAAATAATGCAAGTAGCTATATGCTTACCATATGCTAATAATTGTATTAATTGAGTTATTTACGGTGAGATGGTCTCATATAATAATTTATAAGAGACATAATTCAATTGCTTACAATGTAAACTATGGCTATTTTTTGCTCTCTTTGAACATAAAAAAATGCATTGAGAATCTATGCCAGAATCTAGCTAGGCCATAACCAATATTGTTATATGATTAAAAACTCTATTAATTTTAAATTGAGTAACATATAACACATACAAACGACAGCTAGACAAGACCTTTCTATTTGCTTGCAAATATGAGTGTTTGACCCATTCTTTACGGGCAAATTTTAATCAATTTGGTGATTGAATTAATGTTGTAGGGTAATGTTGGAGGAGCATGGATATCAAAGAACAGGCAAAAAATGCAGGGAAAAGTTCGAAAATTTGTACAAATACTACAAGAAAACTAAGGAAGGTAAAGCAGGAAGACAAGATGGAAAACACTATAGATTTTTCAAACAACTTGATGCACTCTTTGGAGAAAATCACCCATTAAATTCAGATAATACCCACCAAATTTCTGAAATTATTACTTCTTTTAACAAAAACCCAACAATCCCAACTAATTTGGGAACATTTGAAAACCATCCCTTAAGCTGTCCTCCAAGTGTAAGCCTCTCAAATTCATCAAATTATGATACATCCTCTTTAGATGATATTATAAGAGAAAAGAAGAAAAAGAGAGGAAAGGGTAGTTGGAAGGCTAAGATAAAAGAGTTTTTAGATCATCAAATGAGGAAAATAATGGAAAAACAAGAAGATTGGGTTGAGAAAATGATGAAAATAATGGAAAATAGAGAAAAAGAAAGGATTGAAAGGGAAGAACAATGGAGGAAACAAGAAATTGAAAGAATGGAAAAAGAATATAAGTTTTGGGCCAATGAACGGGCTTGGATTGAAGCCCGAGATTTAGTCATCAAATCTGCATTAGAAAAGATAAGCAATGATCATCATCATCATGGTTTTGATCATGATCATGATGAGAATCAATGGTTGGAAAGTGAGGTCACACGGCTTATCCAACTCCGGAGTAGTATGGAATCAAGGTTTCAACAATGTGGGTTTTTAGAGGATGTTTTGTGGGAAGATATTGGTGCAAAAATGTCATTTGTTGGGTATGATAGAAGTGGGATAGTGTGCAAAGGGAAATGGGATAGTATTATTAATAATAAGTATTTTCAAGAGAAAGATAATAATCTTATTATTAGGGATATTAATGAGGTTAAGAAGAAGAGAAAGGAGAATTATGGAGAGGTTAGTAATACTAATAATGATTATAATAATAATAATAATAATAATAATAATAATAATAATAATAATAATAATAATAATAATAGTGATCATAATAATGAAGGTTGTGGTGGAATCGAAGGATTATACATGAATCATCATTTGGGAAGTTTAAGTACTAATTGTGAGTTTAATAATAATAATAATAATCCAAGGCTTCAACTTAATGAAGGTTCATCTTCCCTATCTTCTCACAATTCAAACGTTAATCAGAGAATTATGGGTTGACATAGTGGTTGAAAGACGGGTTTGATTCTGACTACTTAAAAAATGATTAATTTTTTTTGTTTGTAGGGGATTCTCTAGGCTTACCTCTATAAATAGAATGTTGATCATGTTATTGTTACTATTAATGCTAATATTAATGCTAACGCTAATGCTAATGTTGGTATTGGTAGTGATAGTAGTAGTAGACTAATGCTAATGTTGGTATTGGATGAACCTCAACAATGGAAGAAATCAATTTTCTTAATTATATTTTTATGGTGTAATTAAATGAATAACTAGTCAGCTAATATTGGTGGTTCTGAATATGTGTAGGATGTTTGATTGTATAGGCCCTGAATATCAGTTTACATTAGTTTTTCTTTAATTTACTTACAAGTTTTTAGGCTCCAAAATTGCAAAAAATAATGTAAGATGATTAGGACTTTAAAAATTATTGTGTATTTTTGCTCCGCTCCTGTCAGTTAACTAAGCTAGGTAGAGTTTGATGATGATTGTTTCTCTTGTTTAGCTGTGATTAATTTTTTTTTATTATTATTTTGAAATGACATGATGATCATCAAGGATAATCTATGTGTCCAATTAATTAGTCTAACTTTTTGTATCTTAATTGTCATAATTAGTGTAAATTATTTGTTTCTATCTTGCTGGTTGTTTATTTAAAAGGTAGAATTGTATAAATTCGATGTTTAAAATCTCGTTTAATTAAGTTAACAAATGTGATATTTAGTAATGATGTTGAGTTGATGGATGTTTTATTTAGTTTGTTAGTTATATTCATAATGTGCTTAATGATTATTAAGAGGTCATCATTATTAGCAAGAAAATTAATGGAAAATTAAGACTTTTTTCCTTGTGATTATATAATGTTACATTCATACTTCCCTCAAACATGGCTATGATTTAGGTCTAGGATTGATCATTTAAATAGGGAATTTTGATTAGCTATTGTTTTCTTGCCTAGATATATATTTTAATACTACATCTGGAAAACTATTGAATGTTTTAGAGGAACAAAAAGGTTGTATTGTACTTTCTCGGTTGTTAGATTGTTAGCTGATTTGATCAATAAAAAATATTACCTAGAAAGCTACTTTCTCCATTTCATAATAGTTACTACTAAGTGTAATATATTGTGTGGGAAAATGTCACTATCAGTAGCAAGTATTATGGAACGTAGGAAGTAATTGTTATGAGGTAGTTATGAAGTTTTTTTGGTAAAGTTATTTGCTAGTTGTTTATTAGTAGAAAAGATAGGCAAACAGCTGTACTTACGAGTAACTTTTTTGTTTTAGCTTATAAGTTAGCTTTTCAAGTGACTTAAAAATATTTTATCATATACTTCCTTTGTGGGAAAAAAAATTAAAACTACAATTAAAAAAAAGCAGATGGAAGATGTTCAAGGTGAAGCAGATGAAGTTATTAATCCAAATATTTATTTCTTACTTTGAAAACCTCAACATAGATTTTGAATTTGACATTAATGAGGAGTATACAAGTGAAATTTATGGAAACATTGATGTCAGTTTGACTTTAGAGGATGCCATTAGCCAAAGTCAATCAAACTCACAAGAGGAAACAGTAACACAACCAAACCAACAACCAATAGGTCAGAAGAAGGAATTGCCCACACAAACTAGAAAATTAATTGTACAACAATTAACTTGTTTGTCTAAGGAACCAGATAGACGTTTGCCATGGGGTACAATCAAAAGAATTGCATTGCAACATAACACATCTAGGTGGATAGTAGCAAGGCTTTGGGAATCAGCCAAAACAGCAATGCAAAATGACATTGTAATTGATGTTAATAGTAGAAAAAGGGAAAGGGTTGGTAGGAAACCAAGAGTCTTTGATATGACTCTCCTTAATGTTGTTCCAATTGAAAAGAGGACCACAATTAGAGCAATAGCAAGTACATTGGGCATTGGGCATTGGGCATTGGGTATTCACAAGTTTATTCTATCCCAAATAAGAAGAATGATGAAGTCCGGTAATATTAGAGCTCATACAAATTCAATTAAACCAAAATTGTCTCATGACCACAAAATAAGAAGAATTAACTTTATTCTTTCCCAAATAATACCACCTACTATAAACAACCCACCAAAGTTCAGTTTGATATATAATGTTGTACACATCGATGAAAAATGGTTCTACATGAGTAGGGAAACACAAAGGTATTATTTATTCCCTTAGGAAGAGGAAGAACCATATAGGTGTGTGCAAAACAAAAATTTCATAGGTAAAGTAATGTTTATAGCAGCTGTTGCAAGACCTTGAATTAGTTCTACTAAAGAAGTGTTGTGGGATGGAAAAATAGGAATTTTTCCATTCACAGAGACTTATTATGCAATGAGGAGGTCAGAAAACAGACCAACAGGTACACCACAATTAAGAGCAATAACAAAAGTTACACGAGATGATCTTCGAGACAAACTAATCAATGAAGTCCTACCAGCAATCAGATCGAAATGGCCAACAAATGGGGTCAAAGATATTTGGATTCAACAAGATAACACCAAGCCACATATTTTAACAAATGATCAAGCATTCAATAAAGAAGCCAACAAAGATGGATTTAACATAAGACTAGTTTGTCAACCGGCATCCATGTATGAACATCTTAGAATTGGGTTTGTTTAGTGCACTACAATCAATTCAATTTAAGTCATTCCCGAAAGACCTCAATGATTTGATCAAGGCGGTCAATGATGCATACGACACTTTTGAACCAAAACTTTTGAACTACATGTGGATACAATATCAACTATGCATGATAGAGGTGTTGAAAGCTAGAGGTGGTAACAATTACAAGAATCCACACATTGGAAAACATAGATTGGACATGTTGGGTATGTTGCCTAGACAATTAGAAATTCCGCAAGAACTTATAGATGCAGCACGTCAATTTTTATCTCATGGTAAAATTAATCTCAATGATCTTCCACAAGATGATTGAAATTAATTATCAATATGTAGACATGGATTAACACCCTTACATTTTTGGGTCACAAGGGTTGTCTAACTATAGTTAAGTAGACATTTTGTAAATCATTACAATGTTATGTAGACATGGATCAACATTTTGTAAAGGAAAGAATATTAATGACAATATTTTGTAACTATGAAATTATGCACACCTCTCCATTTAGTCATTAAGGTGGTTATTACACACAAAAAACTAAGCAAGTTAAATATCATTCATCAATCCAAGTTTCACTCGTGTATGTTCATTTAACTCTCAGATTTTATGTTTAACATCATTTGAAATTGTGCAAATGTAAGTATTTCAGCCTCATCTTAGGGCTTGAAACGACATTGAGACAAAAAACATTAACAATTGCCAAATCAGTAACTTTATTAAGTTTCAGCCTCATACCAAGATATTGGTGTGGCAATGAATGGCAAGTTATAAATATGTTAATATCTCATGCTCATATCAAGTAATCTAAGGTGGCAATGAAACATATTACAATAAACACATTTCATCAAACAAATAACAATCATCATTGAGAAAGCATTTAAGTATGAGACACACTGCATAGCATAGCCAACAAGACAACATTTTCCATAAGCATAAACATCATCATAAATAATTAAATAAAAGTTAGAATGCTCATGTGTTAAGACCATGGATTGTCGTCTTGCGTGGCCGCTTTGGCTTAGGTTCCACCTTGTCAAGTAGTACATAATCCTCCTCATCTAGTAAACCATAGTACCAAGGTGGGGGTTCTTGTTCAGGATCATCAAGAGAATTTAATTCCCAACAATTCAAATAATAATGATCATACCACGAACCAAAGATATTGTCATATTTCATATATTCTCTTTGGACATCAGATAATGAGTCGAGCGAATTTTCCTTTGTTTCCATCTCCAAAGTCAACGTATTCTTATGTAGCAACAAAAACTAAACAGATGAAGTAGACATAATAAAAATCTAATCAATATTAATAGACATGATAAAAAAACTGATCAAAACTCAACCATTTACATTAGTTTAACATAACTAAAAACTACAGCAAAACAGATCACACTCAATAAATAAAGAAAAACTTCAAACATTTTAACCTCAAAAGGATAGGAAAAATCTGATCAATATTAGTAAACTTAATAAAAATCAGAATTTTATTAACAGACATAAAAAAACTGATCATAAAATAGACGTAATAAAAACTGATCAACATTAGCATACATGATAAAAAAACTGATCAAAACTCAACCATTTACATTAGTTTAACATAACTACAAACTACGGCAAAACAAATCAAACTCAATAAACCAAGAAAAAAAACATTTTAGCCTCAAAAGGATAGGAAAAATCTGATCAATATTAGTAAACTTAATAAAAATCAGAATTTCATTAACAGGCATAAAAAAACTGATCATTATTAAAATAAACGTAATAAAAACTAATCAACATTACCATACATGTTAAAAAAAAACTGATCAAAACTCAACCATTTACATTAGTTTAACATAATTACAAACTAGAGCAAAACAGATCAAACTCAATAAACCAAGAAAAACAACATTTTAGCCTCAAAAGGATAGGAAAAAGCTGATCAATATTAGTAAACTTAATAAAAATCAGAATTTCATTAGTAGACATAAAAAAAATTGATCATTATTAAAATAGACGTAATAAAAACTGATCAACATTACCATACATGATAAAAAAAACTGATCAAAACTCAACCATTTACATTAGTTTAACATAACTGATCAATATTAAAATAGACATAAGACTACAACAGAGCAGATTGAAATCAAAAAAAAAATCAACATAAAAATAACATGCAAGATTATCATAAATAAAGTAAAAATTACAAAAAGTGAGTTAAAGTAATAAAAAAGTTTATTTGCAGAAAATTGAATAAAGTATGTAGATATATAAATTAAATATGTAGATAAAAAATAAAAAATAAATATAGATCATGATGAAAAATATAGCAAAATCGAGAGATGGAGTACCTCTGGTTAAAAGTTGTTTTCAATTAGTGTAGCAATGCATTCCACTGAAAAAAGGTAACTAAGTTTTACGTGAGACCGTTTCATCATGATACGAGTCTATAGAATTAATAAATTTATGTAATTAATCATTTTAAAATTATAAGTAATGTCATGTCTTTAAGATATAAGTGCGCATTAGACTAGCCCCATAAAAACGGTCTAACAAAAAGACCGTCTTATTTGAAAATTGGTGATATTTAAAATAGTCACTTTTATAAATATATATAATACTTAATATGTCATCTTCAACGTTAAAATTAACGCTTTAAATATTAAAACACAAATACTTTAGTTATTTAAACGATATAATTTAGACATGTCTCACTTTCAATATTAAAATCAATATCAAGACTTCTTGTTTGATGGGTCTCGCTACAATGCCATAGCCTTAAAAAACGTTGTATTTTAAAAGAAATAGTGTATATTTTAATCATCATTATTATAAAAGGAATTTTGTAATTATAGGCCCTATTAATCACTTTTGAGATGGGTAGTCTACTTTAGCTAATGACTAGATTTAACATTAACGTTCCATTTGGTTAATGGTACTAAATAGCGGTAATAGAAATAATTTATAGTGTAAAATTTTATCAAAAGTTTCATATCATTCCCATGATAATGAAACTTTAACCAAAAAAAGTTTTTTTGTTTACAAATTTCCATTACTACCTAATACCACCTATCCCAATGATAATGCATTAAAATGAATTTTATGAAGAAAAATGAGATGATTGAAGTTGCACAAGTATGACTATCAAGGTAACCAAGAGAGTTTTCAACCAAAATTACACTTATTTTTCATTCTAATTACTACCGTTTATTACCGCCTATTAAACGGGCGGTAAGGGTAATAAGCTATGCTCATCATGGAGTTAAGTTTTTTAAAAAAATCAACCCAAAATCTCCAATTAGTGTTTTTTGGTTGTTAATCCTAATCACATAAATATTGATGATGGTAAATTTGATGATATATAAAATAAAATTAATTTTGACAATTTTTTGTTATTTGGTGTGTTGAGACTTGGGACTTAAAGAGAAATTTTGATTTAGCCTGGCTAGGTTTTTCACGTTGTTCTTAAAAATGAAATTTATACGTGTTTATTCAGGTTATCAAGTGGATTTTGAGTCAGGTTTTCCAGCCGGTTTAAAATTGAATTTTGAATCCACATTGATTTTCACATAATTTTAAATTCATTTTAAAGTAAGATTAATTTCAAATTTAATTACAAAGTCGGGTAAATATTGAATCGTGAAATATATACTAACACTAATTACTTATAAGTAATAGCTTTTTGTCATACTTTTGCACAAGAACCATATATCAATGATCCTGAAATCAATTATATTTCTCATATTTCTAACTCACCCTTTGAAATATTTGTATGTAATTGGATAAATGATAAAAAAAAAAAAAAAGAAAAATTCTTATGATCAGTTCTTGTTCTTGTTAATATGATGAAAAGGCAAAAGTGGAAAAGTAACAATGTATGAGTAAGGAGTAGATGAAAATGAAATCACAAGGTATCCTTAGACCATGTTTTTTTACTATCAGATAGGACGAGAAAGAAAGACTATTAATTACGTAAAAATTAAATTTATAATATTATCCATAAATTAAACCTTTAAGTCTTTTTTAATTTTATTTATATAATTTTTTATTTATTACTCCCTCCTATTCATCTTAAATGTCTCATTTATTTTATGCACTTTATCCAATGCACTTATTCAATCCTTAATATATCGAGTTATGTATAATTAAAAATTATAAAAAGTTGATATTTATAATCTTTACATCAAAACAAATCAAATAAGATCTCACATGACTATATTTTAACTTATAGATTAATAATAAAATGCAATTTAAGAGTGATAAATGAATAGTGTCTCAAAAGTAAATGAGACACCTAAGATGAATAGGAGGGAGTATTAAATTCTACAATTTTTTCTAAAAAATAATATTTTCTTTTGATGTTGATGCAAAGGGACAAATAGTAAAAAATACCCTAGCTAAGGTGTAAATGTTGTAAACATCATCATAATGGAATAGCATTAACTCGACTGAGATATCAAAGTAGGTAATTTCTCTGGGTTGTAAGAGTATATAAGTGATCAAATTTTCCATCTTCATAATTAGTTTCGCAAATTCTCATATGAGATGATTATATAATAATACTGTTTTTATTAAACTGGCTTAATATATATTTATTATCTTAAAATAATTCCTTATAATTTTATAATTATTACTTTTTAAAATTTTAAAATGATTACTTATAGCTTTAAAATGATCATTTACGATATTAAAGTGAGCACTTAAAAAATTAGATTAATTATATGCATATGTCTCATGATAAGACAGTCTCATACAAGAAGAGCTGAGTTAGTTTATTAGTTTATTTACTCTTAATTTACATTATTTTCTATTTAAAATTATTTTGCATAATTTTCTTATTTAAACAGAATAATACTCATTTCGTGCCTTAAAATTTATACTACATGACTCAAAAATTTGTATGGGGAACCATTTGATCCGAAAACAAAGAATGGGGAGATTAAAGAAAAGTGCAGGTTTTGGATGAAATACTGAAATTGGAGTATTGATTAGACACAACATTCAGAAACCCAAATCCCAACTAACCCTACAACTAGAAGCTACACACACTACAGTTTCGACTGATTGATTTTAAGTAACAAAAGAGCAATAAAAAAATTGCATCAGTAATAATATTTATATATTTTTTGCTGTCATTCGAATTGACAACGGTAGCTAACTACTAGTCATTACACTCGCTTCTTCTTCCTCCTTATGATTTTTCGTTGGTCTATCTCTACTTCTTTTTGGCGTGGTATGTACCTATAGTGGCCTGTTTACATGTAAAAGGGTGTTGTCAACGAAAAATATAAAAAAAATGGAATATTCAGAAATAATCAATAGCACGGATTATTCAATGTAAATAAGCAATAGGTCGGATTAGTCAGGATAATTTTTTTAACAAAAATAACTCTTTAAATCCAAAATCATACTGCTTTAAAATTATTGATCACCAAAACTTGGCCGAGACCGTCTCAAATTGAGATTAAGAGTGGGCCGGCCCAATTCACGCGTGTAACAACATCACACGTTTTCTTTTGTTTTTTCCATTTTCCGGGCATTTATCAATTTTGACCTTAAAGGTATCAATTTCAACGTAAAGTAATACTTAAAATATCAATTAAAGTAAAAAATTTCAATTTGAACCTATAAGTGATCAATTCTAACGTTAAACTAATCAAATTCTACCTAAATATGGTTCTGTTTCCCAATTTTAGGACGAAGTTATATAAAATAGTATTATTCTATCATTCTATGGATGAATTTCAAACAACAAATTAATAGTCAATAAAATTATCAATAATAGTGTTAAAACTATTAACATATTAAATTTGAACTAAATGCTATACAATATATCTATACAATTTGAATACTTATTTTTAAAACGATAAATGAAGATTAGAAGTTCAAAATTGAGTTAGATTATAAAATATCATTGTCAAATTATATGTCATAATTTAACTATTAACATATTCAATTTGAACTAAAACCTAAACAATATTTTTATAGACTTTGAAATACTTATTTTGAAAACGATAATTGAAGCTTATACGTTCAAATTGAGTTAGATAATAAAACATCAATTGTCTATTTATGTGTCATAATTTAACTATTTACATATTTAATTTTAAACTATTTACAAATATGTATAAACACGTTGAGGAAGGAGTAATATCACTATTATTAATCGATGATTAAAGAATACAAGTACTCTTAAGTTCCATTAGAGCTATCATGTTGCATTGAATAAAAGTACTTGTATTGTACAATGTTTTAACACTATTATTGATAGTGTTATTGATCATTCATTTGTTGTTTAAAATTCATCCATAGAATGATAAATAATACCATTTTATTAACTTTGTTCTCAAAATTGTGAAACAAAACCATATTTAGGTAGAAATTGATCAGTTTAACATTAAAATTGATCACAAATAAGTCAAAATTGAAATTTTTTATGTTAATTGATCTGTTTAAAGTTTACTTTAAGTTGAAATTGATACCCTTTAAAGTCAAAAAAGATATCTTTAAGATTAAAATTGAAAAATGCCCAGAAAGTGCAAAACACAAGAGAAAGCATGTAAAATTGATACACGCGCAAATTAGGTCGGTCCACTTTTGGTCTCAATTTGAGACGATCTCAACCAAGACCAACTGATTATTAATTTTCAAATACTAATATATTGTAAGGAAAGTTATTTCTATTAATAAGAAAGTGCAAAACACAAGAGAAAGCATGTAAAATTGATACACGCGCAAATTAGGCCGGTCCACTTTTGGTCTCAATTTGAGACGATCTCAACCAAGACCAACTGATTATTAATTTTCAAATACTAATATATTGTAAGGAAAGTTATTTCTATTAATAACAAAATCAAATAAATGAAGGAATAGACACTACTACATAATATGAACTTTTGAGCAACATTAATCACCCCCGGGCTCAATGTACAAAGAGATACGAAGATTAAGTAATTAATTTAGGGTTTCAACAATGCTAGTATAGTCTTGTAATATTCTTGGGGAAATTTGCAAAGAAACACCTTTTAAAACCCTTTTTTTGTAAAGAAACACCTATTATAATTTTTTTTTGTAAAAAAATACCTTTTAAGATACTTTTTTAAAAAAAAAAAACACCTTAAATCAGTTTCCGGTGACTTTTGTCAACTTTCCGGCGTTGACTATGCCAGTCAACGCCGGAAAGTTGACAAAAATCACCGGAAACTTATTTAAGGTGTTTTTTTTTAAAAAAAGTCTCTTAAAAGGTGTTTTTTTACAAAAAAAATTATAAAAGGTGTTTCTTTACAAAAAAGGGGTTTTAAATGATGTTTCTTTTAAATAATAAAAAAAAAATTTTAAAAATTATTATTTTTTTTATTTTTGTTTTTATTATTATTATTATTATTATTATTAATTTTTTTAAAAAAAATTTTTTTTTATATAATAATAAAAATAAAAATTTTTTTCAAAAAATAATATTAATAATAAAAATATAAATAAAAATAAAAACAAAAATTTTAAAAAAAGTTAAAAAAAATTTAAAACAAAATTAATAATAATAAAAAAAATAAAAAGTATAAAAAAATATAAAATAACAATAATAATAATTAAAATAATAATAATAATAATAAAATTAAAAAGAAAAATAAAATTAAAATTTTTTTTTTAAAAAAAAAGAATTATAATAATAATAATAATAATAATAATAATAATAATAATAATATTAATAATAATAATAATAATAAATATTATCATTCTTTTTTTTAAAAAAAAATATTTTTAAAATTTTATATTTATTTTTAATATTATTATTATTATTATTATTTTAATTATTATTATTGTTATTTTATATTTTTTTATACTTTTTATTTTTTTTATTATTATTAATTTTTTTTATTTTTTTTAAACTATTTTTAAAATTTTTGTTTTTATTTTTATTTTTATTTTTATTATTATTATTATTTTTTAAAAAAAATTTTATTTTTATTATTATATAAAAAAAATTTTAAAAAAAATTTTTTTTAAAAAATTAACAATAATAATAATAATAATAATAATAATAATAATAATAAAAACAAAATAAAAAAAATAATAATTTAAAAACACCTTTTATAATTTTTTGTAAAAAAACACATTTTAAGATACTTTTTTTAAAAAAAAAACACCTTAAATCAGTTGCCGGTGACTTTTGTCAACTTTCCGGCGTTGACTGGCATAGTCAACGCCGGAAAGTTGACAAAAGTCACCGGAAACTGATTTAAAGTGTTTTTTTTTTTAAAAAAAGTATCTTAAAAGGTGTTTTTTTACAAAAAAAATTATAAAAGGTGTTTTTGTGCAAATTTCCCATATTCTTATTTACAAGATTGACATTGGCGAAGTAAAAAAATTAAGGAGACTATTAAATTTGGTCAAATTTCTAAATATTTCACAAGACTAAAGTATGTTGAGTTTGAAGGAAATCTAATAATATATAAAGTGAGGTAAAAAATTCTTGTATGTGTCTTAACAACAAATTAAATAATATTAAGAGTAAGTGAAAATTCTAATTTGGTAGAGTATGATTGGAGGTTTGAGTATGAGGATATTCATACTTAAGTGTTAGGTTATGTTTATCATTTAACTTTTTAGTTGGTTTGACTTTTTTGGCATTTGAGACTGTCATTAAATAGGTTTTAAGTCAAAATCAAAATTACAATATTATATGAGTAGCTACTTATTGAAATTTTATTTTTAGTCTGTTTTTTCTATTAAATAGCAAACAGCCAACAACAGATTTTCACCGAATATCTTCATAATAACTGATTGAAACAATTAGGAAATGAACCAATAATGCAAACTAAGCTCCCTTTGTCACTCTGAGTTTGTACCTTAAATCTCAAATAAATAAGACCTTTTTGAGTTACACAAAAACTTGGACGAGACGGCCTCATTATGAGACCACCAATTTGGGCCGGCCCAATTCACGCGTGTAACAATATTTTAATATTCTGGGCGTTTATCAATTTTGACCTTACGGCCCGTTTGGTTAGTGGTATTAAATGGTAGTAATAGGAAGGATTTATAGTATAAAATTTCATTAAAAGTTTCATATCATTCCTATGACAATGAAACTTTGATCACAAAAAGTTTTTTTGTTCACAAATTTTCATTACCACCTCTCCCAATGGTAATGTATTGGAATGAATTTCATGAAGCAAATGAAATGATTGAAGTTAGACAAACATGACCATCAAGGTAACAAAGAGAATTTTCAACTAAAATTACACTAGTTTTTCATTCTTATTATCACCGTTTATTACCACCTACCAAAAAAGCCGTTAAAGGTATCAATTTTGAAAATTGTTAACTTTAAAGTCAAAATTGATACCTTTAAGATCAAAATTAAAAAATGCTCCGAAAATGAAAAAATACCTAGGTTGTTACACGCACAAATTGGGCTGACTTAAATTGACGGTCTTATTATAAGGCCGTCTCGTCCAAAACCAACTATTTAAGTTATAGAGTGCAAACTCAAAAATACTGAAAAAATATATAGTCAACAAGCCAATAGCTAAACCAAATGCAATATGCCAAACAACCCTCAAGTTTGTAGTAAAACACTAGCTCTCTGTGCTTATGTCTGATGATTTAGTAATCTTAGAAAACATTTAATAGAAAGCATGCATGTATAAATAGATTCATAAAAGTGTTTATTCAAGTCATCGGATAGATTTCAAGTGGATTGATTTCAAGTTAGTTATTTTGGTTGGTTTAAAATCGAGTTTTGCTTCCATAATCGATTTTGCATAACTCTAAAGACATTTTTTTGGCGGGTCATCAAACCAATTACAAGGCCAGATGTATATTGTCGATTCGTCGGATCTGTTTTGAACTCCTCTAAATGAAGTGATGGATGATGGCACCCATGATATAATCAGCATTAATACTGAAAAGTAAGAAAAAGGAAGGTAATAAACTAAGAGTTGAGACTGGATTCTGAAGCTTTCTTAGACTTTAATGGTGAATGAAGCTGAGAATGGAAAAATAATGTCATGCTTATGACATTGTTTATCTGTATCATCATCTGATCTTCTGAATTCTGACCATAAAAACAAAATAATATATGAGTCTAAGTATCAGTTTCAGTCTGTCTTGAGTCCCTCTTGGGAAGCAACTCAAGAGTGAAAATTTAAACTTATGAGTTTTACTCTGCCTATTTCATTTTTTATGAGACATCAACAGTATGTACACACACATTCCTAGGACCTTTTGGGAATAAATTAAGGCTGAGTTTATTATTAATGTCAATATATTATCGTGAAAATACGAGGTACGTACTTTATGAGCTAAAAAATATCATCCCAAAATAATATGGTAACGGGAGGGAGGACTTCAATGACTTATAAAATATTTGCACTATCTTTAATTCGAATCATCTCATCACTTTTTTTAGAGAAATGTTAAGAGAAGGAGTAAGGGCAGTGAGAATTGAACGTCGAAATCTTATTTAGAGAAAGCGGGGTATTATGCTTTCTGAAAGAATTAGATGTTCTTTTATTAAGTGTGAACATAGTTGAACTATAAAGATATATTACATTAAATTATTTTAGGTAATTGTACTAAAAACCAATTTTGATTTGTATGATAATTAAATTAGTTTACTACTAATATAATCTGGTACTATGAGGTCACACTTATAAGTACTTGGATAAAATTATACTAAATATCATAAAATGCTTATTGGTATTATGGTGGTAGTATATTGCATCTAAGACATGAAAAAATATTCATTTTCATTATATAATTTGGAACTTAAATAAAGCATATGAAGGTATATGTATCTTAAAAGTGTAGTTTACTAAAGTAACACAAATGAATTATAACATAGCTTTGTGTATATAAGATACATTTGCTCATAAAATCATATGTATGTTATTTTTTACATTTGTCTTTTCTTTTCAACACCTTTTCTACTTCTTAAAAGTAATAAGAAAGTAGTTTTCTTTTATTTCAATCTAGTATGCCTGTTGATTTGGTCGGTTCTTGTGAACCAACGTTAGAGAAACGACATATGACGTTCTATTCTTGATTTTGGTATATTTAATACTCAATCATGTAACACGGAATTCACGCATCAATGGCATCATGATATTCTACTATATTGGATCATTGATATTATGATATGCATGTGATCATGTTTAGATGCTAAGAAATAGTCATCAATATTCCAACACTTTCAACTGAGACAAGAGTGGATGTTGTTTTTGGATTTGTGCTTTTGATTCATAAAACAAAAACAATCTTCGATGCCTAAGTCAGTACTTTGTAACAATAGATTATACATATAAAGTCTCGATGTGTGCGGTGTATTCTACTCATGTCAAAGTCTTGAAGTCAAAATATTAAGATCAACACATATCCTGTGATCGTCCATATGACTTTTTTCTTCTCGATTCATTTCAATGTTCAACCATCTCACCCTATAATCTCATGTCCACTTTTAAAGATTTTTGAGTTTTCACATTTTAATTTTTTTTAATCAGTTCGTTAATATCCATCTTTTTAAAGATTAATTAATGCATAAATTTGTCCAAGAACATGTTTACTACTACACTTGATGAGCATAACATGAGTTAAGAATAATAATTGTTCTACTATCCTCTAAATTTCTAAACACGATTGCACTGTACTCACCAGAAAAGCTATTGCACTTAAGCCCACGTCTAGTGGACCTGGAAAATTTGAATAAAATAAAATGATTTAACAATTTAATTTCAAAAATAAGTTTTGTGAAAACTTAATTCCCAAAATAAGCGTCTGTACATCCAAAACCTAGCCTCGAGATCATTTGCTATTACTAACAGCGACTTAAATAATAATAATAATAATAATAATAAAATAAAAAATAATAATTTTTTTTAAGTCGCTGTTAGTAACAGCGACTTAATGCATTTTAAGTTTTCAATTCTCACTTACTTCCTTATTCCAGCCGATGAGATTAAGGATTTACCAAAACCTTAAAGTCGTTGTTACTAATAGCGACTAATCCTTTTTTTTTTTTTTTTTTTATGTTTCGCTGTTAGTAACAACGAATGTTCCCGAGGCTAGGCTTGGATGTGCGGATGCTTATTTTGGAAAATAAATTTTCACGAAACTTACTTTTGGAATTAAATTATTAAATAATTTTATTTTATTTAAATCTTCGTGGACCTGCAGTGCAGAAATGATCCAATATGGACTTGGCCCTAACAGCTAATTCTTGCAACACAACATAGATAAGGCCCCAAATTTCAGAAAATGGTTGGGAACACAAGCCTATTATTCGCTCACTAACATCCACATTTTCTTCCCAAACTGTTGTACAGACAATTTAACCATGAAACGCACATTATATATGTAAAAGTGACTTGATTCAAACGATTTTTTTTGGACTTACAGGTGTAACAATTTATGGAGCGATAAAATGTTCATGTCAAAGGCTAAAGCCTAAGAACATCGAGCACAAAGTGATTAAAGAGGAGCAAAATCGTAATGCTTTTATGGAGCAACACTTTCCATATATCTTAAAAGAAAAAAATAATAATGCCCTCACTTCCCAAGGACAAATTTATCTTATAAATCCTTTAATTAACATTATTAATCATCAAAACTAAGAAATCAAGTAAAAAGAAAAGAAGTCTCTAATAACACACACCTCTACTACTCAGATTAGAGCGCACTTCCCAGGGAAAGAACTTGCAGATTTCCTGCAGTTTCGAAGGTGGGAAGACGAACAAAACGCGGCTTAGTACTTGTAGTCCTTGACATGAAGGCTTTCGGACGCATCAGCTCCTCCAGCTCCACCTTGGTATTTTCCAAGAGTAGCTTCAGAGTTGGCCTTAGCCCTATTAAGGAAGACCTCCTGAGCCTTGGCAACATTCTCCTCTTTACCTTGCCATGCCTTAAGGGTACTTTGCTGAAGGGCACGACCATATGAGAAGGACAAAGTCCATGGCTTCTTGGTCTGGAGCTTGTTCATGGTGTTGAGGTTAAGGGTAGCCTCCTCCTCACTCTGCCCACCGGACAAGAACATGATGCCAGGAACAGCTGGAGGAACGGTTCTCTGCAGAGTACGAACGGTGTACTCAGCAATCACCTCGGGGGAAACTTTCTTAGCTTCTGACCCGGGGGTAACCATGTTTGGCTTCAAGAGGGTACCCTCAAGGAGAACATGGTGGTCATTGAGGGCCTTGTAGCAAGCTGCGAGCACACGCTCAGTCACCTCAGCACACCTGTCAATGTCATGAGGACCATCAACCAAGATTTCGGGTTCAACAATGGGGACCAAACCATTCTCTTGGCAGATGATGGCGTAGCGAGCAAGACCGTTGGCGTTCTCCAAGATAGAGAGAGGGGATGGCTCATTTGGACCAATCTTAAGGACAGCACGCCATTTGGCAAAACGAGCTCCAGCAGCGTAGTACTGGGCACAGCGTTTACCAAGATCATCAAGACCTTGAGTAGTTGTCTCACCATCGGTTCCAGCAAGTGCTACGACACCCTTGTCAACCTTGATTCCAGGAAGAACATTGCCTTCCTTCATGACATCGACAAAAGGTTTACCTGGGTCACAAATATTTGACAGCATTAATGAACAAATGAGGAAATTTGTTTAACAGCAATTCTAAAACACATCAAAATAAATGAAACCAAAAATTACCTGAGGCGGTTTTCTGGTAAAGAGTTTCCTCAAAGAGGATTACCCCACTGAGGTACTGAAGAGCACCGGGAGTGGTGAAGAGAAGCTCACGAAGAGCCCTCCTGTTAGGCTCTACATTCTCAACATTGATGCTAGCAAAACGCTTTCCAATGGTTCCAGTTGACTCGTCAGCAGCAAGGATACCCTTGCCTGGGGTAGCAATATGGGCAGCATTGGCAATGAGCTCATCTGAAAATGATTCAATTTGCTCAGATTACAGCTTTCATGAGATTTTTGTTCTAGCTTTCTTCGATAAACAGAGCTCAATGCACGCAACAGGCAATTAAACAAAAAGAAGCATCAAACGGGAGATGAAAGACTTTAAATGATCATAGAAGTTTCAAAAACAAAAATACAATCTAATATTGCACAAACATAAAAAGAGTGAGCACATATACTGTAATTAACTTCTGTTAGGCTGCTAGCACTCACTTCAACATTACCAAATACAAATGACCTCAAAAATCTAATTCCTACAACCACTTGTCTTCCTTGTTTGGCAACCCTCCATTATTGACAATCAATATGCACTGCTCACGAGATCAAATAAACACGTATTCAATCACATCCTTACTCGAACACTGCCAATTACATTCAATCAAACTGGTAGCACTAGTACTTCACAAAGAATAAAAAAACTCTGGCCTCCAAATCCTTAATAAGAGAACACCAATTTCACACACGAGACTTAAATTTTCAATATTCACAACTATAATGCACATAATTCCACCTGAACTCCCACTAAAGCCAGATTCAAAAAATCACAAGTACAAAACCATAAAGAATAAAGATTTTTTTTCATGCACTTGCATAGCAAACATAATCTTACGAAATTCACATGATTTGAGTTATTTATAATCCATTATGACCCAAACCAGAAAAATATACTTTTTCACTCCAACAAGAATGGACAAAGATCAATCAAAATGCTAACACTTATCTTCATACGATACCAATCAATCAACCTATAGAAAAGTAAAACATATAATTCGTTTTTCAAACTTCGCATGCACATAACAGTGCTTCACTTCTTATTTTCAAGCTAGAAGTTTATATACGAAACTAGAGTCAATATAGTGATGCTGAATAGAATAATTAAACTTCTAGAGACAATCATTGCTTACAAACTCTAAAGAATTATCGAGTAAAAATTAACACTAATAAGCACAATCTCACAGAAGCTCAAGCAATGGCATACCAAACAATTACAATAAAATGATTATAATTAATCACGATAATTTTTTTTTTTTTTAAAAAGATAATTCACAATGATTAAATACAATCTATATGTTGAATAATTAACACTAATTAGCAAAAAAAAAAAAAAAACGGAAGCTCAAACAATGAAACACCAAACAATTACAATCAGATGATTATAATCTCGCTGATTAATACAACCTATATGCCGAAAAACTACCAGTAATAAGCAAAATCTTAACACAATCAAAAAATTACAGGGGTGTTTGGCAAACAGCTTATTGCTGATAGCTACTCAAATAACTGATTTGACTAGCTAATATTAGCTAATTTTATTAATTTATTTGACCAATTAATTTAATTGGCTGGTTATTTAAGAGGGTTTGGTAAAATTTAGTTGATGGAGTAAGCAAATTAGTGTAAAAAGAAATGTAAGGACATGATAAACTTATAATTTTAGTTTAAATTATGTCCTGATTTATTTATGATAATTAGTGAGAAGTATCTTACTTTAGAAATAAAATGAACTTTTTTTCATGTTCATAAAAATAAATAGAAGTAAACAAAGATTGCAAAGTTATTTGAAAATCAATACATATGCAACCAAGTAAAATTGAGAATAAAATTGTAAAGCTTATTTATTGGTATTAGAAAAATTACCATAAATAATACAACCATTTACTTAGTACAATACCAACTTTTGGTTATAAATAAATAATATAATACTACAACTTAGATACGTGTTTGCATAAAAAATCCCTAACATGTTTAAAAAAGTTAAATTGGTGAATAATCAAAAGCATGTATTATTCTAAGAAAAACACTCCTTAATTTGTATTATTTATTAATCTAAAGTTGGCATGATAGTAAATAAACATTTATGATAAATTTTTCTTAGTTTTAAACTCTAACTTAGAATTAATACACACAAAGTACTAAATAAACATTCAACACTCATTAGTAGAAAAAAATGAGGGTAATATTGTCAATAATATTTGCATGTTGAATAAGCTCGTTGAACATGCTCATTTTAGTAGCTTCTTGTAAATTAGCTTATTGAGGTAAATAAGCCGTTTGAACAAGCTATTTTACCCAATATTATTTTAGCTTGTTTGACCAAACAACAAGCTAATTCACCCAACCCACTAATTTTTCCCCAATAAACTCTCTCACCAAACACCCCCGCAATCTATACCTGAATAATCAAAAACATAAAAGTATCAATCTTTTAGTATCTATCAGCATTCCGGCAATAATTGTAGAGGTTACGTAAATCATCATAATTATAGCGTCGATCTGAGCTGGAAACAACACAAATTCCAAATTTGATAACAGAAAACAAATCTAACCTAATTTCAAACAAGAACAGATCTAACTCAGAGAAAAACAAACGATGATCGTAAAACCAAAAAATACAACGAAGACATCTAATAAGAGCAGATCTGAAAAGGAAGAACAGAAACAGAGGAAGAAGAGAAAAAATTACTACCGGCGTACTTTCCTCTGTAGGCAGTCATGGTTGCGAGAAATTCGAATGAGAGAGAAAATGGTAAAGTTGGAGAGCGTGAGAACGATGGAGAAAGGGGAGTTATATAAGAGAGAAAATTTCCGGTAGACCCGGTTTTTGATCCGTATTTGGGTTTTTCACCACGGGCCACGGTAGCCCTTTTCTAAGGGGCTTTTACTTTACCAACCCATTACCCAAATATCTTTTCCACTAAACAAATTCTTGTAGAGGATGGTGAGACCGTAACATATATTTCATACTTAGATTAAAGTGTCTAATAATAAAAATTTTTAGCTAATAAATCTATTATTTTGAGGTCTTATTATTACACGGTCGAATAAGATGGGTTGTTTCCACTAACATTTTGAGTTATTCTTGTGAGAGACTGTTTCTCAGTGAGATTATCTCAAATAAAAAATATATATACTGATAATTTGTATAATTAAATTTTTTAATTTATGTATGAGGCGTGTCTTATGGTAAGACCATCTTATACAATAATTTGTGTTAAGGTTTTCAAAAGGAAAATGATAAATATTTGGTTAAAAGAAATATTAATTATATTGTTATTCATGTAATTACCATTTAAAATTATACGACAATTTTATAAAATAAAATAAATATAATTCTTATTTATAATTCTAAAAATAGTGTCTTTGCGCGTCGTACATGTGTATATCTTTTTTTTATTTATTTTTGTAATTTTATTTTGTTTTAAAAAAAGTGGATATAAGAGAGTAACTATATTTAGGGTTTTGGTGACATTAGTATTAGTATTAGTATTAGATTGGATTCTATTTGAATCTTTTTTTTAAGATATTTGAATCTTTGATCATTTACAAAATTTAGAATTCTAGATTTTGTCCTATAATTTAGTTATAACACCCTTCTAAACGTTTATGAATATTGTATTAAAATAAAAAAAATTATAACAAACATCTATATTAATGAAAAATAAACGTATCTTAATTTATTTAATCCTCACTAGAATACAAAAATATTACCACTAGGCACCAATCAAAAAAATGTCAAAATAAAATCCAAAGTTGATATTTTACATTAGTGGATAGTTGAATCCAAATTCTTTGGAGCCCCAATTGAAATATCGGAAAATTTTGTAATCTAGTAATTGAAAGTTTTGCATCAAAATGCTTGTGGCTCAATAAATAGAATATTTGCATATGGATTAGAAGTTTTGGGGTTCAATTCCTACTGGACGCATGTATCTATTGGAGGCTTCTTGACTGCGCGTATCTCTCTTTACTCCCTTCTTGGGAGAACAGGTATGATTTGCCCGCATTTTTCAAGAAAAATAAAAACTCCCTATCCGAACCCTACCTTGTACGAGATAGTAGAAGTGTCCTTTATCTTTACCTTTAATTGAAAGTTCTCCGATGGACACCACTAACGTAGGACTTAAGGATATCCCTTCAAATTTGGGACTTCAAGTGTTTCGAGTCAGCCAGGCAGCCTCATATGTGTAATCTGTTGTTAGTGGTTAGCAAATATAGGAAAATAAAATTATCAAAATGGTGGGTTTTAATGGTATTTTGATTTTTTGAATTATCTTCACCATATTTATTGGGTGTGCCTTAGCTTTCCAAATGTTTTTAGTGGATTGGTTCATCCTTTACATTAGGTAAGTGACAACTAGATCTCTGTAATGGGTCGGATACGGATCGAGTGGGCTCAAATAAAAATAAAACACTAATTCTCAAATGAGATGATCTTACAGACACAGTGAGGTCATTTTTATTGGGCTGATCTGAAGTACATATATTATCTTAAAGTGATTACTTATAACCTTATAGTGAACACTTAGAATTTTAAAGTGACCATTTTTTATAATTTTAAAGTGATCATTTACAATCTTAAAATGAAGCATTAGAGAATTGGGCTAATAGTAATAGACTAAATTTACTTATGTCACCTAATAAAAATAATTTTACTATGAGACCGTCTCATTTAAAAATTTGTGTAACTTTAATGAGTTGGTTTGTTGGGAAAGTAGTGGCCAAAACCCCATTTGATCAACTAATAAAATGGGCATGTAGCATAGCAATTTCGGGCTGTACGAACGAGAAGCGCCGCCCAGGGTTTGTTGGGCCCACAGCAATACTGGGTTTTAAAGCAAGTAAGTAGCCCATGTTCAAGAGTGAAGAAGAAAAGACTATCAATCAATTGATCTTCACAAATTTTTAGTTAAAGATGGTTTCAATATAAGACAGCCTTAGTTTGAGCTAAATAGTCCAATTAGATAAAAATATTCACATTGATTATTAAAATATTCATTTTCTTTTTTAATTTTGATTTCTTGTATGAACAGTCTCACAGTAAGACGGTTTCATATAGGATTAGAAAATAACTAAAATCCCTAACTTATTCGGTCAATCCAAACTTACTTAAACGGAAAATGACCTAATCTTAGTCAAACCAAAAACAACGAACCAATAAATAACTCAACTTAAAAATCCAACAAAAAAATGACACAATCTGATCAAACCACCCAAATAATGATTTAGATTTTAAAATGTAAGTATTGTATGGTAGTGAAGAAAAAGAATTTTGATAGAAAAAGAAAAACTTTCTTATCTTAAACATAGTATAACTTGACTAGAAAATTATTCTCCATGGTGATCCAATCCAACCCTTATCATATAGTGTAATTTATGGAATATGATGCTTCCAATACTTACTTTCCAACCAAACATACCCTTAAATAAACAAAAAAGTGTTACAAATGCTCATGAAAAAGTCATGGGGAGGGAGCAGGAAACCTATACGTTAAAAGATGCTCATGCTTGGCGGTAGCTTGTGCCCAACTTCCCCAATGTTAGTCTTGTTATGAAGTTAGAATATTCCTTGATGTCGTATTGTTGTTAGACACAACTTCTAAGCATTTATCTGTTCAGCGTAAGATAGTTGTAAATATTGCAGTTTGTGATTGTAATTATACAGTTGTTATTGTTATATATTTAAACATCTAATTAATGTATAAATTTATGTCCATTGCTTGGTAAAAAGCTAGTAGTTTGTGATAGATACTAAAATGTAATTTGTTGAGAAATATGTCGATAAATTCTTAAATCACTATATTAGTTTACAAGTTTTAAAGTCTTATTAGTTATTTAATCGAATAGTGATGTTTTTATAAAGTAGTATTTCAACCTCATTAAACCACTAACAACTACTTAAATCGTGACTTACACCAAACACACCCTAGTATAAATTTGAGGAATTTTGTACACTGACTCAATAAAATGTGAAGCACAAATTTCTCCCATACACGATAGTACTTTGGGTTATAAGTGCGGATGCAGCACAAGCTCTCTATTTCACTTGAATTTGATGTGTAGTTGATATTTAAACCTGTAACTTTTTTTGTCACGTACACTTCTGATAATGTCAAAAAATTAATTCCACCAAAACTTAAGCTGATATTCAAGATCCTTAAATTAATTACATGCTCTATCAATTTCGTTTCCTCGAATTCAATTCCTTAATAAACATAAAGCTAGATATGAAAGGGGATGTTTACGCCTCAAATTAGGAATTTTAGCTTATATTAAACTTTAATTCATCAAAAATACCAGTGGACAAGTATCATGAATACATCAAACTTTGATCAATGAAAAAAATAGAAAAAGAAATGCAAATAAACTTTGCAAAAAACGGAATTTTAAATTTTAATATTAAAAAAACGATAGATTCGTCAATCGACTTTGTTTACAATAACAATGATATCTTCCTGGCTTCATTACTTGATATCCTGTCAGAATGGAAAGTTCTATGAAATCTTCCGTCGTGCTTAAACTTACTAACAATACAAGAGCTTTTGAGATGATACTACCTCAATTCCGTAGAAAATGATTTCATTTACTTTTTATACTATTCAATTATTATTTTTAATTTTTATTTTATTTTTAATCTATAAATTAAAATATAGATAAATGAGATTTTGTTTGATTCATCTCAATGCAAAGATTATTAATATCCATTTTTTTAATATTTCGTTATGTATAATAAAATATATTAAACATTAAATAAATGTATTGGATAGCACGAAAAGTAAATAAGACATTTTCAGTGAAATGGAGGGAGTATGTTACAACATAGGGTGGAGAAGTACCAAACTGCATTTTTGTTTGACATAAGGTTGTTTTTGACTCTATATGAGGTAGGTATTTGCCTAGGATTCAAAGATATAGAAGAGGGCTCAATATCTGAATATTCAGGTTAATTAAGTAGACATTTAATAAATTTGCAATTTATGGTTAGTTTTTAGTCAAATATAAGGGTCCGTCTCTATTATTTTGCCATACACTCGTTAAAAATCAAAATCAAAGTCAAAACTGTAACATATTTGCTTAAGGCCATAATACGCTAGGAACAACACTGTTTGACATGATCTTAAATATTAAATATACTCTCACTGTCTTTTTGAATTTGCATTATAAGTAAAAACTGTAACATATTTGAATTATATGGTATAAAATTAAAAAAGACAGAACAATTATATATTATGTCAACTTGTAAAATAACCATACTATACTAGCTAGTATTGACCTGGCAAAGTCAATGGATCTATTTGAGAAAAATTCAAATTTAGAAACCAAGCAGGAGGCCAATTAGTTTTTTTTTTTTTTTTTTTTTTTTAAAAAAAAAAACATAGGTTATAACGACTTACAAAAATACACAATAAATAGATAGAAAGAAATAACATCCAATGACAAACAAGTAAAATAAGTAATACATATAATTAAAACGGGTAAAAAAGTGTCACTTGTGCCACAAAATTGTCCAAATGTTCTTATAGTTGAAGACGACATTTTTGGATGATTAAATAAAGGGAAATTTGCAAAAAAAACACCTTTTAAAACCCCTTTTTTGCAAAGAAACACCTTTTATAATTTTTTTTGTAAAAAAACACCTTTTAAGAGACTTTTTTTTAAAAAAAGACACCTTAAATCAGTTTCCGGTGACTTTTGTCAACTTTCCGGCGTTGACTATGCCAGTCAACGCCGGAAAGTTGACAAAAGTCACCGGAAACTGATTTAAGGTGTTTTTTTTTAAAAAAAAGTCTCTTAAAATGTGTTTTTTTACAAAGAAAATTATAAAAGGTGTTTCTTTACAAAAAAGTGGTTTTAAAAGGTGTTTCTTTGCAAATTTCCCTTAAATAAAATATAATCTCTAGCATCCTTAAGAGCATAAATTTTTAAAAAGTAAATTTTTAAAAGTAAATTTTTAAAAGCCAATTATGCAAATCAACACATTTTAAGAAAAAATTTGGTTCACCTGGTCAATTAACTATTTACTATTAATAGATAAATAAAATATGTTTTTTATTGATTATGAATACTTTATCTGGTGGATAAATCTTGTTAAACTTTATTTTAAAGGGTATTGGGTTTGTTTCTTCAAAAAAAAGTCTGTTCAAGTTTAAAAACATCATTTAAGATTGTCTGAATGTGTATTCATTTTGATAATTAAGTCGTTTTGGATAAAGTATTTAGAATCAAGTTAAAATAGAATTTTGTACTCATATTAGTTTTGACATTATTATAAATCTACTTTTAAAATCAAATTAAAATCGATCAGTTATTATGAATGACTCTTGAATACCTTTATATAAAAAATTAACACATAAATGGAATAATTATTGTTTAATGATCGTTTTCATCTCCTTAATTAGGGCGAACAAGATCACCATTAAAATACGAAACTGATCAATTTATGGGCTTCTCGTCTCTCTCATAAGGTTTCAATGGGTTAACGACATTACCATTAAAATAATTTTTTGTATAATTCAAGTATTTGTCGTATTCGATTCCTAAAGAAAATTTATTTTGTCCTTCTAAATTTGGCCTATAATTCCGTATTTGGCTCATTCCTATATTTATTGCCTATAAATATGAAACACATTATACTTATTATTATTATTATTATTATTATTATTATTATTATTATTATTATTTATATATAATAATAATTTCAATTAACAACTTTACCAAGTTAAGCCCAAAACCAAGGATAATATACGTAGCATTCACGCCAGCAATACTAGAAGTTATTGATCGAAAGCAACTCAAAAGGAACAAGTCAACATACAAAATGGATAGCTCTCCACTTTATGATCAAAGTGCAGAATTATAGATTGACTTAGTGATTAAAAATTTAAATGCTTTTTTTCGTAGGCTTATAATTATGTGACATAGATTCAATTTTCACTATTTATAGACCGCAATAAGATCAATTTTATTTCCTTTTTTTATCTATAATTAATTGTTCTTACCTTAAAATAAATTGACAAAAGTTTTTATTTCACAATTTCGATTGTTTTAAAGATGATCAATGTTTGAAAAAAGAAAATTAGTATGAACCTGAGTTATAGGAATCTGAATATCTAATAAAAGTATTAAGCTAACTGAACTCAAGCTGAATCGATCAAACACCAACTTAAAAATTAAAATTAACATTTTCAATCTCTAATCGAATTATAACCAACTCAACTACTAATCGACTTAGAGTAACACTAATCCACTAAAAAACAAATAAAATGAAACTTAAATCCGATGTTAATTAAAATGACACTGTGTCTATAACATATATGAAAATACAATTTTTTTACTTTTTGAATTTAGAACATGAGTGTTTATACTTAACGGCCCACATTTAACTTGAATAAAAAGGTAAGAGCCTGACATTAAACCTTTTATCAAATGCTTTATAAACTTGCATGTAAGCAAAACTTCTATCATTACGGCACTCAGTTGATTACCAATCGAGCTCATTTTTAATCGAATTAAATTTAAATTGATATTGAACCCAATTTAAACAAGAAATGTAAACCCCAAGTCAAATCTTACCCGACTATGACTTGCAAAGTTGTAATGGTAATCGACTTTTAATGCAACTTACTCCAAATTGAACTAAAAGTTTCGTCGATTTAAATATCAATCAAATCGAAAAAAATAAAAGCTAATCGGCTTTACAAACAAAAGCTAAAAGTAATTGATATCATTTACAATTTTCCATTCAAAAAAAAATTCAACTAAAAATTGTTCCTTAAAAACACCAAACCAAACAACCTCCGAACCAAATCTTCCTTGAAATCCAAAAACTGTAATTCACAAATAATTACTTCATTCATTATATTATGGTAATTGGTATATAATTTACAAAGAAAAAATCATCTTAAAAACTAAAAAAAAAATACTAAAAAAAAAAAAAAAAGAAACAGAGTATGATCAACATTCAACTAGGATTCTTATTAGATGCACAGATAATCAAAGAAAAATAAGATTTTTCATAATTTTTATCAACTAAATTTCTTTCTTCTTCTTCTAACCAAAGTCTACTATCCAACCCACTTCTTGTTCTAAACATGAAAATCCCATTTCCACCATTATTAAACCTACCAACTGTTTGATCAAAATCCCACATTACATCTACCAACAACCCATCCACAAATATCACCTGATTTCCTCTAAAGTTCCATTGTAATCTCTTAATCTTAATTACCCTTTTTTTATCAATCAATATTGATACAATCGGGCTTCTTGGCCCGTCTTCTTCCGGCCCGGATTTGATCATGATTTCATGTTCTTCACCTGCATCACTAAATCTTGCTTTGGTTGATATTTGATTCGACAAATCCCCATTAAAATTCTCACATTGAGAGATTAATCTAAGTTTAGGAGAAATTAAACCTTTGATCATGTTTTTTACTATTGGATCATCTTCCATATCTCCTATTACAACAGAAAATTTTGAATCTACCATGATTAGTATGTAAAATCCTTTGATGGGTTTCGGGCCGGCTTCAAAAATTGCTGAAGAAACATCCCAATGAACCCTAAATTCTTCAAAGTATTTGGTTCCTTTCATTTTGGGAAATTCATGAAAATCATTTGGATTTTGCCCTGAATTTTTTTCACTGATTTTGATGAAAAAGCCCTGACAAATTAGCTTATTACACCATGAAATTGTGATGTAAAGACATTTTTGGTTAGAAATCTGGGTTTTGTATGTACATGAGACAACATTTTGGATTGAAAATGATGATTTTGGAGATATATAAGACTTGTTTAATGGTCCTGAACAATAAGAATCTGAAACTTTTACAGCATGTTCACTGTAACAAGTTGCTATATTTCTCATTTTTTATCAAAACCCAGAAAAATTAAACCCTAAAAAATTAATGGGTTTGATTGATTTTGAGCAATTTTAATAGAAAACAATAGGATTTGATTATGGAAAAAGAGGGAAAAAAAATAGGTTTTTTGGGCTTGAGTAAGGATAGAGGGGAGAATAAGGGCTAATTGGAAGGTTTGAGCAAAAGGAAGAACATGGGCATCTATGGAGGAAAATGAAAGGAAAACAAATCTTGTAGTTAGACAAGCCCACTACATTAAATAGAATAAAAAATTCACCTGATCAGTTTTTAAAAATCTCGTATTTTATTAATTTAAGAAAAATTAAATTTTTATTTCATATTTTCTTTTAAATGATTGACCAGCTTTTAAGAATTTTGTATTTTATTAACTGAAAATTAATTAAATTTTTGTATCATATTTTCTTTTAAATGGCTAAATGACCTTAAAATTTGTCAATAGATGACTTTAAATTGGTTTTCTAAAAGATGAGTAATAAGGATAATAAAAGGGAGAATAAGGGTAAATTAAAAGATTTATTAAATTGGGTTTTCTTATTAAATAAATAAATTATGTTTATTAAAAAAATATTTCAAAAAGGAAAGAATATCTATGGAGGAAAATGAAAGGAAAACGAACCTTGTAGTTAGACCAGCCCACTGCATTAAATAGAAATCAGTTACACAGAGAATTATTTATTTCTTTATTAAGAAGATTGAGAGAATAAAATTAATAAAATTCATACACAAGGATGGAATAATAAAGGAGTTAATCCTTCTCTGACACGGGTTTTTTTTAAGTTTTTTTATTTTAGTTTGTTTAATGAGAATTTTTAATTTTCCATTTTTGTTTATAACACATATTTTTACTTCAATTTTCTTTATTATATATTTTTTTATCTCATCAACAAATTTATCTTACTTTTATATTTAACTTAATTTTTCTCATTCTCATTAATATTCAAAATATGTACTTGAAATATTATAGAACGAAAAAAATATTATAAAAAAATATTGCCATATTTTTGTTATTAATACAATCATGTGATAGCATTTGTACTTGTATAATACAGCAAACACCATGCGATCCCAAATTAATATTGCAGTTCATAATTTGTACAAATTCAACACTATTACAAGGTACATATATTCTCTTTCAATTTTCAAATATTTGTTTGTTAGTGGCTAAGCTAGAAGTGAAGTTGAGATAAGCTAAAAGATTAAATTATAATTATTTAAAAGTCAAAATTTAAATAAATAAAAGTTTTATATAGTGTTGCCTTCGTTTCAAATCACTTGTAATATTTACTTTTTTACGAAGTCTAACACACTGATTCAATCATTAATATCTCAAATTATATATAATAAAAAATTATTAAAAAAATAATTAATAATCTTTACATTGAGACGAATCAAAAAAGATTTCACTTGACTATGTTTTAACTTATAGATTAAAAATTAATCACGTATTAAAAGTGATGAATAAATAATGTGAAATCTCTAATATTGCAAGTAAATTAAAACGAAGGTAGTATAATATAAAAAGAAGAATTTTTAAAATAAAAAGTTGTAGGGAATCCTAACACCCTCTAATTGTATCTTAAAAGATTTAAAAGTTAAAAGTCAAATTTCTAATCAACAAAAAGAAACACCCCAATGTAGTATAGCAAGTAGGGCCATTTTGTAATCAAGCAAATTAAATTATAACTTTTCAAAATATGAGTGCCTAAATAATGACACTATGAGAAGACAAAGCTTAAAAGGGCGAATTGACCAAATAAAAATAGTACAATAGCTTAGGATACTAATTTTGTCTCTTTAGAACTGCACTAAATTATAGTTGCACGTATCCCTCAACTAGCCAAATAAATATTTCTTTTATCCTTTTAAATTTACATTATAATATTTAAATATAAATTTTTTTTTTTATTTTTATAATGCAAACTAAATAAGATAAAATAATAAATTAAATTTATTCTAAATTTAAATATTAAAATAAAATTTTTATATTATTATATATATTGTGTAGCAAAATCAAACAAATAAATATAGATACTAAGTTAAGAATTGGACAAGAATGGGTCCCTAGAAGTAGTAGTTGTTAATAGTATTATTTAAAGTAAGTGATGGGCATGTTTGTGGAGAAAGGAATCAAATAGTTTTTTTAGTAAAAATAGTTTCTTTTAGTTATTGAGTTTGCTGTCATTAATATTTTTTATTGGAGATTTATAGCAAAGCAAGAGAGTATACAAAATACTTGTCCGTCATATTTGATTTTCAATTTATCATAGAGATTTAAATATTAATTTATAATTAATGAATAAGATAAATAATAAGTGGAATAAAAATTAAGTAGATGAATTTTAATATAATAGGCAACTGTTCTCTTTTCTCTCCTTTTTTCTCTCAAAATATCCTAACTCGTGTTGTGAACAGTTGACAATATAGTCAACAACTCTTATTAAAAATAGATTTATTTCAACGTTTCTTACTATATTGCATGAGTAGTAATTAGTTAGAACCAATAATACAGTTTCTAAAAATTACATTAGGTGATTCCCAAAAAAAGTAAAATAATCAATAATATCAATAATTTTATAGTAGAATTTTTTTTAAAAAAAAAAACTCATACAAATTCAATAAAAATTCAAAGAAGCGTGATAGTAAGAATTTAGGTTATCTATAAAACATTAGTTGAAATAAAAATTCAAATAAGATTGAATTCAATCACCAAGTCCCATGCATATAGCATGAACGTGATCCAAGCAGGAGCGCACGATTGATTGTTACTTCCTCTACTCCAATTTACACACGATTCATTGTTCCTCTATTCCAATTTACATGTTGCTTTTTTACACAGTTTAATGCACTAATTTAATTTTTAATATCTTTAATTATGTATAATAAAAAATTATAAAAATCAGATATTAATAATCTTTGCAATGAGACGAGTTAATCAAGATCTCACATGACTATATTTTAACCTATAGATTAAAAACTAATTACAATTTAAGAGTGATGAATGAATAGTGTCATTTTTACCAATGTTGTAACTAATTTGAAATGGAGAAAATATTAAAGAATAAAAGATACTCTTACATGGAATAGACCCTCCCTTTTATAGTTTTTAGATTCATTTATATTTTGAGTTCTGTCTTACATAATTTACTTCATTTATATTTATGACTATTACTCATATCAGCGGTGGATACAAAACAAAATCAAATATCATTTATGTATTAAGTATTATTTTTAAAAAATATTAATAATAAGATTTGAACTTTGAAAATTATTATTCCCCTAATATTTAAACCAATTTAATCAGTGTACTTTTTAGCATATTAATAAAATAACTTGTTAAATATTTTTAGTTGACAGCATTAATAAGGGCTATATCCACCCTTGACTCACACTCTTTTCGTTGATTTTTATTCACACATTTAATTTGTCATTTTATCTTATTCATATATTTATCCTACTTTCCTATGATATACTCCTTTTTAAGAGCTTTAACTAATGTCTAATGAATGAAAATGACACCCACTTTCAATTTAACTCATTTTCTATTTTATTTTGTTCTAATAATTTTACTCCATTTTCATTTTGGGACATAATCCTAACATTTTTACTATTTTGTAAATCCCAACATCACATTGACCTAAAAACTAAACTCTTTAATCTTCCTTTGGAGGGTTCATCAAGATTATGATAGCATAGAAATTTGAAGTTGGACACCACTTGGATCCCATTTTATCTGTTATTCAATGAGAGGAGAGGAATGTTTATCTATTATCTTTCTTGAGCCGGGAGACTCTTTTGGCTGCGCACTTCTTTATGAGTATGAGTTGCCGCCGTCTTTTCCTCTTCAGACCCTGATCTTAGTTTTCTATAAGCGGGATATACTGGGTAGGATGATGATGACTACTCTTCAATTTAGCCGCTCCTTTTCTTTTTAAATTGAGGCTCCTAGTGATTACTAATTTTTTTTGTCTTGCTAAAATTGTTTTATTTATACTTGGATGTGCACTATATTATATTTTTGTGTACTTTTGAATTTGAAATAAAGAAAGATATATGAAACAAAGATTAATGAATACGAGATAGTAATTATGTTGTTGGTACTAAAATAAAAAAATATAAAGGTTAAACTCTTAAAAAGTGATGGTCCTATTTCATAAAATGAAAATATGGCAAAATAAAAAAGATGAGATTATGGACAAAGACATTAATAATATAAAAAAGTAAATGTGAGAAAAATTATAAGCAATACAAATAGCAAAGAAAAATATGCAAATGATATTATCAATAAGAGAGTGTATATATTTAAAAAGAAAAAAAAGAGTGTGTGTATATATAGATGAAATGCAAAACAAAAATATAATCTCATTGTTAATTTAGAAATGTAGGAACAGAAATGTAACAAAATGAATATGATATTTACCCTAAATTTCCTTTGGTTGAACTAAAATGCCCTTCTTAAATTACACTTCATTTGTAGCAAAGGTCAATAACAAGTTGAGAAGCATTGTAAATAATGTCTTTGTTTGTCAAATGCTGTTTTTTTTTTCTTGTTCGCTGTTAGTAACAATGAACAAATTTGACCTTAAACTTGTATATAAAGACATTTATTTTGAAAAATTGAATTTTCGAAGCTTATTTTGGAAATTTTTATTATAAAAAAGCTTATGACCTAATACCATATTCTAAGCAGCAAGTCTTGTACCAGACTGTGTCATTGTAAGACGAGTCTATATAAAAAATCCATTAGTATTAAAAAGCAACTGTTTTTTAAATAGTTTAGGCTGACGCAGTTAAAATAGTCGTCTCACGATGAGATCACCTCAATAAAGAATTAGCTTACTGTAAGACCCGGTCATTTCCTAGACCTAACAATAGAATGGTTGGTTCAGGTACCTATTATGTGTCATTTTTTAAGCCCAAAGTTGCTATGTTTAGGTCTCATATAATTAGACGGATTGTTTTTCATTCATGTTCTCGATAAACTATAACATCAAAAGATATTGAGTAAAAATTTATACATGTATTGGAATCTTGTTATACTATTCTTGATGTATAAAATTATGATATGTAATTTTTATAATATTATAAGAAACGTATTCAAAAAAATATTTTTTGTTTTTTTTATTACGCATAGGTTGAGTAGGAAAATGAGGACTAAATGAAAATCGAGCCACGATCCTATCTGAAAAAAGTAATATGTATTTTAACTAAGATAAAACCCGAATCTCATAGTTATAGATATTGTTGATCGAAATGCATTTTAAAAATTATGCAAAAGACAAACTTTTAGAGACTCAATAAATTATTGAACAAATAATTAATGATTGACATTAGATTTAGTAACAACGAGTATTTTTTTTGTAAACAAAAAATTATTATAAATAACAATATCAAAAAGTCAATTTTCTCCCATCAATTCCAATCCAAAACCCTAACTCAAAATCTCTTACTCCAATAAAACCCACCAAAATTATGGAAAATCAAGGATAAAACAATCAAGAAACAAGCAAATTATGCAAAGAAGATTTATTATCTTCATTATTTGGGCAAGAAATTGCATTAGGACTTCTCAATAACAATTCAATCAATCAAGAAAGCATCACACAAACATGCCCACATCCTGTTTTTTAGAAAAAATATGCACAAAATGTGGCCAAGAAAATAATGGTATGATTTAAATTTACCCTAATTTAAATCTTAGTTCAAATGAATTATTTGTATTCGATATTTGAATTTTCAAACCCTAATAACTCAAAACTATTACACTTTATTATCGATTTGTATCAGAGAAAGTTTTATAAATTAAGTCCGGAAGATATGATTTTTCTTAGGTACAAAAAATTTAAAGTTGATTATAATGTACATGGGGATTTGTGTAATTTATATAAGATGTTCTGGTGAATGGACAAAATTAAGACCATTTGTTAGAACTTTTCTTCTAGAAGCAAGCAAAATGTTTGAAATGACAATTTATACTTTAGGGTGTAAAACCCATGCATGGAATTGTGTTAAATTGCTTGATCCTTATAGGAAATATTTTGATAATTGGAGGGTTATTTCTAGGGATGATTGTGTATTGTTGGATAAGCATAAGAAGTTTCTAGATGTTGTTTTGGAACATGAAGAAGTTGTTTTTGGTAATGGATGACAATAGAGAAATTTGGGGTGATTATAAGTCGAATTTGTTGAAAATACAGCCTTATAATTTCTTTTTGTATTTTATCCCTGAAGATAAAGTTCGCAATGCTTCTCCTCCGAAGGATTCATGGTCTCAAATGGATGGGGATGAAAGTGAGGAAATTGGGGTTTTAGCTAGGGTTTTAGAGATTGTAAAGAATGTTCATGCTGAATTTTATGATGATGATGGGAAAGGGGATTATGCAAGCAAAGATGTGTGGCAAATACTTCAAAGGGTATTGGTGAATCATAAGTCATTGAGTAAGAAGCAAAAGAAGAGAATTGATAAGAAGGTTAGCTAGTGTTCAAAAAGTACCTTTGAATTGCAAAGACCAACTCGAAAAGAGCTATTCTTGTGCTAGACCGTCTCTCGGTGAAACAACCTAAAACAAAAGGCAAAATGCTTATAATTGTATTTATTAGGCTATTCAACCCATGGATGAGAAATGTCGTCTCACGTTGAGACCGTCTTACACAAAATTTTGTGACATGGAAAGGAAGATATTTTTGCAATCAATTTACTTTTGCATACCCATTAAAGCCTAGAACTCTTTTTTTTTTAATAATTTTTATCAATACCCTTATTAAATTGGTTTTTACACCATTAAAATCTAAAAAAGAATGTTAGAAACAAGATCTAGTACCACCCCACACATGGCAGCCCATATTACATGGAAATAACCTCCTGCAAGCAAGCACATAATTGGGAATTTTGCTCAAGCCTTGATCATGAATATGAAATTGTCATTTTCTATTTTTTTTTTTCCCTTCTATGATTGTATTTTAGATTTATGATTTCAAATCAAATATTAATATATGAGAAAATTTTATTACGCGACGTGCACGCACCTCAGTCCTCACATAGTTAAATAGTCAATCTAATACATAGTATGATAATATGAGCTTTTTATTTTGAGGTCGTTTGAGAGTGATAAAGACGATTTTTTTGCAGAGTAGCTATTTCTAAATTTTTATATCCTTATTTTGTTAGGATTGTGTCAAAATTTCATCATCAATTTCCATTTTATAGGAAATAAATATTTTAAACTATTAGAGACCAATTATATTAGTTAGACTCTAAATTTAGAATGTATAGCTTAACCCTTAAAATTTAAAAATGCATGAATTATTAAGAATTTTATTATATTAATTTTTCAATTTCTTATACAATACTTAATGTTGGACTTAAATCCTTAGCATCGAGTCAACTTGCTTACAAAATGAATATCTTCTTTGGAACCAACGTGAAGAGAAGTTGGGCAGCAAGAAGCAACTTTCCACAATCTCAAATTATTGCCGTCATTCTTTGCGTCACCAAACGCACGGGGATCAAACTTTTGCTTGTGCTCATGATTGTTAAGCCTTATAAAATTTTACATGAGACGATCTTAAAGTAAAATATGTATCTCGCTGTGAGATGCATCTCATTATAGATCAGATAACTCATTAATAAACCTTTTGTTGAGATCAGTTAACTGAAAGACAATCTTTTACATAAGATCAAAGACACAAATTAGCAAAATATTTTACCCCTAATGCAAATTAGTTATTACATTTGCATAGTGACTATTAGTCATTAATCGATAAACAAAATTAGTTGTTCCACTTGTATAGTGTATTGTATAGTTTATTGAATAACGTAAGAACAAGAACAGCGTCCACTAAATTGAACTAGATGCTAAAGCATTCATCAATAAGCAAATTTCATCTCTTAAGTCAAGGAGCTTTTTTCTCCACTTCTCTTTTAGCTTTTTTTTAATTTTTTTTTTAATTTTTTAATTTTTTTATTTTGCATTTCTATCTTTTTTTCACCCTTTTAAGGGGATATGAGAACCGAGACCCATTGTTAAGTAGTTCTACAAAAGAGTAGCCTACACTATCCAGAAGAAAATCCTCTTTAAAGCTCGGAATACAAAACATACTGAGATGCCAAACCAACAGCAAACCATCCCCCAATTCCCAACACCCCTAAAAGGAAAGAACGGAAAACAAAAACAAAAAATCGAAAAATAAAAACTTCAGGGCCGGAGGACCTCAGGGGCATGCTGGCAAAATTTAGCTCATCAACGACTGAAATGTTTCACGCAAGCTCCCTTGAACGGTGCAGAGAAGATGCCTTCTAATAGCTTTGCAAGTGCACGACTCTGTGGCCGGTACTCAAGATAGCAAATTCATTCACTTCATCCGTGCCGAAATATCCTAGCGAATAAGTCAATCCAAATTGATGAGATGCAATCTAACTTCAATTTTACTATTATAGAACTCTCAACCAAAAAATATGCAGAGGGGCAAGGCAGTAGAAGGTCTAACAAGCCCTGTATCGAATGACCTCTAGTTTCCTCTGCAATAATACAGAATGAAGATACATTGAGCAAAGGACACTAAGAAGTAGCACCGGCTTCGAGAAACCATAACGGCTGCCTCAATCTCAGCCCAGCAGGATTTCCAGTAGTTTGTGTGGGTAATATTCTCTCGCTAAATCATGTATCCTTTTCCTGTAAAATGAATATCGCAGACAATTCATCAGAGTAGAAAATCATTAAAAGGTACTATAAACACAAGCCTAACCATTTTGATGACAGTTTACTGATCCCTGAAGACATACAAAAAGATGCTTGCTGTTGAACAATTTCTACTTAGACAACTATGCAAATAGACTTGGCTAAACGACTAAAACTAGATAAACCCGAGCAAAAGAACATAATTATCCACGATCAACCTAGTAAAAGATAAGCAAAGCCCTCTTAGAGAGCACATCTAAGATATAAAATGTACGTAACTCACAACGTCGAAAGTAATCATCAAAGAAATCTTTGTTCAACATTCTAGAGATAGAAACTTACCTTTTTAATACCCCTTATAATTCTCAAGTCATGACCCGAGTAGCCTGACATACAGTTGGCATGCACAATCAAATTATGTGAGCTGCTGTCACTGCAAGATCCTGCTCCCGTACTTTCGGATGTTGTAGAAAAGTAAACCACTCCTTTGAACATCCACTCATTCCTTTCTTGACTATAGAAATCTTCAAAAACTTCACCACATAAAAGACATACACATTGACTTTCATCTGCAGGAACCATTTTCTCATTCTCTTCTCTCGTCTCACTGGTATCATCCATGATACAGGCAGAGCTGTAGCCAAAAGGAAATCCAACCTTCCCAGAAATCCAGTCAGAAGACGTTGAATACCATCTCCTGGTTGGCTTATTCAAGCAATTTCGTATCGAATTTTTTAAAGCATGCCACTCTGAATGTCTAGCTAGCCTTTCTTGCAATTTAAAATGAAGACCACATTCAGTGCACCTATGTGGCAGATTATCAGAGAGTTTATCAATCACAGCAGGATGCAAATCCCGCAGTACACGCGGCCTAAATTCAAATCCTATGAGATCTTCAACTTCTTCTTTTGTACTTTCAACCGTCTTTAATGTCTTTCCTTTAGAATCCAAGGAAGAAATCATCTTAGTAGATGATTCAGGTAAAGCATCAGACGCTACAGAAACTGATGAATCTGTAACAATAGTTGTAGTTTCAACAGTCGGGCTTTGCTCTAGTAGCTGATCCTCGGATTTCGCAGAAACAGAAGGAGCAGCTTCAGTTTTTGGTGCAGTTATCAACCCCTTTGATAACAATGTGCTCAAGATTGAAAGTGGGTTTGACTTGGCAGCCGCAGCATTCAGTGTTGGTGCCAATGAATTGCTCATAGGAGAAGAGACATGAGGCACCAAAGTGGGCTTTTCTACTTTACTCTGAGAGATAGTAGCTGTTGAATCACTAGGACCTGATGAAATTAAAGTAGTCGAAGGAGATTGAACCCCAATCTGTTCCGGAACAGAATTACCAGCAAGAAGCCCGCTTTTCATAACAGCAGCCAATAAACTGCTCACATTCGACTGACCTTGCAGATTACCAGTAATGGGATTTGGACTATCTAATGAAGTAATTCCCTTCAAAGAGGAACCAAGCAGCTGCTGAGCTTTCTGAGAAACACCTGAAAGCTCAGTCTCTGAATTAGAGAGCTGCTCAGACGAAGAGATATGACTTTGCGGAAAAGAAGGTGAAGGTGGTTTCTGCAAAGCCTTTCCTTGAGATTTTGGCAAATTAAGATTCTGATTCTGAGCAAGTATAGTGTCCTGAAAACCTTTATCACGAACCCCTGTGCTTAACTGCCCTGGGAGTGAAGCTAACCTGGGATCAGATCGATTGAAGGGATGAGATCTCATATGTTCCTTCTCAATGAGATTTTGACGAGGATCCCTTTTCGATATAGATGGAGAAGGTAGAGGCTGGTTTACAACAGATTTCCCAGGAGAAGGATGACGAACGGTAGATGCTGAAACAGAAGTTGGGAATTTATAACTAGAGCCACCAGCTGGAGATGGAAGAGAAGACCTCAAAAGTCCAAATGGCACTTGTTCTTTCTGTTCAGATGAGAGAGTATCGACAGAAAGTTCTCTCTCAATGTTGGACCTGACTTCAGTCTGGCTTTGCCATTTAGGAAGGTGGCTACCTAGTTCCTACATATTTGTAATGCACAATCAATTAGCAGGATGAATGCATATCTTGCACAAAAAAGACCTGGAACACGGAACAATTACAAGAGAAATAGCACAATTCACAGAAAATCATAGATAAGGGGTAGAAAATGAAAAGTTGTACAGCAAAGTTTTGCTCAATTGGCCATTCATGCATAATGAAGAGATAAGACTAAAGTCTCCTTCAAACTCAAATGATAATATCAAAAGGCCATTTCATTCAAAATCAAAGATACCGCACAATCATAGTGAGGCATACACATCTATAAAAAGACATGGTCAAACCAGAATATTAGGCTTCACAAGCGAGACATAATATATAAAACAGTTTTTTAATCATTTTGGAAGCAGACCAATAAGCACGAAAAATGTAAGATCATTGCAGCTACCAAAAGTATACACCCCTTTTAGGAATCCAAAATTTTCAAAAAGCCTAAAAAAATTAAATTAGTTGATAAAAAAATGTCCAATTTCTGTGAAAAAACATTATCTGATGATGTCAACCTTCTGCCTCATCTGTTCTCCAAACAGTCAGTACATAGCTCATTCGGTAAAAACAATGAATGTAATATAGCTATATCAACATTTAAATAATGGAAATCTTACCACTCTCTCTAAATCATCAGACCAAATTTCTTTCTTTGTGATAGCTGTAGCTCCGGGATCTGTTGCCTTTGTTCCCAAATCATCCCACATGTACTCCTCTTCTTCAGAGTTCCGCCAGCTCCTAGACATCACAGCAACATTTCTTGGCTGATTCTGCAAAGAAGGAATACTACTTGCCACATAGTTTGGAATCCCACGCTTAATATCATATCCATTCCTTTGGACAGAAATTGACTCTTCCCCCTCACTGTCATCACCAAGTCTTCTTTGCCCAATAATCCTCTCACTAGGTTTAGCACCTGAGGTGCCTACAGGTCTTGAAAGTCCAGGCACAAACTCATAATCTCCATATGACACACCTCCCTCCTTATGTAAACCGTCTTCTCTCAGTGGTTCCCTTTGTGGACGAATATTCTAAAATTGAAAATGCAGTCAATTAAACAAGGGAATTAAAAGGTCGACTATCAAAGCAAATATGGCAATCAAATAATTGAATATCTAGAAAGAAAATAAGACGAGTAGTATCCCTTACATGCAACTTCAAAGAAGGATTCATCCACGACCTTTCCGTTCCTACACCTGTAGTTCTATCTGGCTTCTCCACATCTTCCGTATAATCAACATCTGTGAGACCAGCATCTGTACTTTTCATCTACACGCATTGAAACATAGAGATGAAGTCAGTCCCTATTCCAAATACCCTCCAAAGAGAATTTTTGAGCAAAAAAATAGGATTTATAAAGTTGCAGAGGGTATCAAGTGAATCAAAAAAAAGCATATGCTCATCAGATTAAAAAGCTTGGGCAACAACATTACAAATGATATTGTGGCGCAAGTTTAAACAATAATGATTATTAAAGTCCAAACTGTTTATCATGTCAAAAGGCAACTCAACTTAAAGGGTTTCCAGCCCAGCAGACTAAAAGCAGCCATCAGATACCAAAAAATACAAGCATCTACCTAAGACCCAACTACTAATGAAATTACAACTTGAACATTGCCTTTTGCAACATAGTGTAAAAACAAAGCCGCATCACATCGCGTCGGCCACGTCGTAAAGGTTTTAAAAAACAACGAACTGGTATTTCCCGTGTTGTAAAGGTGTAAAAAAACAACATTTTTGGTCGTATAAAGGGATAGCTTATGGTTACAACTAATATTTAGGCGTTAGGATAACTGCATCAGTTGTTACCGCATTTTTACTCTATGTTATGTAATGGGTACATACATCTAAGATAAGCAACATTGTCCAATTTCACACAACAAGTACATACATTTGTTTTCGGAATCACTCCATTTTCAAAATACACATATATAATCAAAAAACTAAATTGTATAAGAACCAGCTGTAGATATTACCTTACTAGACTGCTGAAGACGCTGTCTTGCTTCCAAGTATTTGGGATTCACATGAATACTATGTGACTGACGCTGAGACTGTGAATCAGACTTAGACATAATAGTCCCAGATGAGGGACCATTGGCAGATGTTGGGAACCCGAGTTCCTTCTCAATAATTTGCAATGACTGAGCAGGAAAAACACCTTTCCAGGTCCCAAAAAGATGTCGCATACCAGCATGTATTGAAGGATCAACTAGCCTGTATGCCTTGCAAAAAACCTACGTATTCCAGTGGGAGGAATTGAAAAGCTTAAAGAATATTGACAAGGAAATAATTGATGGTATGATGATAATAGCACACATCACAAAAAAATATAAGGTTTCTCATGTCATGTCATTTTTGTTGGGAGGAAGGCAGTATACATGAAAATACATTGATACTGCAGTAGCCAATATGCGAATTGCAGATGATGGCCATATATTTGATAAAAAGGTTCAAAACAGTATTTTTTTAAGAATATATGGAATTCTTACAAGAAGCGAACTTTTCAATAAAGATTTTTACAGGGGTTTGCGTGGCGGTTAATGGTTTTCTGAACTGCAGATGTAACTTCAGAGAAATTAGACACACTGGTCAGATTAACCTAAGAGCCTAAAGGAATTGATACCAATACTTTACCAGACCAGCACAAGACTGTTGAACTTGAAGCAGTTAGGGGAGATGACAGTAACTAACAGAAGTAATTAGAGTATTCAAATTCTAACCTCAGGTAATCTTGCTGCAAAATGCTTGATGTAATCTCTACCAATATTCTTCACAATGCTATCCAACAGATAAAGAGACGGCAGCTTCTGGTCACGAGGAACCTGCAATTAGATATCAATAACAATCAAATCCAAATTTTATCAAGATAAGAAAAGTGAGACAGATAAAATGAAATAACCAAATAAGTTGACTACTAGTCTACTACGGACAGAGACAAATCCATCTAATAATATAGCAAGCTCTTAAGGAATATAGCACAAATGTAAATCCACACGTCACCGAAATGCTCAAAAGTTCCTCAAGGATTTCTAACCCCCAATAATTTATGAAACAGTTCATGTTAAGAAGATATGAGAAAACAGACATTGGCCTGCAAAGAAACTTCCTTGGCAATGAGAACATCATAAAATACAATAAGGCAACCATTTCCTAGTTATCATACTATTGCCCAGTTTATACAAACATTAAATCCCAGGAGCTTCTTACTAAATCTAAATGAGTACTCTTCTACCATGGGTTTTTTCTTGCTTCCAAGAAAGAGCTAAGAGTTTAATATATATAAAGGCATTGATACATCTATTCTAAACTCCAAATGACACTTGTCCTTCGAAGCAAACCAGAGGCAACTCATCTAGAAATCCAAAAATCAAGATCGAACTCAAAGCAGTCTTGATTTTAAGGTCTATGCTTAGAAAATAATTACTATTATATCAATGAAAAAACAACGGACTCCATACAAAACACTTAAGGAAGCAAACTGACAAAATTTCAGCAGCAATTCTTGTGGAACTTTAAACCATGGTGAGATGCACGAAATGTCTCCTAAAAAATCCATGTAACATTACATCCAGCATTGATCTTTGATATGCAGCTATGAAGATGACAAACTACTTTATGTTAGGATTTCCAGCTTAAACTTTTTAGTTCTGAACAACAGTTGCATCTCAAACTTCCATCGTCACTACAACAAATACAAGACAGAAGCAATACCACCATCATTATTAGTAGAACCTTTGATGTCCTGTCAAATTGAGCATTCTAAATGTACTAGATAGCCTGATAGGAGTTAACAGCCTTCATTACTCCGGATGTTAGAGCAAAATTAAACAAATACATAGAAACATTTTGTAATCAAGTTTACCTTATACCAAACTGTAGGCAACAAAGTAGACACAACTAAGTTCATCAGCACCAATGTTTGCATTCAACCAGTTATATATAAAATATTATCGAAGACAAAAATTTGACAGTGCCCCAAATCAACCATTTGAACAGTACAAAATAAGAATCATTCCTCATAGACTATTTACGAAACTAACAATGTATGTGTTTGATTGATATAGTTTCACGCTCTAGATACCAAAATCGTAATAAAATCCACATTCGCACATATAAAACGAACTTTGAAGTCTTGAAACTATCTTATATAATCAAGATAACAACTAGTGCACAAACGAATTTCCAATAATCTAAATCAGCTGCTTGTAATTGAACTGCGCTTGTGTATTTAAAGGGTACCAAGGTAAACCAGAAATACTTCCAATTCATTAATCCCATCTTTATTTTTACAAAAACGATTGAACTGAATCGGCAAGAACATGAATGGCTCGTGATGATTACCCCAACAGTACAATGAAATTAACTAGCAGCAGCAATTTTAATTTTCAAAACTACCTTATACATACAAATAATTACAACTAAAGTAATACAACTAAACTAAACCATTGATAATAAGCCGAATGCAAATTCACCTCAATAATGTTAGCACAAATGGTGGCCGCAATGGCCTTGGCAGCCTGCAAATTCTCCCCCGCAATAATTGTCAAATTCGTAATAATTGGCTTTGAATTGAATGTTAGTTCAGCTAAAGCATTCTTATACTGGTTGACCAGCTCCTGATGCTGCTGAAACTGCTGTAAAGACCCTCGACTTGAATCACGACTCGAATCATCCGAATCTCTATCTCTTTCATTGGTATTAGTCCGAAATCGAGACGCACCCGAACCAGAACCAATCACTGATCTTTGTTGGGGCAAAGGCTGCTGAAATTGTCTGCCACTAAGCGCTGCTGATTCCTCTGTTAATCGCGGCTTTTTTGCAATCAAATCTCTCGATCTATCAAACTGTGGTCTACGAGAACTCTCCATCTCCATTTACAGTACTATATCAATTGATGTATCAAAATTCAAAACCCTAACCCTAATTTTACATACATACAATCTTTTTCATTACAGTAATACAATATCGAATCTTGGTCAAAATTTGAAAATTCAAATAATTACAACAAAATCAAATTGCAATCCAAAAGAAAATTAAAAAAAAATTGTTACACCGAGAAATTAACCCCAAACCCTAACCCTAAACCGATTGACGTAACCCGAAAACAGCTTCAAGCATGTAAAAGCAGATCCACGAAGCAGGAGAAGGTAGAGAGAATCGAGCGAAAGACGGAAGTGAGAAGATTGAGATCAAGATGGAAAGAAGCAGCTCGACTTTTTAAATTTACTACAAGTATCTTTGATTTTCCTTCAAACAATTTGGGGCATTTTAAATTTATTTAAGCTCACTTTCTCCTACTAATTTTGCCTCAAACGAATTAGTGGATGCATCGAGAAAAAAATAACTTTTCATAAAAAAAAAATGAAGTATTATTTTATGAAAAGATAGGAGAAATATATAAATACGATAGAATAATAAGTCAGAGTGTTTATGAGAATTCAAAAAAAAATTGACTCGTGAGTTAAAGTAGAAATTGGACAGATTTTATGAAACAGAAAGTCAGAAAGTACTAAATAAAAAACATTACATGATGAAATCATGGTTCTCATAGAAATGTCTTTATCCCATCAAATTAGGTTTATGTAAATATTTTGTATAATTCAAATGAGTAAAATTTTTTGTATTAAGTTCTACAAGTATAGTCTTTATAAAGTTTTACTAAAAAAAAAATTATTGATAAAGTAATCCTAATATTTTTATGGTATAAATTCTAAATTTAAGTTTTTTTTTTTCTTTAAATAGTATTTTAGAAAATAAGTAAATTTTTTGTGTTATTTTAACTAAAATTATAAAATTTACAAGAATTATAAACTTTGAAACTCTCTAACTTTTTCTCGATTTGCTATTGTAAAAGTTAATACAAAGATAAATTTTAATTGTAAGTAATAATGATTCCAATTGTATATTATATATTTTTATATTTAATAAAATTTTAAATTACATTGACAGTGGATGTGCTTGGGGTGACTTGTGAGCCTAATGGCCATTGTCTTGCATATAGAAAGATTCAATTTTTCACATCTTACATTAATAAATAATATTAATGATCCAAACAAGGTATAGTACTTTTAAGTTTTAACCACTAAAATATATTTTTAAATTCTAAAATTCATGTGATATTTAATTTTATAAAATAACGCTGAAAACTCAAATCTCTTCCTTGGGCAACTACCAAGTATTGCTCTTCTCAATTTTGAGCAAATTAATCTTCTTTGTTGTTTTTTCTAATTGACTCCAATTTAATAGACATGTCTTGTTGAAAGCAAAGTGTTGTCTCTCATCTAGGGAAGCAAGTCTATGTAAAAGAGATTGTTATAATTCTTAATGATTGAATTTCATTAACTAAAGAACACTTGAAAACCTCCTCAAACCCAAAACCTTTACATTCTCAAACTTAGTTTTAAATCTAAGCTTTTTCTTGATGATATGCATTAATTCTACTTTACCAACGAGTCAATGCGAAATAATTAGTTGTGGGTCAAACCTAAAATCATATTTGACAAGTCACTTATTTGGAGAGTATCTGAATGAAGTTGTCAAAACACGACTCTAACACAAAATACACAAAGAGTCAATGCTAAACAATTAGCTGTGGGTCAAGATTTTTCTACATATGATAAGATCCAATAAGTTAAGTCTTTTATCTTAATCCTATACTCCCATTTCTTCAAGCTAACGCCACAATTAGATACCTACTTCTCCCAATCTTAGCCAAGAAATCGAGAAGCATTTGTTTACACTTTCGTCATGATATCTTTAAATTTTTTTAATTATGCAACCATTTGGCTTCAGAACGAAAGATTTTTCACATCAAATAATCCAACAATATAATGCAGTGATTATGTGGTTACACAAAGTTAGATGAGCATTATAAAATGGTTTAAACCATCCCTAATCATCTTTTCACGTTTGAAGAAGGATAGAGATATAACCAAGCGTCATTCCAACACTCCATCAAATTGTTCTTCAATGAAACTTGTGAATCCACAAATTATCATTAAGTAGTTGATTAGACTATTAATATTAAATAACTATAATTATATAACTACAAGTCTACTAACTAGTAGCTACTTAGACTCAAGTGCAGTACACAAGGATCAAACAACAAATACAATTGCTCCACCCATTAAGTATCATATACTCTAGCCTGATAAATCCTTCAAGTGAAAAGACCTCAAAATAAAACATTATAAAAGGTGTTTGAAAATTAGTTGCTTTATTGGCTTTTCACTATTGTTTTTTTGTTTGTCTAACGACTAAAAGTGTTTGATTAAATATTTTTAAACTAGTTAAGCAAATTACTCGTTAAGCGAAAATCAAAAAACTATTCATAGTAGTTTTTTTATTGATTGTTGGCTTTTGACATACTATTCTATAACAAACAATCAACAATTAATAACTAATTTTTCGATAAACATCTTTACAATTGACTCAAACAGTTAGCTTAAACAACTACCTTATCAACTAATACTTTCAACTCGTTAACCATCTAAAGTTTTCAACTAATAATTCTATCTGATACTGAGTATTTGCCAAACAAATCTAAAATCTCAAAACTAATAAATCTATTAATTAAACTATTATATATATATATATATATATATATATATATATATATATATATATATAAAGACAAAAGACGTGGGTTCCGGTATGAAAGCAGTAACACCAGGGTTGAACGAAAAAAATCCATCAGAGGAAAAAATAAGGGTGATGTTATTTTTCGCCACCCCCTGTAAAATTACATTTTTGCCCCTGTATTTAAAAAAATTACAAAATTGCCACTATACTTAAAAATTAATTAATAAATGTAAATCACGCTTAATAACACTAATAAGAATTTAATGCGTAAGATTTGTCTATATATATATGGAATTCTGAAATGCGTATGAAGTACGAATTCAAACATGGTACTATCTCTCTAAAAATTGGTATTATCTCTCTAAAAAGTGTTAAAGAAGTGGTAACCCGTAATTGGTTAAATATGGCTAACGAAAGCGACTATGAGTCGGATGCGGTACGTAAAGTTGTCGTTGGAAAATTAAAAAAAAAAAAAAAAAAGGCGCACAAATCTGGGCGGCTGAACCATGGTTCAGGCGCACAGATCTGTGCGCCTGTGAATTTTTTTTTTTTCCGTATTAATTTTTTTTAAATTATTATTATTATTATTGTTAGTACTATTTTTTATTTTCCGTATTAATTTTTTTTTATTTTCCGTATAAATTTTTATTGTTGATAAATTTAAATTTTTAAGATTTTTTTATTTACGTAATGTTTTTAATTTGTTGTTGTTGTTGTCATTATTATTATTATTATTATTATTATTATTATTGTAGTCATTAATGTATTTAATTTATATTATTTATATTTCAAATTTGGGCGCCTCGTTTTGAATTTTTTTTTTTTTTTTGCAACTAATTAATTTAAAAATAACTTACCTCGATTAATAATTTGGGGATTGTACTTAATTTTTGCTCCGAGATTTAGCTTTAGTGAGTTGTATTTAGTTGTAGTGAGAATAATTTTAGGTGGAGTGTGGTATTTATAGGAATTTCACCCTTAATGGCAATATTGTTAATTTTTTATAAAGTAAGGGTAAAATGGTAATTTACTCAGGGGGTGGCGATAAAATGAAAAGGGCGGCGGAATATAAGGATTGGAAAAAATAAAAAGAAAACGGTACGCATCCGTTACTAGTACTACTACCGTTGACGGTGACAATAATTTGTTCCCCAATCTCTTTAATTAAAAAATAAAATAAATAAATTAGATTTCGGTGGGGAAGATGGTCGCATGAGACGTGGACCCCACTGCTGGATCTACCTCAATTTTTTGTTTAAATTTTGTAAAGTAAATAACCATAATTTACAATTTCATTAAATTATAATAAGTATTCTTTTTATTTTTGGATATTATTTATTTGTAATTCTTAAATTATATTGTATTTTATTATATATAAGTTAAAAGATAGTTATGTAGAATTTTATTTGATTCGTTTTAATGTAAATTTTATTAGTATTAACTTTTTATAATTTTTTTTAAAGGCAACTTTTCATAATTTTTGATTATACATAATTAGATATATTAAAGATTGAACAAATGCATTGGATAAAGTGCATAAAATAAATAGAACACTTAAAATGAATATAAAAAGGTATCATTTTTGCTTGGAAAACATATGAATTTAATTATACTTTATTGGTTTTGTTGGGATGAGTTATCCCACATCGATAAATTGAAAATGGTGTGCACGCTTTATAAACTATTAGAGACCTTCTTCCCATAGCCATATGGTTTTGGGATGGTATATATCTCCTTGGTTTATAAAGTGTGTGCACTTGTGTCCCCCCGTTAATATGCTGGCATTCACAATAAGTCCAGCCTAATTTAACAAGTTTATTATTTATTCATTCTTAAAAATTTAAAATAATTATATAAAATATTAATTATTTTTCAATTTCCAATTACTCCCCTAAAAAATTTAAATTATTATAATAAAAAAATTTGTTAATTCTATATACAGCCTTAAAGATGGTAAATAACATTATCCATCAAACAATGAATTTCTTATTATCAAAGGTTACCATACCCACAAACTAGGGATGACAGCGGGTTGAATCTGGACCGAGTTCATCTGGACTCAGATCCAAATCCGTTTTCATTGGTAAGACCCAGATCTAGATCCACAGGTCTAAATTTTCAGGATCCATATCTAAATCCATGAATACTATGGATTCAATATCGGATCCAGGTCCAAAACGGATCCATCTTATTTAGATCTAGGTCAGTTAGCAAATAAAAAATGAATGGCTCAAAACGAGATGATATGAAGATCAACTACATTAGGACTTTTCCTCACATTTCGTGGAGCAGATGCTTTCAAATTTCTCCCAAAGAAGCTTTTTATGAGCGAGGATTGAGGAAAGTTGCAACAAAAGTCAAAAATTTTAAATATGGAGTGACACTCAAAAGAGCATACTTGTCAATCATATTTGGTAAAATCATCTATTTATATATTACAAAAACATAAAAAAATAAATCCATTAGAAAAAAAAAAAACTACTTCAATCATACTAACCTGAATAAATATCAAAAGAAAGAAAAAAAAAATTATGTCAAAAACTTAGATCGTCAAATGGAATACACAATTGACAACTAACTTTGGTAATGCCAGATATGATTTTGGCTTTCAATTGTTGCATTATGGAAAACTAAGTTCTTTCAATGTAGATCAGTAGGCAAGAATGAGGAGTGGGATTTGCGAGTTGAGTAGTTTAAAGCTGTCTGGGCAGTGAGCTTTGGGTATACATTCATATAATAAAATAGGTCCTTGAGATCTACGGGTCTGAATCTGGGTATTTTTAAAACCCAGACCCAGATCCGTCAATGTAAAACGGATCCAAACCTAAAATGAATCTGAATCCACGAATTCGAACCGGATCTAGTATTTATTGCCATCCCTACCCACATATTACACTTTTTACTTACTTTTATAGCATTTTCTTGATTATCCTTATGAGACAAATGGAGTAAATAAGATTTTTCTTTAATAACTTTCTCAAAAGAACTTAAAGACCATTAATTGCAATTATGAAAATCAAACTTAAAAAAGTAAGAAATTCATAAACTTCAACATCAAGACAAGAAGAAGAAGAGAAGGCAAACAAATTGTAAAAAAAAAAAAAAAAAAACAAAAAAAAACAGCTAGCAATTATAATAGAGTGAGTAGAAAGGAAAGGAAGCCTCACACCTACCTTCCCACTGCATCACTTCATCTTCTTCTCCCCTTTCTTTAATTTTCTTATTAAGCTAACTTTTTCTCCTCTCTCTCTCTCTCTCTCCTCACTCTCTAACTGTTAACTACTCTTCCTCCATCTTTCTCTCTCATCTTTGCAGTACCAGAATAAGGTCAGTGCATGACGATAAATTGATTACTGATTTGTTTTGTTATTTGGATTTTTCAGTATTTTTTTCAATTTTAATGCTAATTTTTGGATTCAATTGCGAATTTAAAAGGTCGGTGATGATAATTGATTTGATTAATTATTCGGATTTTTCAGTATTTTTCTTCAATTTTTACATTGGGCTTATTCAATTGAAATGCGAATTTAATGCGAAATTTGGAAATAGAGGTGAAATTTCGTCATTTTTGGCGCCCATTGTTTTGTAATCTTCAATTTTTGTCGAAGTTTGAGCCATTTTGTCGGTTTTTGTGGAATTTTCAAAGTTATTCTCAAATTTGGGGAAATGTTTCCAGAAAGCGTGTAAAATTTACTAATCAACGTTCATTTCACATTATTACAGCTCTCTATTTTTAGCTGCTATTCATGAGATTATTGCTGTATTTTTTTGCAGATATACTTAATTTAGCTGCAATTTTGCTGAGAAGAATATAGCGAAGGTTAGCTCAATTTCTCATCTATCGTTCCAATTTTAATACGGAAAAAATATGATAGAATATAATTATAATTATTTCAATATTTCTTACATTTATTATAAAAAACTCTAATATTAAAATTGTAAATACACAAATGTTACATTCGAAAGGGTAATTATATGAACCAGCCTGCAATTAGCTTGCAGTTTCTCTGTTTCGACATATTCTTATTTTACTAAAAAGTATTCATTTCAATTATTTTTTTAATATAATTATAATTATTTTAGTTGGTAGCTTTGTCTTTTTTGAAATAAAATTGAAATTAAAACTGATGAATTACTTTTTTTTAATCTTTTTTCTAAGTCATCAATCCTTGAATTTTAACAAAAATCTAAAAACTGTTGCAAAATGGTTACGTTTCTAAACTTTAAATAAAATATAAAAATTCACAAATTTTGAAAACCTATAATTACATTAATTAACGGGTTAAATTTCGGTCAAATGTTTATATTTAAAGAAATTTTAGGGAACTTTCTCTGATTTATAAAGTATTTATCTTCTCATTTAAAAAGGAATTTCTAAAGTTAGTAACGTGCTCCACTATCCTGTACACGCTGGACTACGTGATTGAGTACTGCTACGTCACAGTATCCAATCATAATGCTTCTCTAGTGCCCTTTTAATGCGAACGGTGCATATTTGCGTCATTCCTCTTTAAAACTTATAAATTAAATACACCATTTTCTTTGCATTTCTCACTTCAGTTTCAGAATTCTAATTTTCGTGAGGAAATATTTCCTTTATAATGTCAGTAATAACGTAAAAAATAATATATTTTCCGTTTTTAATTTTTTTCTTGAATTGACAGAGACAACAGAGGTAATAGTTTAATTGATTGAGAAGAATAATAATGAGTGGTACAAAAATGGAGGAGATTGATTGCTGCAATTTCTTCGAACAAATTGATGACCTGCTTGAATGCCCGAACGACGACGTTGAGAAAGGATTGGTTAATAATGGAATTGACGTGGAATACAATGATTTTCCGCCGGTTTATTGGTCAGAAAGTTCACCCGTTTTTTCTGCCGCCACCAGTAAGAGCGCTTCAGACCTCTCTACTGAACTCTTTGTTCCTGTGAGTTTCTACACCTTTAAGGCTTTACCACGAGTCGTCAATTTTGTAATTTTTGAAAATTACTAATATTACTTAGGTTTGAACAAAATTCTTGAAGGGGAAGGCAGGGGAAAGGGAAAGGGAGTGTAAGAGAAACTAATTAGCCTTATTATTAGTAAGTTTGGGGAAAAAGTTAATAGTTTGGTATTCTTTGTTAATTAGTGATTAGTGATATTGCTCAACCCTTGACCAGTTAGCATGTTGCCTAAGGTTTTAAGAAATGAATGGAATTTTTTTCTTAAAGTTTAATTTTAAAAAATATATATTGAGAAAATTTTGCCATTTCATAAGTAAACAAGAGCATATACTACCATGTAAAAAAACATTTTTAACAGTTTATAATAATCTATATTTCTAATTTCTAATTCCTTTGTTATTGCTTCTTAAATATTTATAGCCCTATATTTTCAAAAGTCAAAAATTATAAAACGTCCTATTTTTTTAAATTTCTCCAGCTAGCATGTTGCCTAGGGCTTGATTATTAAATTCCAATAGAATATTAGTGACAAATAAATGAAATCAAATGATATCATTTGAATTTAAAATGGAAATATTAATATTATTTACTTTGATACTGTTTTTGTTAATATTATCAATTAACAATGTTTATACAAATCTATTTTTTATTTGCTATTTAAAATTGATTTATATTTGAAATATTCATTGGTAAAACAAAAAATTAAAGAGCTATTCTTTAAAAGAAATATTTTACCAATAAATTAAAGAGCTATTCTTTAAAAGAAATATTTCTGTCTTTGAAATGATTTCAAAATAAGAATTTATATGACAATTATTTTTATTATTACGTTATTTAACTTATATTGATTATTGGACCTTGAGCTTATACAAAAATTTATGTAAAATTAAATGGTGAATTAAATTAAATGCTTTGCTTATGAAAGTATGAAAGTATATTCAATTTTAAGGTAGAAATTGGTTTATTATCAAGAAGTGTATTTAAAACCAGAGTATAATTTTATATAATTGTATACATTTTTTTATTTACTACATTTTAAATCCATAACATAAAATTCCTGGCATCACCATTAAGAAATAATCCAATTAAGAGGATTGAGCTTCGTTTTTGTTAGTGAATAACTACTCCTTTTTTTTATGAAAATACTGATCTATGTCTAATCAAAAAGAGTAATAATTAGAGTATTAAGGGAAGTCACGTGGTAGGAAGATATTATTAGTCCTATCATGTGAGGATGTTAATCCACCGACGGAATTATTTGCAACATTGCTGTCATGTTGTGGTGCTGTTTTTGTTCAAACCTTTAAGAATTTAGATCAATGCCATACATTGCCAGCTGGCATATATTATTTTTTTTAAAATAATGTACTATGACGTCGCTCTTGCCGCATCTTTGCCGCTAGGACATTGGTAAAATCATGGGGATTATATATTTAATTGTTTTAATTTTTTAATGCGGGATATTTGACAAATAAATGATAGTTAGTAGCAGATAATCGATTATTGATTTGATCAGTTGATTTCATTAATTGATTTGACCAGCTAATTTTAAACGGTTGTTATGAGCATCTAGTTCAAAAACAACTTATTTATATCAATAAATTGTTTAAATCAATTAGTTTACCAAATATTAAAATTGACTGGTTTGATCGTATAATCCTTTATTAGTATTAAAATAAGCTAAAATTGCTCAATAAGTCATTTTACATAACTCCCCAATATCTCTATAAATTTTATAAAAATTATAATAATAAAAATAGTATATTAAATTTTATAGATGAAGAATCTAATAAAATCTTAAATGAATCTATTTTTGCTTTTTATATAAATGAAAAATTATGTTTAATTTTACTTTATATATGAAAATTTTAAACATAATCAACAATATAATAAAGTAGTTCAATAGTTTGAGTATAATTAAGAACTTTGTGCCTCTAATTTATGGACTAAGATTCAACAACGGATCAAATCAGTGAGAAAAGGTAGCATACTAGTCTAGTAATCTTCGTGCGAAATTACTTAAAGATAAGAATATAAATAGTCAATCTGCATTCTGTTTTGTCTGACAAAGTTCTTATACAGGTGCAGGAACTGTACCTTATAACCTTAATTTATCTTTCAGATTGAGAATGTACTATTTACGTTACCTTTACTTGATTTTTTTATTGTCTAACTTTGAAGGATGACCCCCCACCCTAATTTTATGTCTATATTTGAGCGATGACCCTTTTGACCCTGATTGGTGTGGAATACTGAGTTTCTAACTCTGACCTTGACTCTTTGATGAATGATAAAATTGCTTTGACATTCCTGATGAATGAATTTTGTTGTGGTTGCAGTATGAGGATATCGTTCCAATCGAGTGGGTAACGATGTTTATGAATGATTCATTTGCCGGTGGTAGCTTGACGCTTAAGGAAGGTCAGTCGACGTCTTCCACCAAGGACTCACCGCGAAATCAGTTTCAAACTTCCAGTCCTATTTCAGTCCTTGAGAGTAGCAGCGACTTTTATAAAGGAAATACTCTTTCCACCGGTTATGAAAAACGAGCACGCAGCAAGCGAACTCGTCCAGCTACATTCAACCCTCTTGCTCACTTCATTTCTCCAACATCTTCCATACCAAATGCTTCATTCTCCGACACGAAAATTTTTGCTGAGTCTCGCCCCAAGAAGAAAACGAAGATCAAGGTTCTACCTCCCACTCGTGGAATAAGCCAGAATCAGAACGAGAATCCAAATGCAACCCCCACATCCCAATCATTACGGAGGTGCTTGCACTGCGAGATTACGAAGACCCCACAATGGAGGGCGGGTCCAATGGGTCCAAAAACCCTTTGCAATGCGTGTGGTGTCCGATACAAATCAGGCCGTCTTTTTCCAGAGTATCGGCCTGCAGCAAGTCCAACGTTCGTTCCATCATTACACTCGAATTCTCACAAGAAAGTCCTTGAGATGAGAACCAAGAACACTGTGGAACAACCCTTAGTAACCTCATCAGCACCACAAAGCTGCCAACAACCCGAGCTCACCCCAAAACCCGGTGTTGTCCCAGCATTTATGTGATCCTGAAGAGCAGCCTTCTCTCGGAATGTATCTGATCGTTGTGGCGGAGCCCAGTGGTTCCGTTCTTCGGTCAGCCTCGAGTTTTAGTGTCATTTGTTATTGTTTCTCCATGATTGTGGATTTGTGGCTTAGATATATCTTGGTTCATTGGTTTTTTTGTACAGAGAGGGGGCAATGCGATAAAATAGCAGCTTTAGGTGACAATACTATTTTTAGCTTAAGTAGAGGAGTTATTAAGGAATGGAGATTGATAAAATCAGGAAGAGTTGAGGGAGCAAAATACAAACTTTGTAGAACCTAAGGATTTAGGCTAGGTAAAATTTTATTTCTTATGAGCGGAATACGATGATGATGATGATTAAGGTTGTTAGGTATGGATCTTTTTTATGGTATTCTTTTTGCAGTTAAAAGTGTCGGTCTGAATATTTGTTTTATGATGTTTACCATAATATTTTTATTAATCAGTTTAACTTTCCAATATATTTTTTTAATTTGTGTATTTTAGCAAATTTAAATTTAAATTTTGTAGTTTTAGGTTATAGTTCAATTTTAATTTATTTTGGCACACAAAAGTGATTGAGGGGTCCAACCAACTTAAGTTAATGTTTGATAAATTAACTCTTCGAAACAATTTAGGAATATGGATAAACTATTCTTGAACAAATTAGCTGATCATCAAATCAACTGTTCTATTTTAATAAGCTATTTATTATAAACTATCAGCCGTTTGACCAAACAATTTTGTAATGTATGATGAAGCATTACTTTTGAATTTAGGTATGATTTTCCTTTTCAATGCAAGTTATTGACAAAAAGGTGCAAATAAAGAAAAGAAAACTCCACTATATTGTGATTGATTTTGAACTTAAAGAGTGTCGGTTATGTTGGCCTAATCTTTGATGACATTGCATCTTCTTCAAATGTTGCTTTCCTTTACCGGCACTTCACGTTCTGCTTCCCTGCTCATTATGATCTTAAATGTTCATGATTTGAGGGTCCAAGTTCACCATCATCATCCAAAAATACTTCATATTTATCGATCAATTAATTATTTTAGTTTTAATTTAAAAGTTAATGTGTAATTAAGTATAATTTGTTTGATCCTTTTATTAGAAATATTATTACGATTAAAATAATATATTGACATGAGTGAAAAAACAAAATAAAAATTGACAGGGAAATCAAAGGCGTACTAAATATGTATAGAGGTTTTTGGCAAAAGATTTTTAATTGGTGATTGTTAGCTTTTTAGTTGGCTTGTTTTACTAGTTGAAAGTGTTAAATATTTTTGTTGGCTTTTAAGTTAGATGAATAAATTAATTATTTGTAGAAATGTTTGATGAAATTAGTTAATACTTGTTTATTTATTAAAGACTACATGTCAATAAATTAAAAATTAACAAAAAATAAACTAATTAGGAAAAATTACCCTGAATAATACGAACTTTCACTGATTTTCCTACAATAATACGAACTTTCAATTAACCATGAATAATACGAACTTTAATACATATTTCCCGCTAGCATACCTGACCGGTTCTTTACCTGGAGAAACGGTTATTCCCCATTTCTTCATTATGCTAGCGGGAAATATGTATCAAAGTTCGTATTTTATTCATAGTTAATTGAAAGTTCGTATTATTTTAGAAAAATCAGTGAAAGTTCGTATTATTCAGGGTAATTTTTCTTACTTAGTTTTATCAGCCAAAAAATTTTTTTTAAAGGAATGAGTAAGTTTACCGGTAACAGGTAAAATGGTATGCCAGCGGGAAATATGTATCAAAGTTCGTATCATTCATGGTTAATTAAAAGTTCGTATTATTGTAGGAAAATCAGTGAAAGTTCGTATTATTCAGGGTAGTTTTTCCAACTAATTAAACTACCTTTTTATTTTGTACAAAAAAGCAAAGTTTCCGGCTGGTTAAAAAACAACTTTGCAAACATATTTTTTTGTTTTATTAACAAACTAATATGCCAAAAGTCTAAAGTAAATCAAAAATCTAAATAAAAAGTTAGGAGGGTGTATTAATCATGATGGCATCAATAATAAAAAGGAATTAATAACCGAGGATCATGCAATCAAGCCATTCTTAGGCACACTCACACAGTTATAACACTGTCGGTGATGTACAACTACATATAACAATTAACATGCCTTCTATTTGACTCTAGATTTTAAATTAGACCCGACAATTCAGTAAAAGAATTTGACTTTGATTCAACTGTAAAATTAATTTAGAATTGTGTAAAAATAAATATTGATCCAAAATCTAATTTTAACTGACCTGAAATAATTAATCTAAAATTGATTAATGACCCAAGTGAACACCTCTTACTCCCTCTAAAAAGTTGTAGTAGTTTGTTGCCAATTGTATTCAACATCTTTGACACAATTTGGTCACTTCCCATCCTTGCATCTAGTCATTTTATCTCATTTTATATAGAAATTAAAAGATTATGAAAATAAAAAGTGTAAAAGTGATATGATCATATAAATATTAAAAATGAGATAAATTTATTATGAGATATTGAAATAAAAAATTGGGTAAATTGTGTATAACAAGGAGTAATAATGTCTAATAGCAATGGCCAACTACTTATTAAGGGACATTATTATTATTATTATTATTGTTATTGTTATTATTATTATTATTATATTTCACTAATTGCAAATGAGAAAGAAATATTTTGTTTCTACTTCACCTAACAATAATTTAATAACTAAATTTTTTTTAGTAAATATAAATTCAGTTTGGTAAAGTTCACCATGCATAGAGAAAGTAATACAATTATTGGTAAAACAATTCTAATTTCATAGAAATAATTTAAATTATAAAAATTATGTTAAATGGAAATTTATTAGCCATGCATACTTACTTTAATTTATGGATTTTTATTTTGATTAATTGATTTTTATTTTAATTTATTTTCACTAGCATAAACAATGATGAACTACACAATACAAAGCATTAGAGATAATACGAGATAAAAGATTGTCCAAAATAATCCAACTTTTTGTTATTAGGTGCGCATAATTTCAACTTTATCTAACATTTATTATGTATTTGCTTTTAGCATACCCTGTGATTTGAACCATTATAACACCACACTCCGAACTACCATAGCCCCACCCTACCCCTTCCTTCCCACACCGGGTCTGCTGGGACCAAATACATATTATAAATGAGATTATTAGAAAAGAAAAATAAGTGGAAATTATTCGATGACACTCCTACTGACTCAACAGTTCGAGCCCCACCTTCCACAAAAACCAACTTACCCGACTTGAGCAACATCATTGGTGCGTGAAATATCTTGATATTTTCGGTATTTATACAAAGAACCAATGTATAATAACCAAAGTTCAAAAATACTCCATCGTTAGAGGAAACAAAAGACAATCTGAGGCTTTCAAAGTCCTGAAGTTTGAAGTAAACCTTGAATTATGATACAGATTAGTTAGCATGTTTTTTCATAGTTAAGAGTTCAGTGATTCAATTAGAAGCTCATATAGTCATATCTATTGCTTTACTTATTATTCGAGTTATCTGGTGCGTACGCTATCAAATACAAGGAGTTGAAAGCGTACATCCTCATCGGTTTGATCCTCCCGACATGATCAATTATATACTATTCTAAGCTTAGAATTTACTCAAGGGCCGCACTTGATTTTAGCTAAGAAAGTGCGGCCTATCATTGGACTCAGGGTTGCCACCAGTAGAACCATAGCCCGTCCAGTGTATAAGACTCGTGCATGAAGACTGAAGAGCGCCTAAGTCTAGCACAACTGAAAACTCGGCTGAGCAGGAAATTCCTATCTCTGATGGCCCGTAACTGCTCAGATCAGAACCCATATTTTAAACTTTTACCCGCATAATCATATCTTTGATTACAGAAGAGAACCCGGCCCCAAAACTTGAAGCTTTTACTAGTCTCAAAATCTCCATGTATTCCTGACTCGGGGAAAATGCAGCCGAGTTGATTCCGTACACGTGCAAAGATGAATAATTGATTCATTCTAGGATTCTGAATTCACCCATTTGCTACTAATTCATCTATATAATATCTCCGATTTCAGTTTGTGCATTAGTCTTCACCTTTCTTAACACATCTGGCAACACATAATCTATAGGGCAAATGGTATTGAGATTTCTAAAGATGGAAAATCCAAGACCTCAAAATCCGATCTGTATCTCGCTAGTTCTTCGTCCATATTTGTTCACGTTCTTGCTCCGGAGCCTGGAGCCTGTTGTTCATCCATTCTACTCATATTCTAAAACAGGAAAGTAGATAATTCATTACAACGATAGCCGAGAAACATCGTAAGCTAATTAACAGAAGCCGCTTACCAGATTGTGTTTGTTATATCGAGTATACACCATATATAGTCTGTTTTTGATGCTGCACCTGCACACGCTAACCTGTAGGAGTGACATTCAAAACTCAAAATCATAGTCTTTTAGCTGTTAGCAAAATGATCTGCAACAAAAAGATCGCCGTCAAAAATTAAATTGTTAGAAATCAATCGAGCAAGCAGCGAAACGCCTCCTATTTTCACTCGATAGCTGATAAAACGATGAGATTAGGAACATATATTGAAGAAATGAAAGCTCAAATCAATCAAAAAATATACGTAAATTCAATGATCAAGCCAATAGTTCGATCAATTATATACTAATCTAAGCTTAGAAACCATATAAAGGCTGCACTTATTTTAGCTAAGAAAGTGCAGCCTATGAATTATTTGTTCTTGGGAACATCGTCTTTGGACTCGGGGCGGCCAAGTTGAGATTCATCACCCGACCAATTCTCGACTCCGGGAATTCCCACTTGAAGAGCACCTAAGTCCAACACATCTGAAAACTCGCCTGGACAGGATGTTCCGATCTCTGGAAGCCCGTAGTCAGCAATATCACCCCATAATGCAGGGCTTGAGCTCGAGATATCAGTGCTAAGATCAAAACCCATACTCCAAACTTCCTCTTGCTTGATCATGTTTCCGATTCCAGAAGAAAATGCAGGGAAAGTTCTTTCTCTCAACAACTCCTCAGGGAATGAGACGAGATAATCAGGATTAGGTTCGGGTTGAGAGGTTAACACCTGTTTACCCTTCGAGAAGGGATCCCCGACCCCAGAACTTGAAGCTCCAATGGGTCCCGGAATCTTCATGTACACCATTGGAATATCTCCGATTTGAGAAGGCGTAATTTGCGCACCGCTACTCTTTCCTACCACATCTTGCAAGAGATCATCTGGGCAACTTGACATTGGGATTTCGGACGATGGAAAATCCTTCAAGTCCTCGAAATCCGATCTGTATCTCACAATTTCGCCCTCAACTGAAGTATCTCCTTCATGCTGTTTTTGCTTTAGAAACTTCTTCTTCGTTCGAGGAGAAACAAGCGTCTTCTGTTCTTTCATTTCCTTCAAACGATCGACAAACACAGGGTTTTGAACCACTTTCGCCAAGAACGACACCATTTGTTTTTGTCGTTGCTCGGACACCTGTAGTCTATCCTTCACCCTTTCTACGCGTTGAGCAGTTCCACGCTGCTGTTGCTGCAGTTCGATTACTTCTTGCATCAACTCACTTTTCTCTTTCTTTAACTTCTCTATCTCACTCCCGATTTCAGACTCAGAACTAGACCCTCCTAACAAAGTAAGCTGTTGAGAATGATGCGATTTCCGCCTGTGAATGTTCTTCAGCAAATGTTTGTTTCCACGTAAAAAACCCTCGTTCGCAAACTCCCACTTATCGGGATCCACCTTACGAAAACCCTAAATCGAATACCAAACAGTCCACAATTAATGGTAGCTCAGAATATCTCTCATAACTTATACAAAGGCAAACATCTAAATACTAAAATCAACAAAATAAGAACATGCACATAATCATCATCATCATCATCATCATACTCAATATATCACACTCATGCACATATTTTCAGCATACAACACAAAATTATAGCAGGAGTACAAATTAAAAACTTCTAATGATAAAAACAAGTAGAGAAGAACCTGATTAAGTGATTACCAACGAATGTATGTAGGAGTAGAACAAGAACAACCTGGTATTTTGCAATAATCTGAATTCTGACATACCCAGAAATTATATTGCTAAAATATAAATTATCAAGCAAACAATACAACAGATGATTCAAAGCTGAAAAAAATGAATCAATTTAATAAAAAAGCAACAAAATTTTCATAAGAACACAAAATTCTACCTTGTTAAGTGATGAAACTTCCAGAAAATTCATTGATTTATCTGCAAATGTGAAGAACAAGGTCCAATCCCAATCATGGCAGAAGCATTCCTCTTCATCATACATACAAATTTTTTTGGTGGTAACAAAAAAAAAATAAAAAATACATGTATACAATTATACATCATGTGAATATGTACAACATCAAAATCCCATTTCCTAGTCTTGTGTTTACATCAAAATTAATCCATTTTACAACCGAAATTACAATTTTTTGATTCTACATACATGATCATAGATACATAGAGAAAAAGAGCAGAATATAAAAGAAATTAAAAGCAGCAAAATGATAATGTACCCACATAAGTATTGAGCTGACGAACAAAACTGGAAAAGTTATTATGCTTGAAATTCCTTGGAAGAACAAGACGAGCAAATTCCACAGGATCCCAAACTACAAAGCTTTGTCCATTAGAACCCCAAGAAATTATAGGGTCTAAATTTGAGTCTTCAACAAGATCATAAGTTTTGGATAAAAATGGGGGGATTGGGTTTCCTTGTAAACAATCTAATGGTTGAGGAATTGGGTCATTTCCATGGAATTCTCCACTAAAATTCTCAGAAAAAATAGGGAAATTCAAGGGAGGGGAAGACCCAGATGGGTAAAATTGATCAGGAAATTGGTTAACTGAGAAAGACTCAGGTGGATTTGGAGTAGAAGATGAAGTGGGTATTGGTGGAAAAGACAATTTATCATCAGAATCCATAATTTAGAACAAATATGAAAAAAATAAGGTAAGAAAATGGAGGGAAAATGAGGGAGAAAAGAGAATTTATAGATGATCATTGTAACTTAGAAATTAAGAAATTAATGAAAAATATCTGGATAAAGTAAGGCGGTGGAGGAAAAGAAGGAAGATTTTATCTGCGTAATTCAAATTAGGGTTTTCTTGTTCAATTTGATTCAATTCAATTATACAAAAACAAAAAGGAATGAATTTCTGCTTCTGGGAAAATTCCTGGACTAATATACAAACAAAAAAATTGAAGGGTGGGATCAAATTTAAGAATCAAGCTGTATTTAGTTGCTGGTTTGCTGGGATTTTTTGTGGTTTATGGGGTTTATGTGAGGGAAATTGTTGCACAAAGATGAAGGTGGGACCCAGTGACCCACTGTTCTGTTGTACTCCAAATATCTGAATTTTACTGTGAAAAAAATACACTTTGTCTCTGGTACATTGTCACAACTCAGTGAACTCACGATCACTCTTTTTAGCTTGCTTTTTCCCTACAATTTCCTTATATTAAAATATTATTATTGTTTTATTATTTTTATCCACATATTTTAATTGTTTTTAATAACAGTTTTATCTACATAATTCAAATAATCTCATTATTTGCCGTTTATATTTCTTGAGGTTGGGATGAGTATTGTTAGAGGCAATGTGGTTTTGGAGACTACTCGTGTTGGAGTTTTGATGGGATGCTGACGAACATAAGATATCTAATGGTGTTTTTCCACGAATGAAAATGTAGGGTGTTTTACCTTTACACTACTAGGCTGTCACTATTTGTCACCTAATTTCACGTGGCCCACTCGTGTGGACATGGAAAGCCCGTGGGCTCAGTCCCACAAACCCATGGGTCAAAAGCGTTGACTTGCGTATACACTTGGTGAGGTTCATTATTTCCCAAAACCATATGGTATTAGAAAAATTAGTCTACCCAATATATATGCAAGTCTACAACCCACTATTTTATCGATATAAGATCTTGTCTCACATGTGAAGTATTTTTAACATACACTTCAATGTTAATGACTGTTTAGACTTGCAAGTTGCGAGCCCATAAGTTTGGCAGTCACATGAACATTTTTAGATTCGGAGCAAAAGTTTTATATGGGTCGTCTTGTGCAGAAGTATATGAATATATACTTTTTCTTACGTTTATATATAGGACAAATAAAATAAAATAAGGTCTAACTATAAATAGGTGTAATACATAGGAATGATAATTGAATTATTAAGAGTCTGAAATCAATTGGAAAAGAAAGAAATTTGAAGAAGATTAGCAAGGTAGTTACAAGTAAATTAGCTAATCATAAAAGTTTAACAATTCGTAGATAAAGCATAACAGTTATATTGGCTAAACTTTTTAGATGTGGATATTAGTCACAACAGTTATATTGGCTAAACTTTTTACATGTGGATATTAGCCTCAAGATAAAGGTCCTTATAAATAGGAGTATGGGACTTTAGCGATTGCTGATTGTGTTTTCCTGTTGAGTCTCTTTAATTTTTATTTTGGATAAAAATATCATTTTTCATTCACATATTTTAAATTTATTCAATTATAAATTTTTTAATCCTTTTTTCCAATTCAACCAACGAATATTGATTTTGTACGGTAATATCAATCTCTATGGATTTAGGAGTATTAATACTACTATAGAAAATCTAATTTCCCAAATACCATTTATTTAAGTACGAAGTATTTATAGCACAAAGAGAACCGCTAATGTTAGTAGTTCTCCCTATATAAAACAAATGATGAACAATTATGTTCCTAGTGTGTTTTTCTTGAGGTTTTTTAGTGCATTAGTGAGATTCTTATGTGTCAGTGTAATCTCTTGTAAGTTGTACCGCTAACATTCTTGAGTACAATAGAATATTATATCAAATTTATTATTGATTACTACCAGGCTATTAAATTGTGATAAAATTTCATAATTATTAAAGCCCTTTGGTATTTTCAATAATTTATTTTTTAAAATATTTAGAACAAAAAATAATTGTACATTCATAATTAACTCCTTAACTTTAGTGATTGTAGTGGTTTTGCTCTAAAATTAACCACCACTCCCTTCAATCCCTTTGATTTGCACCTTTTTTGTCATGTCATGGTGTAAATATTAATTTATAGTTGATGAACAAGAAAAATATCAAACAAGAAAAGAAATGAAAAGATAAAATTAAAAGAGAGTATATTTATGTATGAGATTAAAAGAGAATTATGAAAACTGAAGACAAGTTTCCCATTACAACATCGCTCTTCGAATCATCTTCCTCTTCCATGGTTTGCGATACATCAACTGTAAATAATAAAAGTAGAATCATTCATTTTCCTCATTTCTGCTTGACAAATTTGTTTTCCTTTCAAAATCCTTATGACATTTTACAGAGAACATTAATGTACAGTTCTTCACAGTAACGGACCAGAACATTTTCTACCCTCAAGGATTGCCATGGAACCGGTGAATGGAATTTCATCAGTAACACACTCCCAAGCAGCAGTTCAATAGCCATGTTTACTGCTGTATTGTAATCTGCTTCAGAACTTTGATAAGATGTAACGCCAATTATACAATAAAACAAAAAATTACTTGCTTCCAATTGATTACAGAAACAAAATACACATGGAGTCTCAGACAATCAGAGGCTACTCTTATATCATATTTTAGGAATGCTCAGCCGATTTCCATTGGGAAATTGATACGGACTGGAACATGATTTACATCGACACTCCCACTATCCAGAGTCTTTGAAAGAGTGAGTGAGAGCTAATACAACGTTAGCGATTAGAAAAATCGGCTGAGAATGAAAGAGAAAGAATGTTTTATCCATCTAGTTCCTATGTCAACATATGCACATTTTCAATTTTCAGAAACTGATCTGCATCTGTTCTTACAATTACATTCAAAATCATGATAATGACATGACTAGAATAGATGGGCACCGGAAGACTATTTGGTATCTGTATATATCATCTAGTATAGTAGTATGAGTATATATAATTTCATGTCGAAAAATCATTTCTCGATTGGGAAGGTAACAGAGATGTACAACGTTTGACCTGCATCAACAAAGGCAGTTTAGGACTTTAAGAACATTAGTAATCTTCATCTTCGAATTACAATAAAGTAATAAACAATTTACACTAAAAAGTAAGAGCTCTCTTTTCCGCTGAAGCTCAGTTTTATGTCACTACGACGACCAAGGTTCATCTAGCCGACCCCATATGCTAAGATTAAGCCGAATAAAGTAGTCATTCTTGAATCTCAGCTTGAGTTGGAATAAAATTTAGAATAAAGTAGGGAAGAACCTGAGTTATATAAGAAGCACTGATCCCCATCTCCAAGGATCTTCCCAGGAAAAGAATCTTGCAAATTGAAAGGAGACAAAACAGCAGATTCCATTCCCAAGAAACACGTATTGCGGTGTGTGTATCTCCATGAACTATTGAGGTGTAGGAGACTTAAGAAGTGACCTCAAAGAATCCATAATGTCGGCAAAAGACGGACGCTTCCAAGGCTCACTGCAAACACCAAAAAATCAAATAAGCAGTAGAATAGTTTGAACTCTGGTAGATTTACAGTAGAATTGGATTCTAATTTCTACTCACTTTGCCCAGCATGCCTCTATAATAGCAGCTACTTGAGGATTTACATCACGTGGAATTTCAAGTCTCTTGCCCTTGAAACCAACGGCTGCAACAACCTGTAGAAGAGTAGAACATAAACTTAAAACCAAAAGCACGCATTATTTATAAAGCCAAAGCAAGTATAATATGTATTTGGTACCAGTGTACTACTACTAAGTATAAAACAAAAGGTCATAAAAGCTTGACACGGTAAGTGGTTTACTTTAACATATGTGATTTGTGAACCACTATAAAGTTAGGACTTGGTTTGTTTGTTGATGAACCAAGCTTGATCAAAAATTTTACTTCGACTATTAAAAGAATCAAAGGTAAACTCTATAGCATTAAGCTCAAAAGCTTGGTAGCCTGACACGTCTTTTATGAGGTACTAACATATCCTTATCTTTGAGATCTAAAGTATAAATTGAATACTTAGTTTTAAAAAGTGAAAGGAGCAGGCAAAAGGGGTCGCGCCCGAGCCTCTCAGACGCCTTGGTGCGCTTTTGAAAAAAAAATAAAAGTGCACGCCAAAACAAGTAACATTTTTGGGAATTTTGCGCCTCACCCAGACAGCTTCTGCGCCTCATGTGCCTTGCCTTGACTTGAAAAACACAAAGATTGAGTACCAATATAAGGGATTTTTAACATGATTTTCAAAACCATAAGAGCCTATCATCAACAAATACTTTATTTAATATCATGTTTTATTGAACCCAGCTCAAGTTTGAGCCTAGAGATCGAAGCAAGCTCGAATCAGTGTGAACTTGATAGAATTTTATGAAACAAAGCCAAGCCGAGCCATGTTAACGTTTGGCTCTGCTTGGTTCCTGGCCAGCCCTACAAGCAACAATATATGACGGTAATGGTAATGAAATCGTATTAAAATTTACAAATGTAAAAAGTAATTCATGTTAATAAAATATTCATGGGGCCACATAATTCTCAATCATGTTTTCACGATATCAACGAGTGGAATTAAAAATGCACAAACAAATACATATTTGGACTTGAGAATAAAATTCCTTGACTATGAACATTGCATAGGATATCTGTCATGCATGAAAAATTACCTATGAGCACAATAGACTTTAAAAGAGCCTTGGAAAATGCCAGATATCGTAGGGAATAATATATATTATTTTGTTAGAAACTTTGTTAGGGAAGCTGCTAAGTTTGTTAGAGGTATAATCATGCTCTAGAATATAAGAAGGGAGGTAATGAAGAAAATTATGCATTGTATTGACTATAGACTAGTAATGTGTTTACAGATTTGAGAGCCTTGAGCAGCTAGAATAGCTCACTACAAATCTCTATTATGAACTCCATATTCTGCTATACACTACAAATATGTGCAATGTTATCTTCACAAACCCGCACCCCAGCCCATATAAACACTCTATCACAGCCAACTACCATGGAAAATACCAGTTCATTACATGCCTTCTTTGCAAAAAATGCATGTGAATGCATTAAAGTTATATGCAATTTAAGGGAATACTTGTCCACGGAAATGCTTGTTCACCGTGAAATTACCTTTTCCACATAACTTCTATTCCCACTATAGAGGTTGTACACTCGTATTGAGAGTTACAGCAAACAGTATTTCATAACCCCAATGCCAAGCTCCCATCTAGGGTGGGGTTTGGGCCTTGGGGACGGATATACGCAACCTTACCCTTTATAATGATAACAAAGAGGTTGTTTCCGATGGAGTGATCATGGAAATTTATGAAGAAAAGCACACATTAAAAGATGGAGTTCCATTACAAAAACACCATGAACATTCACACTTTACAGCTACCGCAATTTTGACGGCCCATCAATGGCCAAAAACAAGTAGTAGTAGTCTGCAATTCTGCATCAAAAATGATGCTTGAGCGACCTATCAACAAACTTTTTGGATTTTAGGATGGTAAAAGTTCTAATCAAATTATTCGTATATTTCCTTGTTGCGCAGAAGGGGAGGATAAACAACAGCAAAAAGGAAGTGGTGTATCGGGCAGCAAGTGGGAGACAGGGCAGAATGGAAGAAGCTGGTTGAAATTTGATAGTAATATGAGGCTTATATTAGAAAATCAGTATTTTGAATGCACAAGTTTTTGAGGAAAGGGGTGGCCAGGGTAGTACTACTACTGACACTGGCACAAAGAGGAGAGCTGCGGATCTGCAGGCAGATATAAATACAAGCAAGCACTGACTATATGCCTTTGAATAATTCTGAGCCCGATACCTGAAATAAGATGTACCAAACATTGCCTTCAATAATCTCAGAGAATATTTCATCTCCATTGATTCAGTAATGGAGGAACAATTTAAAAATGAAAAACAAGATTATAAAGCAAAGAAACCCATCAGAAGATACACGAACCTGAGGTGGATTCAAACTGCTCCATGGTTGTTGCAATGTTGCAAGCTCCCACAATATCACACCAAAGCTGTAGAGATCTGACTTCTCATTTGAAGGCTCATCACGAAGAACTTCAGGTGCCATCCATTCAGGCTGTTCAATTCACTTTCACATTTATTTAGTTCATTCCAAAACAAAGCAACTGGCGAACAGAGGATAAATTCAGGTTCTGTGCCACTCATTTAAAGAACTTACTGTTCCAGCTGCTGATTTTGATGACAAAAATGTATTTGCCTTTAGACGGGAAAGACCAAAATCACAAACCTAAATGAGTAAAAGAAATTGTAAGCGAATCAATGTGGTTAATAAAAGAACATGACCTTACAATGTCCAACGGATCACACAGCGAAATGAGAATGCAAGACAAACAAATAGTACAAAGAAGACAATTGTGCATCGTCGCCATATTGATGGAAGCAACCTGTAGATTTCTTAGTGCATGAACTAAAGGTGATACAGGCAACAAATAGATAACTTAAAAGCGATTGACAAAATTAGAAGAGGGAACCAAGACATTGGTGTAGAGTCACCCATTAAGAATAACATTATTAGCAAACACCCTAAGATGACTTCCAAAACCTAATCAAAATCAACCTGAGAGTGGAAGTCACATTGGAAACCCTTAACTGCCAAGTCGGCACATGAAGATGGTTATTATCTGCATGTTATTATCTGCTTACAATCCAGAAAAATGAACACCTTACCTTTACAGTGTACTTTTTATCCACCAAAAGGTTAGGAGACTTGAGATCCCGATGAACGATTGGAGGATTACGCTTATGAAGATAATTCATTCCTTTTGCCTGCACATCATAGGTTGCTTGATTAATCAACAGAATTTCAGCAACAAGAAAGACTATTTAGCATGTTTAAAGTTTTCATGTGTCTGATAAAAGTCCATGTTTAGGAAGCAAGGAAAATTAAGCATAAGTACCACATCATAGGCCATACTAAGACGCCGCCTCTCATCCAACACTTCCTTGCCACCTGATTTATGTAAAAGCCAGTACAGGCTTCCTCTGCAGTTAAAACAAATTATATCATTATTCACTAATGTACAAAGAGGGGAAAAGGCAAAACAACACAGAAAAAAGACTCCACACAAATTTCATGTGATGTTCAAGGATGCAGACCTGCATAAGTATTCAGTCACTATGGCTAGATTAGGTGGCTCAGTCACTGCCCCCATGAAGAGAACTATATTTGGATGCCGTAACCTTTTCATTATTGCCACCTGATTAACGAAATAAATTTCATTTAAAAGGAGGCACAAACACGAGAAGTGTCAAATAGTTGATAATGTTGTGGACCAATAGATGCTTCCTCCTTGATTCTTACCTCCCTCAAGAATTCATTACAGCGCTCTGGATGGAAATCATGTTCCATGAGGATCTTGACGGCAACCTCCTACAAAATAAACGATTTTATAGTGTTGATGATCAGTGCTCCATCTAAAGCAAATATATCAAATGTAGATCTAGCAATGCACATAGTCAACATTGAAGTAAGGCAAAAAAGGTGAAAACAGACAGATCATTCAACACAGGGAGTTTTCTCAACAATAGACAAAGATGGGAGAAAGAGAACGGGGTATGCAATATGGCAGTCACCATATTCTTCTTGTAGAAGTAGAAGGGAAAACTTCAAAACCTGGACAAACCCATCCAACGTAAACCTACAACCATTTTTTGGATTACAATATCCAAAATCTGGACTAACAATCAATTCTTTATTTGCTAAAGGTTTGCAGGATGGAGCATTTCAATCAAGAACTCACTTTTCAGATCTTAAGATGTGAAAGAAAAAAAAAGAAGAGGAACATGATAGAGTAGAATATTGAGACAATTTTAGATGGGTACTGAGCAAGTAATTTGGTAGTGAGAGGTAACCACAGACAAATTCTTGACAGGAAATGACTGAATTGACAAGAATCTCAGCAACAGGGGAGAGGGAGTATCTTTAAAAGAAGGGATGAGATTAAAGGTGATGGCGACAAGAAGGTTTTACAAAAGGGACAATGCATTAACCAAGGAAAAATCATGTTTCCAAGCCATCCTCCCTCCTTTAATGTGCAAAACGTTTCAGAATTTGTTGAAACACAAAACCTTTAATAGCTTAAATGTTTGTTTAGTGCATCCAAACTAAAAAAATAAGAACAGAAACATATATCTATGAAGTTTCCTAGTAGTCATAATAGGACCATTTAGGATCAAAATCAAACACAACGTCAAAAAATTTAAATTCTTCAGCCTGGAGCATCATCACAATAAGGCAATTTATAGAAGTAGAAAATACTGAGATCTGAGATGATTACCGATCCATTCCATTCAGCTCGATGGACGGTTCCAAAAGAACCTGCAGATAAGAGTGTACTTTAACGACAATGATAGCAAAGACCAGAGAGCGAAAGAATAAATTGCTGAAGACATAAATTTAACTGTCAAGCTAATTAATCAAATTTGTATATGATAAACTAAATCTATAACATGGATGTATTATTATGGAAAACCTGCTCCAATCCTGTCCCTCAGAACAAGATCACTCCATGGAATGACCAAATCTTCCAAGTCCAGAGAAGCTTCACTTTTGCTTGATATTAGCTGACTAGATTCAAAACGCATATCACTCGGTGCAACTCTCAATGGATCAGTAAACATTTGGTTCCCCCTTTGCCTAATAGATGGTAAGAATCTAGATGGAAGGAACTCTCTTATGGGATTAGGTGCTCTTCCAATATTTTGGGGAGGACTATTAGATTCAGAAAACTGAGAGTCTCTATCATGACCAACAAGCTGAGGATGCTCTTGTTCATTTGATATAGGATTATTGTCTGTCAGTTTCAGAATATATTGCTTATGATACATCAAATCCTCTGCATCTTGTTCATTCACAGATGTACCTGCCAAGAAAGTGTTAAGTATCAAGTATTAGTAAAGCAAGAACAAGAACAAAAAAGAAAGAAAAGATTAGAGAAAAGTATGCAGAAAGAATAGAAAGAAGAAGAACAGATTAGGGAAAGGTTATTGTATTACTATAGAGCTCTTCAAGTGGCTCATTACTTCATTACACCATACTCGGTGATTGCAATATTTTCTGAATGATCTCATTACCCTTTACCCTTTCGTTTATATACTTCTAAGAGGGGAAATAACAACTTTGGCCACCTCATAACAAACTAGTAGAATCCCATATCAAACTATTATAAAATGCATAACCAACTGGACACCTCAGCATAACAACTTTGAGTAGTATTTTCAAGAAGCTTCTGGACCCTTCCTCCTACTGTAGGTAAAATGAATAGGAGGAGCCATACGAGTCGTATCAGAAAGTTCAACACCTATGATGTTTGCATAAACCAAATAGCACCTAACATATATAAGGTAATATCGACACTAATAAAGATAGCAGCAATACTAAAGATGGATCAACCAGTCAGACGTACTCAGAAGTATTCTCTATTAGAAAAACTAATACCATCATTTGAATAAAGTAGAACAAGCATGTTAATGCAAAAAGAAAGCATAGATAAGTGTTAAATCATATCTAATACAAACCAGAATCTCAACCTAAGTCGGATTTTTAGTTGTTTGGTTTGCACCTGTATAAACATTTAAGACAACATACCAGCTTACTGCAAGCATTACCTAAAAAAAAGATTACCTGTAGAGGGCCTGTCAAATACAAGATTCAGAGATTGACAATCTGAAAAATATTGCTTAGCCAGTGAGCTGAAATCAATGGCAGGTTCAACTGATCTATATCGTGGAAAGTGCAGTGGTGAACAAATTGAGATGGAAGATGGACCATTAAGTATGGAATCAGGCTCACATAAGCACCCTGGCTTCCCAACCAAATCAACCAAATACTCCCTGAAACCATAAAAAATAAATTCATCATAAAAATACAAGATGTACAAACATTTGGAATAAATCTATCATAACTGACTGAATTAATCAAAAAAAAGAGACTCCATCGGCTCCAGAAACAGAGAAGGCACATTTGCATATACTAGACAGATTATATGTCCTACGCATTCAGAGAAAATAAGGCCTAAAACACCCTAAAGTTTTATAATTACATTAAATAGGTCATTTCCAACTCAAGGTTGCACCTGTTTGTTTGCTAAAAAAATTTCTCAAAAAATTTCAATGCATGATAGAATGATAGAAACAGCCTGTGAGTGTGTGTACGCCAATCTTTACACACATCATGGTCATGCTAGGCAGTAATGCATAGAGGTTTTGCTCACTGCTTCTCCTGCCAAATATAGCCACCAAAATTTGTCTCCTTTAAAGTTACCACAAGTACCATTTTCTTTAAACTACAGCCATCAACAACCCTCAAGGCTCAAACACACACATGCAGACAAGAGATACAGAAAAAAGTAGAATTTGTGTTCTTTACCCCAACCTAGGCTACTAACTATGCTACCAGATACTTTCTAAGATTAGTAACTAGCAACAACAACAATTCATTAGCTCAGTGCCATCAAATAGTGCCCAACTAGGCTACGGCTACCCCACAAAAGGCATTCATTAAGTACACAAAAACAACATGATAAGAGTTCGTCACAAATACTATCATATTAAGAACAGTTGTGTAGAATTTTCAGAACAGCTCTCCGTTGGAATGGTCAACAGCACCGTGTTGAGACAATTTGTTTTGTATGGATGAGATTTCGTTATTTGGAAAAGGACACCATCGATCTCTGAAGAGATGACTGTTTTAAATTTTTGAGAGCTAATTATAAGAAATATTTTTAAGAGAAATGTGATGCCCCTGATACGGAAGCTTCCAGTGAGTTGTTTGACTATGAAGACAGTTGCCTATACTCCTTCTGACTACAGCTACTTAGGAATTCCAATCTACTGCTGAATACTTAGAATGTACATCCATTCAACAGCTCATTACCAAATTTTAGAGAAATTTTTGCAGAAATGAAGGAGGATTCTGTTTATACATATGGGATTTTTTTTTTAATGATGAAGTATTAATTGGAAATTTGTCATCTGCAATAGGTAGTCAAGTCTTGAGCTAACATGAGCAACAATGACATCACAAAGTAAATAAATAAATTAATGATGATGAGGACTATATAAATTAAGTACAAAACCAATATACCACTTGGCAATTAAGTAAATCAATTCTACTGATTTTCAGAGAAAACAAAGACGTCATAACTCTTGGCAATTACTAGTAGGAAAAGCATTTAAATATTTAGTAGTTTACCAATAATTTGAAATGCCACGTTGACAAAATTGGAAAATAAGAAAGTTCCCTAGACTTTAATTGCTGTTCACAACAACGTTTACCAAACAGGGTCCATGGTTCTGGTTCATTTGAAAGAAAACCTTAATTACAAATGTAATTTATATCCCTTGACTAGCTCAAGAATGTAAGCTTACCCCTGTGAAAAAACGGGGCTGTTTCTAAAAGACCCTAGAGCCATATGCAACAACAATTGCCAACTAATTCAAAGTTCATACAACATAAGAAGAGCAGAATGCTTAAGACTCGCAAATGTGTGACTCTATTACAAATGAATTTTGAAGTTCGTTCCACCCAAAAATAAGCACACCTGTCCAAACCAAATGGTACTAGGCAAGAGGCAGCATCATTTCTATTGCAATATTTACAGCCCTTGGCAATTCGACATGGCAATTCAATTGAATCAGCAAGGACCTGTAAACAAGGACGTAAAATATTTTAAAGCACCTCAGCTGAACGGTTTCCATTAGTTAAAAATTCATATAACTGGACATGATATTAATAGAAATGAAGACTTTTACATGTCACTGGAATGACAATATACAAAAGAACATGCAAGTAGCATGCCACAAGCGGAAAGTTACTAGTGATCGTACAGGGAAAATTAGCATAAAGTTTGATGTATCCGCAACATTAACATATACTACATAAATTCAGAAAGAACTGCATCAAGTAGCATGTTAAGTTGATTCGATGAAACAGAGCGGAACTAGATATGGAATAACAACTGCCATAGAGAATGTCATCGGATAAAAATAGCATGAATCTCAGTTTCTCACAACCATGGGGACCGAGAAGAAAATTTACTTTCAAGAAAAAAATATGTATGCTACAGGAAAGCAGATGACAAGCAGCATAGATTCATTGAAAGAAACACCATCCCACCCACCCCCTGTATGTTTGACAGGTAAAAAAAAGTGCCTCGTAACAGCGGACTAAGAAAAGCAAAATTGTTGCCACATGATTAACAGAAGAAGGAAGAAAAAAAAGTTACAGCTATTTCCACACCACATTCTATTATTTAGATCAAACATAACAATATTAGTTTGACATCAAGACATACTTTGAATAGCAAAGCACGATGCCTGCAAAGACCAATAGATAAGCTACCAATAGGAAGCACGACAGACCCTAGACAGCCCTTAAGACCATTGCTGAACTCCTTCCAGATGGGAACCAATTCCTCCTCTTTGTTTAAAACTGCACCCCTAGTGACGGACCATAAAATGTCACAAAACGAGTAAGATTACAAGACTATGGACAATATTCGAGCATCAAGTAAAGGACAGAATGACAACTCACCCCATGCGGTTACATGCCAACTTTGCCAGCTGGTCAACAACATCATCAGGGTTCATACATAAATGGAATATTTCGAGAGCCCGGTTCAGAAATTCCTTCAAGTTAGAATCACTGCAACGATCAATCAAAACTACCTCAAGTAAAGATTCATTTACAGGATCTACCAACTTCAGTGATTCAATTGAAGGAATACGGCCATTTTCTTGTAAATCAGCACACACCGTCCAAACATAAGGATCCATTCCATGTATGAAATAAAATCCATCAGGAATTTTATCTGAATACGAGAGGCAGCCATTCACCTGATGAAAATTAAATTGCTGAGTCTATGACAATCAAAAAAAGTATGTCAATATAAGTAGAAATAATTTTAAAAGTCTCAATTGCTACAAGTAGCAACTGCTAAATACTAGCATCATATCCTATTGCCAACCAAAAGCAATTTTAAAATAAATTATGTTAATGAATGATCCCATGGAATGTACATAGTGTCAGGCTCTCTTTGAAATTCTCAAGGAGTTGGGAAGTGACTTAAAAGAACAATCAATGAAAGTCAAGAGAGTGGAATTTCAGTAACCATAGGATACCAAAGTGGAAACTTTCCAATGTCAATCAACAAGCACGACTTCATTTGATTATAACATATACAAGTTCAACATTGAGGTTCACTAAGGAATGTAGTGATCTTCATAAAGGCAAATGGGAAACCAAATAATGAATTTATGATAGAGTAGATCTAACTCAAGTGGTGAGTTTATAATGTTTCAAGCTAGGCTTGAAGTTAAGGGAGATAAATGGTGATACGAATTTCAAATTAGATAGCTCCCAAGGAATCTTCATTATCCAAAGAAGTAATAATAACACTGCTTATCAAAATGGATATAATAAAAACAAAGGTAAACAAAGTGAATTTTAACTAAAGCACAAGACACCAAAGTGGAAATATCAACACAAAACTTAAAAAGGTTGCAAAAAAATATAAACTCAATATTGAATGTTACAAATGATTACAATGATAATATTCGGGATGTATTGTACAGAGCTTAGTCGAAGGAGGTTTGGACAAAAAAATTAATTTGGGGTGGCATAGAGGTTTGCGTGGTCAAATCATATATTTAAACATAGTGTTTGGTAAAATAAGTTTGAAAGCTTATTGGTTCCAAATCTCCAAAACCAAAAGGTTGAAAAGGCATTTTGGTTAGAATGCAATTATCTTTTTGCCCCAAAGTTCAACAAAATCGACCATTTTTTACCGCTGTTTGAAAACATTGTATACTTACTAGAAAATGGTATGTGCCTTCAACAGTCATTTACATATCAACTATGACATAAATTTTGCCACATACTTTTCAAAATAGTGGTTACGAAAATTAGTTATCATTATAGTAAGTTTATAAAACAAGTTGGTCAGACTAGTTATATAATCAGATCGCGGCCATTAAAAGTACTAGAAAAAATAATCAAGGTGCATAACTTCTAAAAATCTTCATCTACCTTCGTACACATCCTTTAGAAATATTTGTGAATGTTCATTCTCTAATCACTAGGGCCACCAAAATTGGGATCCATATTACTATATAGATTCTTGATTATTTTCTACTCAAAACAATGAGGTAAGGTTTCCATTGTGATGGCTAGCTTCAAGAAAAGGAAAACATTGTCAAGGGAAGATTGTTATAAGTTGAGTAATGTGGATAAACAAGTGCAGAGAGCAAAATCATCACCAGAACCTGTCCACAACATGAATTAACATATATTTCTTAATTTGACATTTTTTTGAAAATAGTAGTAGTAAACTACCTGCAAATCACATGTCAATTAGAAAAAAGCTTCTATAATGCATACATCTTTGGACCTCTCCACCTCTTCTAACCCACCAAGGAGCCAAGGAATATTTTTGAAATTAACAAATCATAATACTAGTTCTCATGATGACAAGCTGAAATTAAGAACATTCTAAAAAAAGGATTTGAGTTCATCGGTGCATGAGATACCACAAGGGTTGTGATTAACCACATAGGAGATCGAAGCAAGAGATTCCTTTTAACATCCGCAATGCTCAACCCACACGATATTTCATATCAACAAATAAAATAGGCAGGAAAGCCACATACTTCTTAAATGCTACTCCCTTTGTCCCTCTTATCCAATTGCTTTTTGGTAACCAAAAATTAGTAAAAAGAAAAATTGAATTGAAGTATAAGACACAAAATAGGTGGATGAAAGAAATTAGTGGTTAAGACAGAGAGAGAATAAATTTGTGAATGAAATTAAACGGAGAGTGAAACCATTACCCAAAACAAAAAGGAAAGAGTGCAAAAACAAATGGGATATGCTAAAATGCAAGGTGGTAAAAATCGAGAGGGAGAGAGTACAACATCAATACTGATTTCTGTGCAGGATAGAAAATCCCCAATATCAAATCAACCCAACAAGCATGCTCGTATAGAGACCAAACAAACTTTAGTACTTTACTAACTATAATAACGGAATCCAGTCAACTCAAGCAAAAAGAAGTACATGAGGCATCCTAAGAAAAAACATAAAAATGGAAGATAACTCTAATGGCCATAACCAGACCAATGGAGTTCGTGCTACTTTTTTATAAACTAAGTCCGTGCTACCTTTAAATACACCTTAAGGTTATCTCTGAAAACTATCCGTAAACAGAAATCTACGAGACTTAATTCCCATTCCCTTATTTCTCAAGCGCTTGAAATCTTTCAATTCTAATAACAATTCCACACAGAACAAACATCAACTCCCCTCGAGTGGTGGTGAATTCAGAATATTATCATAGTGTGTGCCAAACACTCACATTTGCATGTCTAACTGGCCAGTGGCTACCGTTCTTTTGTGCGACACTGTTCAATAACAATAGGCTTTAAACTCATAGCATAATCAAGCCCGGCCTCGAGTCTCTGCCCTCATTTTCGATCACATATTCACATTCTAAGTGCAAGCAAAACGGAAAATCACCACTCACAAATCACCAATCACCAAAAAAAATCAAAAAAAAAGAAGTAAGACATGCAAAAGATTACCCAAAATCGATGAGAAATGGATTCAGCAGAAGCAGAGGAAGAGAGCCTAGAAAGAGATTCATCAGGCACTGGATCCAAGAAATTAGGATCATCAACACAAGCAGCTTCTGATGATAACCTCAAAGCCAAAGCCAATTGTAATTGATAGCTCTCTTCCGTTTGCTGCGCCCAACTCTTCGACGAAGACCCTCCGCCACCGCCAGGAGCTCCATCAATAGCTGCTACTCGCATCCTCGAATCTCTCTCCTCTTGCAAGTAACCAAAACCGTCGTGATCACTAGCCAGCATAGAGATCGACGGTACGTAATGATCCGACAACGAACTTTCCCCAAAACTACTCCCACTACTTTGCCTTTGCAATCCGATCGAAGATGGATACAAGCTTCTATCTCCACCTCCACTGCCGGAAAATTTCACCGGCGTAGCAATTTGATCATCTACTTGACTAAGAAGTGTATAATTTGATCTTCTACCAGGCATTTCCATGGAAATTTAACTCAAAATAGTTTGAATTTGAATATTTTCAATGAACTGTACAAAAGTAGGTGAAGAAAGTCAGACACTAACCCTAGAAAATCGCTATTTTCGTCACTCTCATCCTCTTTAGATTTTCCCTCTCAAATATTGTCTCACTCACTTTCTCTCTCTGATTAACAGAGTGATCATAATTCATAAGTAAGCAGGTGTATGGAGAAAAAATTGGATCCGATTATTCAATCTTCCCTATGCTAACTATTCTGTGTTTCCTTGATTTTGGTAAAGTAGTAATTTTAGTTAGGTTGTTAAAAATGTTACAAATCCCATTATGAATTTGTTGTTTATTTCAGTTGGAGTGTATATCACTTTATTTTCTGTAAAAAAGAGTTACAGTTTATAAATCGTTGAAGTCTTAGAAGCACTTTGTATAAGACCAATAAATACTTATTACATTTGATTTTTTGAACAACCTAATATATTACTTTGATCATTTATATATTGAACTATGCACATTTAAAAATTATAAAAAATTTAATTTTATGAAAGTATGCGATTAAACAATTCAAACAAGATCTCACTTGACTAAATTCTTTCTTACAGATTAGCTGCAATACATAAAATAAACTTAAACAATGAATAATGCTAATAACCTTAATGTAACAAGTATTTCAAAAGGGAAATATTAACTTAAACATCAAAGACGAATTTCCTCAAAGACATCATTGGACATATTGTGTGTTTTCAGTTTTGAAGGCACTAAATATTAATCGGTCTCTTTTGAATTTGCTATCATATTTAAGTCATAAACGAGCCATGAGAGTAATATCAATCACCCCTCATGAACATAGCCATCAAATTCATGATATGACAAATGCTTTGAAAGTGATGGTTTAACATCCTTCTCCAACCAACATATCATCAAAGTACAATGTCAATGTTATTTGCAAAAAGACTATGAAAGTGACTTGACTATCAAATTAGAAAGCAAAAGAATCAGAAGAATAAGCCTGATGTGAAGTTTAAAGGTGCGATACCATATTCGGTATTTCATTGAAGCAAATCGAGTACATTACAAGAGGCAACGTAACAATAATATCTTCGTAAAGAAGCTCAACTTTCCTAATTGGAGTGATAATCCTTGGTTTTCCGAAAAGATGTCTAATGTCGGGAATATTTGCTACCCGGATTTACAATCTTCATAAGACTTTATCGTAGATGTTAAGGTTTTGCTAGTAATGTACGCACGTCTCAGGCACAGCATCACAGACCAAACTAATCAACCCAGAAGCGCAAAAAAGAGAGCATGTGCATAGAATAATCGTAACATGTTTGCATCTACCATTACTCGACTGAATTAGAATTTGAGAGATGATATGTCGATAGTCAAAAACGATTACAGAAGGAAGGGTGTTGACGGTATAAATAAACCACTAGTAAATATATGGCATTATTCTCCAGGGCACAACTTTACAGTATTCAGCCCAAATGTCTTTATACTTCTCCGCACATCGAGCTTCATCCCTTCGCTCTCTCCATATCAGCAAAATAAGAAGATAGATGGGGTAAAAGTAAGGAATCGGAGAGCTGCAAGCACGAGGAACCAGGTGAAAAGCGGTGTCAGATGCAAGCACATTTGCATTACCACAAAAATTAAGAACATGGCGCTCACCTTATTCCACACGGTAGACTAAATGACAGTGCCAATAACAAGTCTCCTAAATAGTTACAATGCCGAGCAATTCCCCTGGCATTGTACATATAACAATGAATCAAATAGTCCAGGATGACACAAGCAGCATAAGCAACAAGTAGGTGTTCAACGGGCCGGGCCCCATTTTGAGCCCTTATCCGACTCGTTTTTAGAAGGGTTTTTGTAAGGACCGGGTTAAAAAATGGGTGAGGCCAAAACGGCTGTACTATAATTAAAATAAAGTGGGCCAAAAAAAAGAGCTTAATAAGGGTCGGATCGGGCCTTTTAAATAGCATAATTGATGGAAAATTTAATTATTAAAAATGACAATGCCAATAGGAATTATTAACGTTTCTACTATTTAATTATTAATAAATTAATCAATGGAGATAATATTAATTTTAAGTAATAAAAACGGGCCGGATCGTGTCGGGTAAAGCTTTCAAAGCCCAGCCCATATTTACTTAATCCCGTCCCGGCCCTTATCGGCCCCATTCATCACCCCTATCAACAAGCTATCGATAACAGGAAATGTTTGGATCTTTCTAGATTCGGTATTCAACTAAGATGAGAAGATTCGGTTCACGGAAACTTACCAATATCCAGAAACGAGCAATTTGCCCCCAATGACCTTTGGAGCTTTGCCCCATATGGGTGCTTTAGGATTTTTCTTAAACACGTGTTTCTGCTTGTTAGAACCCCTGAATATGACATACCTGTCCAGATTGGAACATACAAGTACTGAGGAAACATAAGGATAAAGATACAGACAACAAGCAATTGGTTGCCGGTCGCAACAAAGCAAAAACAAAAAAAACTTGTGCCCAGAGTGTCGAGAAGATCCAATGTAATTACCCCATTACGAAGGTAATACAGTTTGCCACTACTGCGGCTGTCGTTAGCTCAACCTTATTTCTCAAAAGCCACCATCCCTGCGACAAATTGCACATTCACGAATCAACAATCTAAAGTCTTTATGAACGGTGAAAATTGCATTTACTACTAACTCAATTTCAATACCATTGTAAATAACACACTTCTCTTGGGCATGTATTTGTAAATTAATGTTATGATTGTATAGTGTTTTAACTCATCAAAGTTAGACTCATATATGCATATTTCCTGAACATTTGACAATGGCATGGAGGAAAAAATTAACAGCCAAAATTCAAGTATATATTAGATGGATGAGTGTGCATATCTTAAAGGATAAAATTTGAAATGAATATGTAAAAAGGGTCTAGGAGCCGTAGAGGCGAAATGAGTAAACCCATTAAGTTGCTCTTGTCATATGCAATGAAGACCTATAATAGCTCCGGTTGGAAAAATGAAATGTGAGACTTTGAGGAGATTAGAAGAGGGGGAGGTACGACAAGATGACTTGGATAACTATGAAGAATCGGGATTTTGAAGAGTACAATGAGAATAGATAGAAAGTAATGGAGGATGAGAATATATGTAGGTGATCATTGAAATTGTTTTTTTTTTATATTTTTAGATCAATATTAGATAAGACCGAATAAAGTAAAGTATAGTTGTGTTGTTGTGGGTCGATTTTTGGGTTGGCTTGTTGGGTTCAACATTTTTCAAAGTGAACTTTTAGCAAATTTAAGTTAATTATCGTATGAAGTTTAGAAACCAAAAAAAAGAAGGGATAAGTGTCACAAGATTTCACAAAACCAAACCAACAATAAATTCCAAAGCAGTTCTTAACAGTATACCTGGATGCTAAATGTAAATGGAATCCACACTAAATCACCAAAAACCAACATAAAGCCCAATCTCTCAGCAATTATGTCCCACCTATAAATCAATAAAGATACATAGTTTAAAACTTGTACTCTAATTATTTACGGCTCACAATTGATCAAAATAAGCAACATAAGCAGTCGAGTCCATGTTTCAAGTTCCATTGCCAAAAAAACAATTGGAAGAATAACACATCACATAAACAAAGAAATTAATTAGACCAGCGCATTATACTCAAAATTAATTGACGCTTAAGACAATGCCCGTTTTCAAGAACTTTAATAAGCTTATATTAGCAAAAAGGTCACTCTTATTTTCTTTTCATTTAAGCGCAAGGTCCTAGGAAAAAAAGAAAAATAAAGCATTAATAGTCAATAGGAAAAATAACATTATGAAAATTGAGAGAAATCATGTCATGTTCCTAAATATTGGTAAAAACAACAAAGTTGTTCAGAAAAAGCTTATGTGGGATCAAATGAACTTCATTTACTAACCCTAGCTAAAGGAGGAGAAGTTGGGTAGGAAGTTTGGACTAGACATTCCTCATCTCATAAGATTAATTAACACGGTAATCACAAGGCATCCAACCTTGGTGGCTCAAAAGTATCAATGGGACTTTAAAGCGGAAATAGAAGAAATTGTACTCACGTGGAAGTCATGTATTCCTCATGAAAGAAGTAGTCAAGGATGTAAAACTGAAACAGCATATGAGATATTGTATTAGTATATTATTTAAGAGTGAAAATACCATTAATCCCAGATATTTTGTTAGAGGGTACGAAAATGTCATACAGTACAGAATAGCTGGTAAAGAACCATAGATCGATGCAATTCGCCATCTTGGATACTTTTACCCAGAACTGAAAGATTAATAATCAACCATCCTAGCATTCCAGCTCTCACAAAGAAAAATCTGCATATGAAAAATGTCAAAAGCATAAAAGCTTTGCTTTTAGCAATAATGCTTATTGCATGAAAAGTAATATGTATAAATTCAAGAGTCAATATCGTAAATACCATAATGTTTGCCTTAAGATTAAGGATGACAAACTTCTAATTAAACTATGTTCAATAAGTTAATGAATAGAAAAAGAAGGTCACAAAATCACGGAAAGTAGACTAGACAATATACCAAGATGAGAAGCTGAGAAGGGCTTTAAGTGTGCAAGTTTTGTGGTCACAAACAATTGAACCAAAGAAAATCCAACAACATTACAAGTGTTGGGTAGCATGTTAAAGTGTTCATAATGACATGAAAACATTACAAATATAAAAAGTGCAAATCATGACTTAATCCAAAGAGCGTTAGCAAGTGAAAATTGTGAGACATACTTGAGATCAATGCCCATAAATTGAGGATTTAGCTGTATTCCAAACCACCTATTGGAGAGCACAGAAACCAATAGCATGCATAAGTGGGCCGAATCAGACACTCCATATTTGAAATTGACATATTAAGTCTAATTTTTAAAAAAACCCATCTTAATTTCAAATATATGATCAATCTTGAAAATTTTCGATCTTAACTCTAATGATCCAAGCACACGGAGCACTAAATATTGTTCCTAAAGACAAAGCTTAACATCACGAAAAGATGCATCCATCCAGTACTTAAAGGTGCAAAGTTTGCCTAATTCCAATGCACTATTCTTGAAGTTTTTGCTTTAAATTATAGAGGAATGAATGAAGGGCATATTGCATAGTCAATCTTCTCATGCAGTTGTCTTTTGTTGGATGAAAAATCAAAATAGAACATCCTCCGTAACTTAGTTTATAAAAGGAAGCTTATAAAGCTAGTGTACCCCTTACCACAACCTATGAAGAAATAATTAATCTAAATTTTATAATAGTCGGATATGCTGATAGAGAGATACTAATAAGTGAGGGTAAAATGAATGCTGATGTTGGAAACATAAATCTATATATAATATAAATCTATGAGTTCTGGATGGTCATAAACAAACCCAAAAGATTGATACTCCTGAATTTAGGCGTTCATGCCTAAAAATGCCATGAATAGAAGCCACTTCATTCTCTCTCTATTACATACTTGGCTACTTCAACTACCATAACATAGACGTAAGAGAGAATCAGAATAATTTTCAGGTTGCAACTTATTAGCATCGCTTTATAGTCATCACATCACCAGATTCCACAATTCATTTTTCCTTCAAGTTAATAGTGAAGGAAAATAGTTTATAGAATAACCGAACTCAAAAGTGCATTAATGTTGACTATCAAAATTACCAGTCATGAATAATGTTTCCGGCAATATGCGGCTTCAAAGAAGAACTTTGGTCACGGGAAGTGCTACCCACTATGTAAAGATACAAAGTGACCTGACATTTACAACTATAGAATGTGAGTAGACTATGTGATATGTCCAAGCAAGAACATTTGCAAGCAGTGTGTAGAGCAAACAATACGAAAGCATGAGTAATTGAAGAAAATTATATGAACGGTAGCAATTTTGTAATTAACAAACAAATCAACAAAGAAAGCATGATGTACAGGAGCAATGCCATGTGTTCTGAATAAACTAGCAAACTTGACAAAATAAATAAAAAAAAAAAAACTAGACATTAATTGATACACATGATTGCCAAACTAGTTTTGCATGTAACCATAAGAACATTGACTACCATAGTATCACATTGTAACTAGCACTATGTTTGGATAATATTATTTGGAAGAAAAGGAAGGGGGAGGGAAGGGTAGGGAAACTGGTGTGTTTTGCTTCCAAATCTTTCCAATGTTGAAAAGATTTGTTTTGATTAAAATGTAAAGGAGTTCTTGATTCCAATTCTCTTTCCTTCATTTCTCTCCTTTCCCTTATTGGTATCCGAATGAGGGAAATTCAATCTCTCCATTTCCCTCCCCTTTCTTGCATCAATGAGTAAACATTAAACTTACAGGACAAAACAATGAGGGAAGGGTGAGAACCACAACAGAAGAAATGATAGGAAAAGTTATTACAAGGAAAGATATATAATTGTGCACATGAAGAAGGCTTTAATACTAGTTCAGTTTAACAAATAAAAGGAGCACTTACAAGAAAACTGAAAATGAATGTTGCAGAGAGAAGCTCAAGTCCTCTGTCTGCAATGGCCTGCATACGAGCACATGTTAAAGTTACTACATACAAGTTAAACAGAACTACACAACAATAAAACCGACCATGGCCTGATTGATGAGTATGTAAGCAAGTGAGGATTACCCCTCGTCCGATAACTAATTATTTAAATCTAGGTCCATTATAGACGATGAATGAAAAAAACCAATGGAGTTGTAAAGTCCAGTCCTCCTCCCTCATGTTCCTCCTACGACCTCATTTATTCTCTTTTTGTTTGTTGCTGTGCTAAAAGGTCAGAATCCGTTGAATTGCTTACACTTCATTATTTCTACTTGGATACTCAAGATTCAAAGCAAATATAGTTGCTATAAGCCTATAACCATTTCCTACTATTGTTCAATGTTACGTAGAGGAAGTTTTGGGCACGTGTAAGGTGCCCCACCGCACAAAGCCCCGAAATTGACGGCCCCAAATATTAGTTCACATTAGTTAAATTACTTGATTTGGGTCCCGAAATTACAATATATATATATATATATATATATATATATATATATATATAAAAATAGGGGCTTAAAATTATTGTTCATTTTTGCTCCACACCTCCTCCCTGCTCAAAACAGTTACAGCTAAGGTTTTTGAGAAAATGACCCAATGAATTCAGTAAGTTTCAATTGAACAAAAGTACACAGCAGCACATTGACTGAAACAGCCCAAACCAGCGTAAACAATATAATAATATTGTCTACAAAGCATAGCGGAAGACTTATTGAAGTCTGAGCTGAATCCAACCTGTGGCTCAATAGCCGCAGCAAACCAATATCAGAGTATTTAAAAATTTTTACATAATTAAGTGAATATTATTTACAAAACATTATAAAATTATTACAATTTAATTTACAAATATCTAATTAACATTTTTATTTCAAAAAGAAGTCCTCGCCTCGTACATAACACACAATACAAATAGGCATCGTCTCCACATCAGAGCTAACCTAAAAATGGATCTATCCCCCATAAAGGATAGGCCCCATCAAAGATTGTCAACAATTGAATTGTTGAGTAATCCGACAAACTATCACATTTATATACAAGTCATTAACAAAATCTCCAATCAAATTCTTTGCTCAATTGGTAACTAACTAAAACATTATTATATCCAAATCCAAACTCTTTTAAAAACACCGATTGGTATCGACATAAACACGACTATGAACCTTTAGTTCATAACGAATCAAAATACGGCTATAACTGTACAAGTTAATAGCAAAATCAAAATACGGCTATTACTTTATAAGTCAATAGCGAAACAATATGGCAAATGAAACATATGCTTTCATTGCGAAACAAACAAAACTTTATATACCAAACATATTTATTCAAAACTCATTAAAAACAATAATGTAACAACAGTTTAAAATGTGGGAATATATGGACCGTCAGGAGGCTTGATCTAAATCCTAAGAAGACGAGTGATAGTCATCACCGAAAATACATTCTTGCAAGAACGAAACGGGATCATAGGCTCGAGACCGATCAGAATAACCATTACCTATTATCAAGCTATGGGATTTCCCAATAATCCAGATATAAATATTCGTTGCCAATTCCCAAAAACGAAAATTTTTCAATGTCGAACATTTCAATATAAAACGAATCAATAAATCTCTTGATTTTCTTTGAAATCAATAACCATAACTCATTTTCATAGTACAATATATTTAAAAGCTCATATTTATAAAGTTGTGAACATACAAAACATAATTTTGATCAAGAACTAGAAGCAAGGTCAAACGAAGTCAAAATCTAAAATTTCGAACACCAAAAATTATACAATTTTACTCAAATAACAGCAGCAGTAATACCACACCTTATAAAACATAACTTGAACATTAAAATACATAAATTAAATTTAAAAGAAAGTAGTAGGTTACCTTTATGAATAAATTCTTCAACCAAAAATCAAATTAGAAAATCAAAGAACTTCATTGATGCATTTGAACAAACACCTTGTGTACATCAACTTATAACGCCAAAAGATAACAATCCAAGCTCCCTTTTTTCATCACTATCAATAATACTCAACAAACTCATACTATCCATAATTACCCAATAAAGAAACATAAAATAATCTTAAATACTTGATTAAAATACCCAATTGAAATCTTACTTCAAACAATTGATCTCATGATTGGTTATTCTCGATTTTCATGACAATATGTTAGTATTTTGGTCATAACTCTCTCATACGAACTCATTTGGGGGCGATTCAAGTACCCGCGTGACCGCGTTTCGAAGCTCTACAATTCTTATGTAGACACCAGAACTCAACTCATTTGGGGGCGATTCAAGTACCCGTGCGACCGCGACTCGAAGGTCGAAGCTCTATAATTCTTATGTAGACACCAGAACTCAGAAACGCCCAGAAGAGGCTCGAAATCAGCCGAGAACAGAGAGGACAGAATCTGATTTTTAAGAACTAAAAGTGAACTTTTCTCTTAAACTTTGAAGATGAATCAAAACCACAAAAAGTACAACAATAAAATACTAAACCACATAAATTAGAACTCAAAGAGAACTCAAATGAACCCAACTTCAACACTTGAACTAATTACCTAAATAATACTAGAATCAATTACCCATTTGAAACACAATACCCAAATATTAATCAATTAATACCGACAAGAAACTTCAATTGAATCCTTCTTCAATATCCCAATTAACAGCTATAACTTGAATCAGTCAACTCCTTAATCTTGATTTCAATAACCCAAATTAATAAATAAGAATCATAATTTCAGAATTATAATGAAGATATATAAAATCCCCAATTCTACTTGATGATGAACCCTAGCTTTGCTTCATTCTTCAATAACCTAACTTGAAATCCTTGACTTAACTTTGATTGATGAATACTTAATTCACAAATCCTAACTCTAAATTTGATCAATCATACTTAAAATACTCACTTTAGTTTTTAACATTTAACACGTCATTTTGAATGTTAAAATTGACACTTTAGATGTAAAAACACTTAATTTGATTGTTTAATTGATTGACAGAATCCCAAAAGAGGTAGAACCAAAATAGAATGATAAGATAAACCACATACTGTAGGTGAAAGCAATCCAGCAGCAACTCCACCACCAAGAAGCAAAACCAACAAAATCAATGACAATAAACCTAAAAACCCAACAAAAAAAAATTAAAAATCATTAAATTTCAACGTCGAAAACAATAACCTCCTAAAAAGTCCATTATGGAAATTTGATTATGAAACAAAAAGAAAATAATTAAACCATTGCAGCGGTAATGGAGGCGACTTCCATCAGCTAAAGTGACACCAGGAATGATTTTTCCAGGAAGAAAAGACCCAAATATTGCTAAGTACCCAAAATATGATAGCAATAAACCCACCTAAAATCTCAGCAGAAAACAGTGAAATAAGATTGAAGTACATTAACCCACAAAATTAAGCATAAAGATTAAGTGACGATTGGTTAATCAGAAAAAGCTTACAGAAGACCAAGAAGGAATGGAGGAGTAGAGAAGAGGATGAAGATCCATTTTTTGAATCTGACTCTCTTTCTTGATCTTCACGTCAATATCTCAACACTTGCTCAATGTTTGGGATATTTTATCAATCTTTTTTAATTGTTAATACAATTGAATTTTGAAAAAATTAACGTGAACAATACAAACTTTTAGCTATTTTTATAATAAAGATGAAGGCTCTGTTAAAACAACAGCAAATCTGGCGTCCGTTGGCTTCAAAGAGTACTACTGCGGGGTCGAAAGACGGACTAACTGACGAGCAATTAGCAATAATGGAGGAAAATGCTCATTCTACCATTTTGCTATGTTTGGATGATCATATCATCACGGAGGTCGCTGATCAAGCTACAGCGGCGGAACTTTGGATGAAGTTGGAGTCATTGTATATGACTAAGTCGCTGACCAACAAATTATTGCTGAAGCAGCGGTTGTTCAGCCTCCAAATGCAGTCAGGTACTCCCTTACGGGAACATCTTAAAAAACTTAACTCTATTTTACTGGATTTGCGTAACTTAGATGTTAAAATAGATGATGAGGATGCTGCGCTGATTTTACTTGTGTCTCTACCATCTAACTATGAGAATTTTGTGTAGTCTTTTGTTGTTGGTAAAGACGCACTTCATACTAGGGAACTTCGTCAGAAAGCTATAGGTGATAACGGGGAGAGTGGCAGTGGGTTCTTTGTTAAGTCCGAAAAATCTAAAAAGAAGAAGGGGCTAACAAGGGTAACAATACTGGATCGGGTGCTGGAAACGACAATGAGGGATCTGGTAAGACTGCGGGGAAGACCTGTTATTACTGCAAAGAACCGAGTCACTTTTGGGCTAATTGTCCGATGAGGAAGGGCAAGTCCCAAGCTGCTGTAGTTGAGGAAAAACCGAAGGAGAACTATAATTCGGAGGAAGATTTGACATTAGTGAGTTCTGCTAAGTCTGGGGATCTTTCTGATGATTGGGTTCTAGATTCGGGGTGTTCGTTCCATATGAGTCCGCGTCGAGATTGGTTTGACACGTATGAGTCTTGCAATTGGGGTAATGTTATTGTACGTAACAACACACCTTGTAAGGTTATGGGTATTGGGTCCATGAGATTGAGGGCTAGAGATGGGCGAAAGTTGACATTGACTAGCGTGCAGCATGTCCCTGCTTTGGGGAAGAATCTGATTTCATTAGGTGTCTTGGATGATTTGGGGTACAATGGAGCGTTTTCAGATGGGGAGCTGTCCATTTATCGAGGTTCGGAGTTGGTACTTAAGGGTACCAAGAGGAACACCCTCTATGTCTTTAAGGGTGTCACACTGTCTAGTTTTGCGGTTTGCGCATCGGTGTCTCACCATGAGATGAACAAGATTTGGCATATGAGGCTTGGTCATATGGGGGAGAAGGGGATGCAGCTATTGTCTAAGAGGGGTCTACTATCCGGGATCAAGGTTGCCAACCTTGGATTTTGTGAGCATATTGTGTTTGGGAAGAAACACAGGTCAAAGTTCAGCAAGGGTGCTCACATTACTGATAAAGTGCTCGATTATATCCATTCAGATTGCTGGGGTCCATTTAGGGTTGAAGGTATGGGAGGTTTCCGCTATTTTGTGTCATTTATAGATGACAAATCACGATATACATGGCTTAGGTTGCTTAAGTCAAAGGATGAGGCCTTAAAAGCTTTTAAGCAATGGAAAGCTTTGGTAGAGAATCGACAGGGTAGAAAGATCAAGAAGCTACGAATAAACAATGGGCGAGAGTTTTGCAAAGAGGAGTTTAATCAATTCTGTGCAGATGAGGGTATTGGTCGGCATCATACCGTCAGGATGACACCATAGTAGATCGGTGTTGCAGAGCGGGTTAATCAGACACTGCTTAAGAGAGTTCGATGCATGCTCTCTAATGCAGGGCTTGGGAGGAGGTATTGGAGTGAAGCTGTGATGACAGCTTGTTATATCATCAATAGGGGTCCTCACTCGGGAATTGACATCAAAATCCCGTTTGAGATCTAGAGTGGTAAGTTGCCTAGTTTCTCTAATTTGAAGATCTTTGGTTGTGTTGCTTATTATCATGTTAGTGAGGGTAAGCTGGATCCATGAGCCAAGACGGGGTGTTTTGTTGGGTACGGTGATGGTGTGAAGGGGTTTAGAATCTATTCACCTTTAGAGGGTCGGGTCATTCTTAGTAGGGATGTCACTTTTGATGAGAGCATCATATATTATAAGAAACGCTTGGAGTCTTCCAATTTAGGGAAGGAAGAGGAGAACATACTACAGACAGATGGGATACTTGAGGTACATCAGTCATCCATTGCTGATTTACCTCGAGTGCAATTTATTGATGATGATGTTGAGGTTCTAGTGCCGAGTACTTATGAACCTGAGGTTGTTCCAACTTCTCCTAACTTTGGGGAGGAGGTGGAGTAGTCTAATCAGGGGTAATGTAGTCAATCTAACACTACTCTTGAGAAGCCTAGACGAGTTATCAAGAAGCCTATTAGATTGATTGAAGAGATGCAAGGAAGAAATTGCTTTGTTGAGAATTTGACAAGTTATGAATTGAGTGTAGCTCATGATGTAAAGTCATATGAACCTGCTACGTATAAACAAGCAATTAGTTTTAGCGAGTCGGCACAATGGCTTGCTGCAATGGGAGAAGAGATGCAGTCTCTTTATAAGAATAGAGTGTGGGAACTTGTGAAGGTACCAGAGGGGGAGAAAGCTTGTAGGGTGTAAGTGGATTTTTAAGAAGAAAGAAGGGTCATCTGAATCTGAGAAAGTTCGTTTTAAGGCCAAGCTAGTTGCAAAGGGGTTCAGTCAGGTAGAAGGGGTTGACTTTGTGGAGATATTCTCACCGGTGGTTCGACATACTTCTATTCGTGTGTTATAGTCAATTGTAGCACATTATGACCTTGAGCTGGAGCAGCTGGATGTTAAGACGGCTTTCCTCCATGGTGATTTGGAGGAGGAGATTTTGATTAAGCAGCCCGAGGGATTCGAGATCGCAGGGAAAGAGCACTATGCATGCAGATTGCTAAAGTCATTGTATGGAATTAAGCAATCCCCTCGGCAGTGGTACAAGAGGTTTGATTCTTTTATGGTTTCGCATGGTTTTGATAGGAACTCGTATGATTGTTGTGTGTATCATAGTAAGTTGGATAACGGTTCCATGATTTATTTGTTGTTATATGTTGATGACATGCTTGTTGCCACAAAGAATAAATCGGATATTGCTAGACTTAAAGAGTTGCTTAACTCGGAATTTGACATGAAAGATTTGATTCCAGCTAAAAAGATTTTGGGTATGGAGATCTATAGGGATTGCACTAGGGGTAAGCTTTTCTTGACTCAGAAAAGATACATCAAAAAGATTTTGTCTCGTTTTAGGATGGAGAAATCGAAGCATATAAGTACACCAACATCTATGAGCTGCAAATTGTCTTTGTCTATGTCACCTCAAACTGAGGAGGAGTTGGCATATTTGTCTAGGGTCTCTTATGCCAACGCAGTTGGTTGTTTGATGTATGCTATGGTATGTACTAGGCCGGATATTGCGCACGCTATCAGTGTTGTGAGTAGGTTCATGGCTCGACCTGGGAGAGAGCACTGGCAGGGGGTGAAAAGGTTTTTTCGCTATTTGAGAGGGACAGCTGACATTGTTCTTGTGTATGGGAATGGTAAGGAGTGTTTGGTAACTGGATATAACGATTCTGATTATGCAGTTAATGTGGATACCAGGAGGTCGGTGACCGAGTATGTGTTTACTTGGGTGGTTCTGTGGTTAGTTAGAAGTCTACATTGCAGTCTTCGGTTACGTTGTCTATTACTGAAGTCTGAAGCTGAGTACATGGCTTTAACTTCTGCAGCTTAGGAGTTCATATGGCTCAAAGGCCTTGTAGGTGAACTGGGTATCGCACAGAATTTTGCTACGGTGTATTGTGATAGTCTAAGTGCCATTTGCTTAGCTAAAGACCAAGTACACCATGATCGGACCAAGCACATTGATGTTAGGTATCATTTCTTGCGTACTGACAAGAGGGTAAAGGTAAAGAAGATCGGGACCGCTGACAACCCAGCTGATTTCTTTACTAAGCCTGTTCCATTTAGTAAGTTTAAACATTGCTTAGACTTGCTAAATATTGATTCTTATGTGAAGTAGTAGGCCCTTAAGGGCGGTGTTGGGGAGCTCCTGTTGTAGGCATGTTGGCCTTAAGGTGGAGCTTGTCCGGGGCTTGTGATGCAGATGGAGCATTATGAGTTGTTATACTTGGTGACAAGTATGTGATAGGTCTTGGTTGAGACTTGTCGGGATGAGTCTTGGTTGAAGACTTATCGGAATGTACGGCTTATGCGTGAGCTTTACATCGTGTTTTGGCTTGAGATATGTTCACTTTGTGTTGATGAGATCGTTTGCTGAACACGAGTTTTCTTCAAGGTGGAGATTGTTGTTAATGGTGACTCAAACTAGCTAGCACCATTGAAGAAGATGAGTGTGGGTCAAAGAGGACCTCCGCGGGGTGCGGAGTCGTTCTGTTTCCATTTCGCGGCTCGCGTAGTTTTTACACGGCTCGCCTAATTGCGGTTTTCTTTCACGGGAGATGTCTTTCGGGACGGTTACCTTTATTTGTGGTCGGTTATTTGTGGTTACTTAGACCCCAAGTTGTCTTTCAAGATGGTTTTATTATATATACCCCCTCTTGTTAGTACTAGGGATCTCATGATTCACAAATTAAGACAGATCACAAGAGAATCATTATAATTTGTAAGTGTGATTGTAATTCATCTTGTAAATTATTTGCGATCATAGTGAAATTATTTGTTCTCGGTGCCGGTGGACGTAGCTATCACATTGATAGTGAACCACGTTAAATCTCTTGTGTTATTTTCTTATTGTTTGCATTGAATTTCTTATTGTTTCATTATTGTTTATCGACCTTGCTTCCGCTGTCGCACAACATATAATAATACCAATTTTTAATTAACCAAAAAATAAAATCAACCATTACACCTACTTCAATTACTACCATCACGGTGACCCACCCACTACAGGCCACCATCACCTTCATCGACATCCACTACCTTGCGCGCCTCACCCACCCCCTCCTATTCCCCTCCCTTGGATGGATTGGCCCTCAATTCCTAAGCCACCCAACTACCAACCACCATCCCAGAACGGTCCACCCACAAAACCAGATCGAGCCACCCATTTTCCTTTTTCAGACGAATGTCTCCTTTCCGTCTCCTAGACGCCAACCACTAGATGGAAGACCTTAAGGGAAGCTACCAGTCCTCCCTCCAATTAGCACAACATCCCTATCCACAATCTTATGCGAAAAGACCACCATTAGAAGTTGGACCACCATTTCTGTGATTTTCTAGGTGGAAATGGGTTAGGGAAGAGATAAATGGTTGCGCAGGGGTTAGGCTGGAGGAGTCGCCGGTGCTAAGGTGGTGATAGTGTTGGTAGTGAAGGTTCACTAGGGTGGAGGGTGGGGATCGGTGGTGCACAGCTACGTTGGAGGAGTTGAGATTTTTTTAATTTAAATTTAATTTTTTTTGAAATCACCTGTTATACAGGTAATCGGTAAAATTGAATCTCGTGAGAAAACATGTTTCAAAGGTCGTATTATTCATGATTAATCAATAGTTTATATTATTGTAGAAAAAAAGTTAAAAGGGTGTATTATTTACGGTAATTTTTCCTTGAATTTTTTATATATTGCAATTTAATGATGCATAATTTTTACATTAGTGGGTTGTGACGTGAGAATCGGATTTTATATCAGACTATTATTTGTTAAGTATTATTTTTAAAAAAATTCCTAGCCTCAAGGTTAAATTCTCTTTTTCTAACCACGACCAATGAATACAATTAGAAAACATAAAGTATGTTATAAACTTGTTCACAATTTGTTGATAGGAATTTTTTTGGTTTTAGTAGTTGGTATAGTGCGTGCTTATTTTGCTAGCAGTTTAGTAATTGTTAATGATTTAATAATATAAAATATTTTTTTTAAATATCTATATTTGGTAAAGAAATGGTCAAAAAGTTGAAAATAGCGTTAAGTGATACATATAACAATTTTCAAAACCTTAATAGTGTTTCAAAATTAAAATAGTTAGTATTTATAAAATAATTTAATTTAATGGCTTGGTGAACCTATTGCTCAAGCAATACTCTTATAGGAATATATTTGTCTTCATTGATGAGAAACACACCAATTATTTCTTCACAAATTATCATTTAAGAAAGTTTCTACCGTGGAACGATTTTAAATTATGCTAAATATGCAAACTATATTAATTTTTTTAAAAAATCATACTTAAAATACTCACTTTAGTATTTAATATTTAACACGTCGTTTTGAATGTTAAAATTGACACTTTAGATGTACAAACGTTTAATTTGATTGTTTAAAAAAACTACTTTAGATGTAAATAATAATCACTTTAAGTGGTTTTATAGGCTTTAGGATCTGCTTAAAAACCAACAGTGAATATATAAACTACAAAGTGATAATTTAGCAAGGAAAAAACAAGGTTGTGGCAATTTATAATCCAGAATATAACTATTTTACATAAAATGAAGGTTTACATAACAATTGTTGAGAATGTGACCTTATAAAACCAAAGTGGTTATTTTAACTACAAAAATAAATTGTTAGGCTGACATCGTCATTTGGGGGCGATTCAAGTACCCGTGCGACTGCGACTCGAAGGTCGAAGCTCTACAATTCTTATGTAGACACCAGAACTCAGAAACGCCCAGAAGAGGCTCGAAATCAGCCGAGAACAGAGAGGACAGAATCTGATTTTTAAGAACTAAAAGTGAACTTTTCTCTTAAACTTTGAAGATGAATCAAAATCACAAAAAGTACAAAAATAAAATACTAAACCACATAAATTAGAACTCAAAGAGAACTCAAATGAACCCAACTTCAATACTTAAACTAATTACCTAAATAATGCTAGAATCAATTACCCATTTGAAACACAATACCCAAATATTAATCAATTAATACCGACAAGAAACTTCAATTGAATCCTTCTTTAATATCCCAATTAACAGCTATAACTTGAATCAGTCAACTCCTTAATCTTGATTTCAATAACCCAAATTGATAAATAAGAACCATAATTTCAAAATTATAATGAAGATATATAAAATCCCCAATTCTACTTTATGATGAACCCTAGCTTTGCTTCATTTTTCAATAACCTACTTGAAATCCTTGACTTAACTTTGATTGATGAATACTTAATTCACAAATCCTAACTCTAAACTTGATCAATCATACTTAAAATACTCACTTTAGTATTTAATATTTAACACGTCGTTTTGAATGTTAAAATTGACACTTTAGATGTACAAACACTTAATTTGATTGTTTAAAAAAACTACTTTAGAAGTAAATAATAATCACTTTAAGTGGTTTTATAGGCTTTAGGATCTGCTTAAAAACCAACAGTGAATATATAAACTACAAAGTGATAATTTAGCAAGGAAAAAACAAGGTTGTGGCAATTTATAATCCAAAATATAACTATTTTACATAATATGAAGGTTTACATAACAATTGTTGAGAATGTGACCTTATAAAACCAAAGTGGTTATTTTAACTACAAAAATAAATTGTTAGGCTGACATCTTCATTTTACAATAGAGAATGTTTGATGTTCACTGATAGTTGATTGAAGTGATTATTATAACCATTTAATTTTATCAGTTGTATGACCAATAGATTTTAAACATGTAGGTAAAAGAATCTTGTTCAAATTAAGTTGATTTATAATACTAACATGTTTTAAAGTGTTAATTTATTTATCAACACGAAGGGTGTTTCACAAGTGAGTTTTTACTTTTTTGTTGATTTATTTGATCGACTGGAAGTTTAAGTCAGCTAGAAAAATCAGTTATTTATGAAAAAATTATGACTATTTATTCTTAGAAAAATAATTCAACAAGACAAAAAGTCAAGAAAAAAACTACACAAACTAAATTTTGACTTTAAAATTAATTTTTTATTAATCAAAAAGACCAAATAAATTTTATAACTCTAACCTATTTGACCTATTAACATGAAAAATAAATCAACAAAAATTAAATTAATAAGCCATCTACTACCCAACACACCGAAACTAGATAATTTGACCGTTTAATTATTTATTTGTTTAAATCATTTATTTGTTTCAAAATAAATAACGGTTAGTCTCTTGAGAGACCGTCTATTTGAGAAACGTATCTCAAACCCAACTCATTAAAGATTAATGTCTACTTACCGTATTCTTAATACCTTTTTACATTATTCTTAATGCTTACTTACCGTATCCTTAATGTCTACTTTCAATATATTAAATGTTTTCTTACCTTATTCTTAAAATAAACTTACAATATTTTAATAACTATATAATTGGGCAGATCCACTTAAAGTTGTTCTCCAACAATTTGTGAATAAACTAAAATAAATTTCTTCCTTCGCATTTATTTACGCACCTTTCTATGAACACAGTAACCGTTTTCATTTGCTCTATCGGTAATCTTCACTCCATCAATTGATCATCTTCCCCGCAAGACTCAGTGGCCTACTCGAGAAACAATGATGGAATTCTGGGGTAAATTTATTTATTTTTCTCTTATTTTTTCACCTGCATGTTTTCATTTGAATTCCACATTTATTTTCTTGCATTTGATTGGATTTTTTAGAGCTGACACAGATTAATTTTCCGATTATATGTCCATTTTCTTAGATGTCTACTTTTATAAATATATTTGTTTGATCAGGGTTCGTTCTTCGATTTTTCCTGTTGCTGAATTTAATTTTGTGCATAATCTAATCTCGCATTTTGTTGATTATCTGCGTTTATTTATTATTGAAATGAGGGAAAAATGCTTGCTCCGAGCCTCCATGGGTGAAAATTTGAATTGGAAATAAAAATATGGGGTTTTGGTGAACTTAATTATCGGACTGTGGGCTTTTGAGGTTGTTAATTGGAATGCCGATCTAATCCAAGAGTGTGGAGTAAATACTCACCAATTCATGCTTTGTGGAGCATTACTAAGAGATATATAGTTGAGTATGCATATGTCGTTAGGAGTTGCGATTTGCAACAACGTGGGTGATGTGAATGGTAGCTGTGAAACTCTCTAGGTTGCTTTTGCTACATTATCCTGCTTCTTTGGTAGAGTTTCATGTCTGTTATTGTGTTAAGTTATGCACTTAGGAGTTTGCTGTTTTAACTGTGTTTCCTTCAATAAGAAAAGTTTTCCAATGCTTAAGAAAATAAAAATGTTTTTGAGAAGCTTTTGGTTCAGTAATCTATAAGCATTTTACTAGTTAAGAATATAGGACTGTAGTCCTATCGACAAACAGTAATTATCCTAGAAACCTAGACTTCTTTTATTCCTTGGCTCCTGATACTAGTGTCTGTTGTAAATCGCATAGATGAGAGTTAGGATGAACAAAAGTTGCATATGTCTGGCTAAGTTGATGTGAGTGAAAAATAGTGCAATGACGTATTCTTTGAGGGAGTTTGTTTGTTGTCAAATTATTTATGATCGTTGCCAAGAAGTTGTACTATGACGCTACTCCCTTATGTTTATTGTGCTTGTAAGTCACTTCTTTATTGTTCCATGTATAGGTGCTGAGATAAAGAATGGAGGGTCTTTAAAGGTGCAACCTGGTGAAGGGAAGGTTTTGCACCTCTCCCAGGTAAAATAGATTCTTGATGAGTTTAATTTATTTCCTTTCTATTATATATCTTTTCATGATATCTTGTTTGACCTTTTGTCAGGCCTGTCTTGGGGAGATTAAGAAGGACAAAGGAAATGAATTTGTCCGTGTTTATGTTCAGATAAATGGTCAGAAATTCGTTATAGGGATGCTTTCTCTTGAAAGATTGCCTCATTTAAATCTCGATCTCGTATTTGAAGATGAATTTGAATTGTCTCATGATCTGAAGCAAGGAAGTGTACACTTTGCTGGATATAAAGCTGATGATCCAGTGTCATATCCTTTTGCTGTTTTACAGTTCAGCATCAGACTCCTTTTTCATTTCTTTCCCATGAATCTTTCTATTTTAATTCTTATGAGTTCTGATACCTGTGATGAAATAGCCGTCAATTACTAGTCTTGTTTTCTTTTTCCTTGACCTTCTCTGTCATTTACGGCTGTTGATGAGGATGAAACAGGTAAGCATTTCCTTGTAGTATGATTTTTTATGCTTTTTATTCATTTTTGTCTTACGTTTTTTTTTTCAGATGACGATGAGGAGCTTGTACCAATTGATAGCTTGAACAGTGGTAATATAGGAAAATTAGTTTTAAAAGTTTCAACTTTACCTGATTGTCAGCTCGTCTAAAAAGAAAAATCCCCCTTTCATCTGTTGATTGTAGTTTTAATGTTAGATGGTATCCATTTGAAAATGAAACAATAGGAGGGATTTTTCTTAGTTAGGTGAAAGTTCTGATATTTTTTAGAAGATTAGTTAAAGGTGGAAACTTCTAAAATATATTTTAAGTTCACCCATTATATTTTATAATCGGATTCTTCTGAATCTCTCAGGGAAGCCTGAAGACAAAGATGTAAAGCCTTCTAGTTCCGTGGCCAATTCTGTAGTGAGACCCGAAAAGGCTGAAAGCAAGTCGAAGGTGAAGATCGTGGAACCTGGAAAAGATGCCAAGAAGAACTTAGAGGACGATGAATCCGAGGATGATGAAGATGACAATGAGGACGATGATGACGATGATGAGGATGGAGAGGTAATCGTTTTCTTTTTTTTTTTTTTGAATTATTTTGCAAGTTCTCATATATTTTGTTACGTTAATGGGCAACTGATCAACTTTAGTTTGCAAGTCCAGGATGATGATTGATACTCAAAAAAATTTAAAAGGTTTTTGGACCTTAAGCCTGCACCAAAACATAATTTAAATAGAGTAATACAAACACCGTGTTGTTACTCTTTAATGTTTGTTTCGCGAAAATTGTATGTTATACCCCCTCCTATTCTAATCAAATGTCCCATTTGTTTTTTGGCACTATTAACCAATCACTCTTAGTTTGTATTTTATTCTCAATCTTTAAGTTAAAATGTAGTCAATTGAGATTTTGTTTGATTCGTCTCAATGTAAATATTATTAATATAAACTTATTACAATTGTTAACCAAGCACAATTAGAGATATGTAGGATTGAAATAGCAGTAGCAAGTATGCATAACCAAATGGGACATTTGATTAAAATAGTCCTCTACAGTTCTATGGCAGTAGCCAACTTTTTAAGGTATTCTTTGTAAAGTATCTTATTCTTGTTTTTATTCTGCTAATGCATTTATCAAATATTAATAATAAATGATGCATATTATTCACGAAGAGCAGCAATCAATTTGAAGAGCTTTTATTAAGATAATGACCATTTGGCCAATGCAAAAGTTTAAGTGTCGATTTTATTGGATGATCTCTTTTATTGTAGGGCATGGAGATTCATGATGCTGGAAGTGAAGATGAAGATGAAGATGAAGATGAAGATGAAGATGAAGATGAAGATGAAGATGACGAGGAAGAGGACAGTGGTGAGGAGACACCAACAAAGGTAATGCTGCTCTTTGCTGAATGTTTTAATAGAAATATATTGTTATGAAGTTTTTGGAATGTGATTCTTATTGGATGCCCTGTTTCAGGTGGTACGAGTCAAAAAGAGACCTGTAGGATCTACATCAAAGACCCCTGTTCCTGAAAAGAAGGCAAAGTTTTCTACTCCTCAAGAGAAAGCTGGTATGTATGTGTGTCTGATAATCATATTCTACGGCTATGCCGATCTTTAAAAATTGGGGCGAAGAGGGGCGGGTGGTGGTGGTGGTGGTGGTGGTGAAAAGCAACTTAGTGCATATATTCTGTCTTTACTTGATTTTAGTGTTGAGATTTCCCTATTTGTTTTATTGAGTCTATTGTGCTCTATTGTATCATAATGTTTCCTACTTTCCTTTTTATATTTGAGTATTCAACTACTGCATAGGCTTACTAAGTATAGCTGCTGAAAAAAATAGTTGATTGATCTTATTGACATGACATGGTTTGGATTGAGTTCACAATTTTATTTTATTGAAATATAGGATAAATTTGGTGTAAGTGAAAGAACCTAGAAATCCATATTGATAACTTTAATACACAATCTTAATTTATATGCAATGTTGGCTTTACGTAACGATAGATGAGTTGATTTTTAAGATCTACACAACATTTCATTTCTCAAATGTCCATAAGTGCCTAGGCAGGGTTTGGAGGATTACATGTATGTACGTCACCTAACCCACATAATAGGTTGTTGCCGATTGACCATTATTGAAAACAGAAGCCGCAACTCCACATAAATAAGAAGCACAACTTTAGATCTAGAGTTGAGTTAAATCTCTTGATCAGTTAAATGCAGATGAAATCTACCGGTTAAGCGAGTCGAATTATTTTCTTTGCTGGATTCGTTCATTGGTTTTCTCTTTGATGTTTCACAACTTCTAATTGAATAGATATTGGTGGAGCTTTGGTTTGGAAGCATCAATTTGTTAACTTAGCGTAACCATTTTTGGTTCCGTTGAGTCATCTTTGTACTACTTTTGTAGATAGGGAAGAGAATGGTGAGACATCCTATTCTTTCACTTGTTTTAAAATGTTGGTGAAGTATTATTAATGAAAGTGGTTTTTCTTATAAGTTCAAAACTGAATTTTAATGAACAAAATTGATTTTGGAATTTTTCTGTTTTTATAAATGTATTATCTCACTCGAATGTCGCAACGAAACCTCGTGAAGGCTTTTTCCCCTTTATCCTAATATTGAGAACCCAATGGAACTTCAATTAGGTGTTTGTTAGGTTTTGTCTTTCGATTGAGTGGTCATCATTGATTTCAGTTTTCATTTCAATTGTAGATGGTGTTGTGGGTTTCCAAGTTGTTGAGGCAGTGACATCGGTGGATGTTGATGGCAATGGCATGGTATGTGGTATGTAGTGGGACAACTGTAGGTTTGTAGCCTACGATTGTGAGTACGAGGTCACGAGGGTGTGAGTTTGTTTAATTGAGAGATGTAAATAGTGGCCTATGGTGCTAGGATTATGGATCATTGTGAGGTTGGCGGCAAGGGTTGTGCAATGTTGGTCAACTGTGGTCAACACTTGGCCAATGTGTAGAATGGTTTATGGGAATTTTCAAGTCCCAGCTCACTAAAGGAAATGGGGTTATGAATTGCCTTTCTCTCATCTACTTCTTCCTTTCCATACGCTCCCAAGTTCCTTCGTATGAGCCATGATCTTTGGAACAACAAAGTGACCTTCTAATATCTCTTCTTAAGTTATCCAAATTCCAAACCATTTGACCCTCTTTAACATATTTTTTGAAATAAAGAATTAATTTTAGAAATTGAATGACATCCTTGCTTAGGCGGAAGCCACTTAGTGGAATTGGGTAATGGAATATTGTTGTTGATTCTATTGATTTAATTTTTCCTTTTTCACACATCGCAATTTCAGGTAGGTTTCTTCATTTTTTCTTTTTCGTTTCCCTTTTTCTGTATGGCATAGATGTAGTCCACAGAATATATCGAGTTGCCATGTTTTAAAACTTTGAGCTTTGAGGAGTTGGGCTCTTGGATATGTATGTCTTCATTCTAGACATTTGTACTCAAATCCAGGTGACATAGAATATTCGATAAACTTGTCAGTCATGTATTCTAACGCATTAGAGTATTTGTGTGGACTGTGGTAAGTCGGGCATTTCATGTGAAAGCTCTTACAGCTCGTGGAGTAGGAGCTCTTTTCTGGAATCAATGCATGATTCCACCTGAATTGTAGTTTTGCTAACTTATACTGTGTGCATAACAGAGGGTAAGAAGGTTAGCGGTCATGTTGCAACGCCACATCCCGCAAAACATGCTGGAAAAACACCTGCTAATGCTGACAAGACTAACAAGCAGACTCCCTCGAAAGCATTCACTTGCTCTTCTTGCAACAAGTGGGGATTGTTTACTCTTTTCGTTTACTTGTCAATGAATACGTGATACTTCCCTGAAGTTGATCGACTTGATGCTAACATGACAAGATTTTTGTGTCAGGTCCTTTGGCTCTGAACAAGCTGTGCAGTCTCACTCGAAGGCTAAGCATGGTGGCTGATGAGCTTGTGCATTCGTGACGCCTAAAGTTTTCTTTTATGGATCTATGCACGTGTATTGTGATGCTCTGATTCTTGTTGAGTGTGTTACCGGGGTTAGATTTAGCTCTTAGCTTGTAGAAATGCTGTAGACATCACTGTCAAATGCTATCTTTTGATCCATATTGATGTGTTATTGTTATTGTTATTGAACTTGCTAGTTTCTTGAAGAATAGGCTCATGTTGTCCAACTTAACATTATCATTTGTAAGATGTGTTTTGGTGTGGTTTTATTTTGTTTGAGTCAAAGTTTCAGAATGTTGAGCATAGCAGAGACAGGCATGCGTTTTTTTATATTACAGGATAGGCTGAGGGTAGGGAAGGGCTATGTGAAAATCTAACTCATGATCTTATCGGGAGAAAGTGATACTTGCTCTAACTGAGATAAGATCTAATTCTCAGCCTTTTGCGTTTATAATTGGTTTTGCTGAGGTGATCTCACGATTTATTGCCTCAAGTAGTAAGCAACATTGATAGAGTAGGCTAAAGGTATGAAAGGGCTAGTTTCGATAAGCAAGTACATGCTTTTGCCATTCTTAAACGACATCTTTACGGTTCTTTTTGCACTTATACGTTGAGATAAATACAATCTTGATTACATTTATTTTGCATATTTTTTTTCATGCAATTGTAGGTCTTTTTATTAAATATAATATAATATAATATATTGATAAAAACAAATGATGAAAAAGTTGGATTTGTGTGGTTTTATAAACTGATAAAATATTGATGAAAATACAAAATAACTAAAAAGGAATGTACTTAGATTGATTTCTTTTCTATAAAAGGGAAGTGAAATTTATATAATAGCTCAGATAAGAGAGTGAAACATAATAGTGGGATAAAGGGAGTGGGTATAAATTTTAAGTAGGGACAACTCAAATTGTTTAAAAAGTTAGGTTATCACTCTAAACATTTAGACTAGCGATTGAAATTTTAATAAATTACATCAGTATTGTTGTTTTTGCATAAAAAGGGAACATTGATTTCACAACTTTCTAATATGAAATTAATTTTTTTTATCAACTAAGTCAATTAATTTTAGGGTCATTGAAATTTTAGTGATATTTAGAGTTTATATGATTAAAGATTATTTCATGAAAACGAAAAATGAGAATACCAAAAAAAAAAAGAAATTCTTATTAAGCGTAAGAGTTTAGTAACCATGCTATCTTTAGTAATTGCAACATGAAGTATGTCAATTGATAACTCATGATTAACCAAATAGTATACTCTTCTATTCTACTCACTTTATATTATTTAGGTGAAAAAACTTACATTATTTAAAAAATTATGAAAACTGAAGAAGATAGAAAAGTTATTCACTTTCTACGAAATTAAGTAAGAGAAGTAATATCCTATTAATTACTCTCTTCTTAATTTAAATAATCAATGCATAATTTTAATTCTAATTTCTTTAATCATCTATACTTAAAAATTTTAAAAAATTATATATTAATTAAATATATATTAAAACGAATAAATCAATACTAATGACGATAGCCTAGGCGTAAGAATACTTTCTTTTTCCTTTATTTTTTTTCTCCAGCTCTTAACATTTCTCCAGGGTTTTCGTTAATTCTTCATCAATTTGGTGGATGAACCCTAATCTCGAATCTCAACTGTAAACAACAACCGGTGATTTCGTAGTTTGATTATTTAAATCGACATGGGTTCCGGTGAGGATAATTTCTCGATTTTGATTTCTTGCTGTTCAAGTGATATTTTCTTTTGTTTTAACTCATTGATTTATTGAGTTGCAGATGCTGATATGGAAGATTACGGATTTGAGTACTCGGACGACGATGGAGATGAGCAGGATGTGGACATTGAGAATCAGTATTATAATTCTAAAGGTTGCTTATATCTAGTCGATTCTTGAATCTTTTTTGATATTTTAATTTTTTTATTCAGTTATTGATTGGTGCAGCGGAACTTGGATTAGATAATTGTGGCTTGAATCTTTTCTTGATATTATTCTAAATTTTATGTTTTTTTCTTGATATTCTTTATGCATTTGAAGGGGAGTTAAGAACTGGGATTCTTTGGAGGAGAAAATATGTCTGGCAACCTTTTTGATACCCAGAAAGGGGGAAGAGGGTTAACCTTCCTAGTTCCTACTCCCTTTATGCTTGTCCAAGTATTTTGTTCTTGTTGATTTGCCAGAGATGAGTTTCTCACTGTAGTTTAGTCCCTTGGTAACTTGTAGGAAGTATATTCTGTCTCATTGTTGTGAAATCAATCAAGGGACTAAGAAAAAGAATATTTGATGAACATAGAAGTATTTGAATAAATAACTCAACAGGGCTTACAACATCATCAAGCAACAATTTGACTTGAGCAAAAATTGCAAACCAAAGTAAATAGACAAATTCACTCAAACACTGCGTCTTCCTCATTAAATTCAAACAGATGGTGTTTGCTTGTACTATGGGTTACAAACTACTACACTCAATTTTGAAATAGTGCTTGGATTACCTTGAGAAGTTGAGATGACTCATGTGGAGATTTGCATTACTAGAGCTTTGGTTCTTATGCAGGATAATTTGTGTTGTTTCCCAGTATACAAATGAGTGTCATGTTAAGAGTGGATAATAATGCTACATAAAAAGGAATTTAGCTACTTAAGGCTCAATTCCTCCCTTATATTCTGATGAGGGATATTTGTGTACATAGGGTATGAAGTCGTTAGGCAACTATCTCATATGTGGTTAGAGGATGCACACAATATGTAGGATTATGTATGAATATTTGTCACTTAAGAAAGTACGAAGGTTGGGTGATAGTTAGCATGAGAAGATGCATAATCAGAGACTAATTAGGTTATGTAACTATGAATCTTCTACAAGGTAAAGAATAGAATTTGTCGATGATTTATATTGATCCGAATAAAGCGTATGACAAAGTATTAAGGGGCGTACTTTGATGAATTTTCGTGAACAAAGATGTGGCATATAAGTATTTAAGTATAGTCCATGAACGTATGAGGGAGTGCAAGCATTGTTAGGGCATGTGTGGGAACAATTGAAGATGTCTATTTACAATTGAGCCATTTTTTGTTGCTTAATAAGTAAAAATAAGACAGATTATATGGAATATTATTTTGACACTAAGGATTATGGTAAAGGTGTTGTTAAGTTAGAAATGAATAAGCTCATTTTAAATGAGTGTTTCTAGTAATTAATCTTTAATATCTGCTAGAATGAAGATAGCTCAAATGGAGAGTTGTAATCAGAATATGTGTGCCACTAAGATTATAGGATATATTCTACCAAGCTTCCATAGATCAACACTACTATACAAGGCTTGGTCTTGAGAAATGATTATTGCCGGAAGATAGGGATAGCTAAGATGCGTATTTGAATATGTGGACAATAATTTAAAAGATAGAATTTAATAAAGCATAAGAAAGGATCTAGGATTCAAATCATGTTTAAAAATGACTGAAAAATAAATGATTGCTATTTTAAGGTGCTTAGAAGAGGAAGAGGTAGCCCAAAGGCTCAAATATTACCTAGAATAACAAAAATGAATGGTGACATGGATTTTTGATTTGGATGAACAATAGATATATATATGATTGTATGTTATTGCTGAAATGAATTTTCTTTTGTAGCAAAGTATTAGATGGGGCTCAATAAAATATGATTATTTAAGCAGTGAGTTTGAGTTTTTTTTTGTGGTTCATGTAGTGCAGCCTAGGATTAAGACTTTGACATTATTGTTGTTTTTTCCATATATGAAGTTTGTCTCAATTGAAGTAGCTAGTATGATTGGAAATATTTGATTGTGTAATAGTGATATTGAGTGAGAGCTTTGAGATTTTTCTTCATCAATTATGGCTCATTTATGTGCATCTTGAAGAACCTTGAATATAGCTAAACCTTATGAATTAGTTGGAGATGAAAGAACATATTTAGTACTATTATATTTCTTCCTGTAACCACTTATGTGATTAACGTTTTGAGTATTGGTACTCATTTCCTTTTGCTTCTTCCTTGCTCTTGTATTGGGTTAAAGTTTGCACATGTATATTTTTTTCTATTGATGCAATAAATTAATAAGACATGGCCGCCTAAATCTATATTAGTCTCGGGCACGATATATGAAGTCCACATGTTTAAAGCTGCCAGTTCCAGGTGTCCTGCAGTTTTTCTTCTATTGTCTAATTACAACAGACTCAATGTAGATAGTTGTGTATAATTTGTGAATGTATATTGCGCATCCCACTCTTTCCATTTTTCAACCATTTCAGTTTCAATTGAGGTGAGTTGCTGATTATTTAACTATCTGTTGTCCAGTCATCTTATCCGTATGCTTGAAGACGATTAAGAATGTGGTGATATTTTTCTAGCTATGCCGTTGATATGTCGGAATATATTCGTCAGTAAATTTAACTGTATTGCCAATAAAAGAGATCTTTAATGTTTCTGGAACGTTTTTTGTCGTCTGATTTTCATTTCTTCTTCCAGGATTGGTTGAAACTGACCCTGAAGGTGCTCTTGCTGGTTTTTCTGAGGTTGTTGGCATGGAATCAGAAAAGGCAGAATGGTGAGCTACACACTTTCGGTTTATAGGAGACAAGCTTCTGTATAGTTTGCACAGGTCCTGCTTTTGAAAAAGTAAAAATACTTCATGCGACTTTTATTGTATACTGTGTGTCTTGATGGCCAAAACTTTAGAGAGATGCATATGAGATGCTGTGAAGGTACATTATTGAGAACCACGAGTTCCCATTTTCTTCGTAGGGTGAACGCACGTATGTGGAATCTAAATGGGCTATTCTGGACTTATTTTTAGTTAACTTCTTGGATATAGATTAATAATTAGATAGCCTGAAATCTCACTTTTTAGGCTGATACAGGCTTGTTCATTTGTGGTAACTTGCATGCATATCAGTTTTCCACATTAAATGACTTGTGACTCTCCTAACGGATACACGGAGGCCCTCAATATATATGATGTTATTTCTGACATTTGATCCATTTTTTTAGGGGGTTCAAGGCTTTAAAGCAAACAGTGAAGCTTTATTATCGGCTGGGGAAGTATAAAGAGATGATGGAAGCATATAGGGAAATGTTGACTTACATTAAATCAGCCGTGACAAGGAATTATAGTGAGAAATGTATAAACAACATTATGGATTTTGTTTCCGGTTCAGCTGGCCACAATTTTGATCTCCTCCAAGAGTTCTACCAAACGACGCTTAAAGCTCTTGAAGAGGCTAAAAACGAGGTTTGAAGTTATTTCATTATTAGTCTAGCTTTTTAGGCATTTGTCTGGTGGGGAATGTCATTGTCTTGTGCATTGTTTTTTCTTGCAGAGACTATGGTTTAAAACAAATCTGAAGCTTTGCAAGATCTGGTTTGACATTGGTGAATATGGGCGAATGAACAAGGTTTCTTGAATCAATTTACATTCTTTTGGGAAATTCTCGCAAATGAGGTTTTTGATTTTACCTTTTTATATGAATTTGACAGATATTGAAGGAACTTCATAAATCATGCCAAAAGGAAGATGGTACAGATGATCAGAAGAAAGGAACACAATTGTTGGAAGTGTATGCAATTGAGATTCAGATGTACACTGAAACAAAGAACAACAAGAAACTTAAGGTGATGATTTATCCCGTAGGACTTTTATGACTTTGTTTTGTATCATCCTTGTATGACTTCAATTAGGTCAGTTTTTGTGGTGCGATGTCTGTTAAGTGTTGATAAAAGTTGGTTTTATTACTTCATTATTTGACAGAAAAGCCTTTAAATGGTACAAGCCTGATGCTTTTTGTAAATTCCATCGCTCATAAATCTCATTGTAATCAGGGCCTGAAAATGAGGAGTTTGAAAGGGAGAGTGAACTGGCTTGATCACTTCCTTTGTGAAATATTTACTGTTTGAAGTTGTAATATTTCATATGGATTATCTTCTCTACATGTGATTGTTCCTGGTTTTATTTAGGTTTGTTATCAATATATTCTTAACTTTATAGTGTGATACTAAGTTGGTTGAATTCATAATTTGTACAGTTTGCTTTATGCATTCAATCAATAAGTTAACTCAATTCTTACTTTGCAATCTGAAAATACACAGTATCAAAAGTGTCTTATCACTCCCCAGTATCAGAACTGTCATGTCACTTAACAACACAAACAGTATATATTTATAAAACGTGTGATATGACTATTTTAGCTGATCATCGTTGTCATTTGTCACCGTTTATCTATTGCATATACAATCCACATTTTATGATGTGAGCGCTTTGTCTGCCCATGTTTGCTCATGCTACATTTTTCTTTGTGTTTGGTTTATAAACTCCTAATTGATATAAAGAGATCTTCAGTAAGTTACCCTTTTTTGTTATGAATTTTGTTCTTATTGATGTGTGCTCTTCTGTATTATAATTCTTGGTATTTGAATGCATCTATGTTTTAATATTCATTGTGGATTAAATTGCAGCAACTATACCAGAAGGCACTCACTGTGAAGTCAGCAATACCACATCCAAGAATAATGGGAATAATTCATGAATGTGGTGGGAAAATGCATATGGCTGAGCGTCAGTGGGCAGAAGCAGCCACTGACTTTTTTGAAGCATTCAAGAATTATGATGAGGCTGGAAACCAAAGGCGTATCCAATGTTTGAAGTACGTAACGATGCATTTTATCTTTCATTCATTGATTTTAGATGTGAAAATTTTAGTTGCATTGTTTTGCAGACTAAAATAAGCCTATTGATTACGTTACTGTTTGTGCCAAGATTAGCTTTGACATGGTGATCAGACTTGAGGATCTCTTGACAAATAACAATATCCTTCTGTACTGAGTCATTGCATCATTAGTGGATTCTAAACCCTGGTTTTGATCCATTTCTGTGCAACATAAGTTTTTGACTCTCATATCTGTCTTGAATTTGTACGGAATATTTTTCCTGTCTAAAACATTTCTTTCCATTTCAAATGTTAAAAATTTTGAGGAATTTATAGTAACTCGTATATTTCTAGGAAACTGAAGCAGAGAAAAGCATTACTTTTGTCCTAGGCGTCTAGCTTTCAGCCTTTAGATTAGGTCTATTTGTTGTTAAACTCCCAGGTTAGGGATTTATAATATTATTAGTTATACATGAGACCTTGTCGCAAGTACAATCATGTTGGGTCTGATAAGTGGTTATTTATTAACATGATTTGTGCCCGTTATCTCACAATCACGTTTTTCGTTGCTAGCAGATACTTGGTTCTTGCAAACATGTTAATGGAATCTGAGGTGAATCCATTTGATGGACAAGAGGCAAAGCCGTATGCTTTTGAACTCTATCTTTTACCATTAAAGCTATGACCTTGTGAGCTGCATGATCAACATTTGTTTTTTTTGTCGCAGTTACAAAAACGATCCTGAAATTTTGGCAATGACCAATTTAATAGCAGCTTATCAGCGCAATGAGATTCTTGAGTTTGAGAAAATTTTGAAGGTTTGGATAAATTCCTATTATCTTTCCGAAATAAGCAGGTTTCTCTTGTATGATGCTCTACGAAATAATTGATGAATGTTGCAGAGTAACAGGAGAACAATCATGGATGATCCTTTCATTAGGAATTACATTGAAGATCTATTGAAAAATATAAGGACACAAGTTTTACTGAAGCTAATCAAGCCTTACACAAGAATCAGGATACCTTTTATTTCTAAGGTATACCAAGCATTTCCTCAACTTAGCTCATCTATGTGGTGTTACACTTCATCTCTGTTGTTTCCTTCCTCTTGTTTATGATTTTACCTTGGTGGTGTATTTGTGTATTGAATCTGCCTTAGCTTTTCAAAGGGTGGCAGAGTATTGGTGTTGGGGGGGGGGGCATGAAGTTCTTTAGTTTGGTCTATTGTCGGTCAAGCACCACTAAGTGATTCGCCTCCTCAAATTTGAACAAATAGAGAGATCTTTATCATTCTCATAAACATGCAACATTTGGAAGTGATTTCATATGGTTGGAACTGTGAAGGTATGGAACCTTGACTATTGTCGACGTCCTTGGGAGGAGAATGTCCCATGTCTAAATTTGTTGGACATGCTTCTCAGGCAGTACCATGCTATTTTACTTCCATTACTATCTTTTGAAACAAATTTTCAAGTCTGGCGATTGTTCACTTCCTTTTTTGGCCTTCTGATTCAAATCACTGGCCATTATCTATCCCACCTTTCTTTCCTTTTCTTTTTAGTTTTTGAATTCGGGAGTTCCTTTCTGAAGTGGGACCAGAAAGAGGTCAAGGAGGATAGCAGTTATGCTATTGTTGGAAGTTAAGAGGCATCTAGTGGCTCAGATATGCGAGGATATGATGGTAGTTATATTGGGAAGATGTTAGTGGTGTTGGAGATTGATGAAATTTTGTCAGCTTATGGATGTGTGTTTGGGAATATTGGGCAACGGAAGGGTATTATTCAGTCAATCCGTTTAATTTTCTTGATTCCTGCATGTATAATGTTGCCTTTCATCCTTCTCTTTTATATGTAGAGAGCTAATTTCTAAATCTGATATTCCTCAGGAGCTTAATGTTCCAGAAGCAGACGTTGAGCAGCTGTTAGTGTCGCTAATTTTGGACAACCGAGTTCAAGGCCACATCGACCAAGTGAATAGACTGTTGGAGCGCAGTGACAGGTAAACAGCAGTGCTCCTTGTTGAGATGCATTATTACATTCCCGATCCTTATTGCAAACTGAACTATCATGAATTCGTACACATTACAGGTCTAAGGGAATGAAGAAGTATACAGCTATCGACAAGTGGAACACACAGCTGAAGTCTTTATATCAAACAGTTAACAACAGAGTTGGTTGATATTTGTTCTTCCAAACTAAATGGGTGATTTTCGTCTCATCTAATTTTGTGGTATCTCCATTTTTCTAGAATGGGGACATAGTCGGACAAATGGGTCTCGAGATGGATTAGTCGCGGCAACGGCAGTGTTCTGCCAATAATTCTCTTTTCTGCCCCTTTTTTTGGTCCTTCAAGCTGTAAATTGGAGCTTTTTAGTAGCTTAAAACATTTTATACATTGTCTGGATCTTCTTGATGTTGATTTTGTCGAAATTACAGTCCACTTAGCCTTTTGTTTTGTTGTTGCAAATTCTTGAATACGTGTTTGTTGGAGAGTGAATGTGCCTCGAGGGCGGATATAGATGATAGGGTGTGTCATGTTGCATGATATGGAAGATGCATTACCAAGATTCCAGAATCCTCCGTTGATCTAACATTCATTAGTTCCGGATCAATCTCACATTAAAAGATTAAATGTAAAAATTTTGATAGGACATGTATTTGTTCTTGATTGCTATTGTGCACATCTGAGTCTTGATAATGAAACGAATTTGGGCAATAATATTTGTGAGATGGATCCCTCAATTTATAAACATCTAGGGAAGTTTGAACCTATTTATGAACAATTGTAGTTTAAAATATGAATAATAATCTTAGTTGTGAATTAGATTCTATTTTACCAAGTAAGGTCTTGAGTTCAATTTTGGATGTGTCCATCTTCTTTCCTTATATATTCCACCTTTCATTCATAAATATTATTAAGTTCAATCAAGAAAAAAAATGTCACTAAAACAAAGAGAGTATGTTTTGGGTAAATGATTAATAAAACAAATAATGTCATTCGAATCATCGATTTAGTTAAAACAGATAAAAACCATGTTTAATAAATATACCGAAAATAGAAAAATTTAAGTGTTTCAGAGTAACAATCTAATGCCAAGGAGAGGTGGAAATGGAAGGGAAAATTGTGTAATTTCCTTGCTTTAATTCAGAAGAGATTATTTTATTAAATTGTTAAGGAATTTCTCTTTCCAATTCTTTCTTCCACTTCTCTCTTTTCCCTTGATTGGTATATAAATAAGAAATACAATCCCTTCATTTCTTCCTATCCAAACATAGTGTAAGTCACCCATCAAAAAAAAAAAGGAAAAAGTGCAAGTCAATTTGCTATTTATCATAAGTTCGAGTCTAATTCAGAAAAAGTATGTAAATGCTTTCACTCAAACAAATACTTTTCCAAATTTCTAGTAATCAGTTCTAGCAAGTCTTTGAGCAAACATAAATGTCAAAATAGTCCATCAATAGACCAAAAAACCATAAACCATAAACCATAAACCATAAACCATAAACTTTTTGACATAGAAAATATGGATATTGGCACACAAGAATCAGCACAGGAGCAAAAATTCTTCAACTTCCATTGATTTTTGAACGATCCTGCAAGAAAGTGTACTCTGATAACAGCCAACCTGTATAGAAATTTCACAATGAGATGTTATGAAAGCGACTCTGATACTCTCTCGCAGGGAAAAACTTGAACCTGCACACCTTGAGAAACTACGTAAGGAACTATCGGACAAACAAAACGATAATCCTACAAACAGCAAGAAAAACCTGCTCAACTTAGAAACACAATGACAACAAGGTCTAAGACAAAGAGAACAGATCAATTCGCTAGGTTATTTCTAGAATGCCTACAAGGCAACAACTTCTTATTTTCCGATCCCCCCAAAATAAGTCATGAAAAAACAGCAAAAGGCAGTACGTTGATGATGAAGAAAACTAAAATACAGCTAATATCATTGACGCAAAAAGACTAATGACAAGTATAAAAAATCCGCTTAAACAGTAGTCATCAGATAACCAAACTGTAATGCCCTGAATAAATGCATTGATTGACATTGACAAGAGCGCGGCTACAGCCTACAGGTTGACTGCATATGCTATAAAAGTTTATGAGATCAAACAGTGGGTTGTGAAATGAAGTGATGTGCCATGCCTGGGCCAGAAGATTGTCCATCCCACCTGGCGGGCAGGCACGGCAAACGGCTAGCTCTAACTACTCACAAAAATTCTAGAAGAGAGCGGGAAAGACAGGGGAACATGTGATGCACAGGTTTGACTCAAAACTCAGTTGAAGAATGGATGGTAGTCCTGCTTTTTGTTTGTTTTCAAATACATCTTTCCTCTACTATTTCAAAAGTTCAAAAAAAGATTTTACTTTCAATATCATTAGGCAGTGAACCTGTACTCCACCTGCACAGTGGAAAACGGGTGGTAAGATACAGTTTTGATGGGGCTGTGTTGAAGAGGGTGAAATAAATTTTCTCTAGTCCTTTGAAAAAAGAGATACTTTTATCATTCGAATCAGGGAAGATTACATACTGAAAGTAATGGTTTACGACGCGTCTGCCGGTTCACTTCGCCCATCTATTGGTTAGGATGACCATAATAATTCTCTTCATCCACTACAGATCCATTTCTAGGGTTGTCATCAGCATCATGACTAACATCATTATTTCCAGTTTCTCCCTGTTCTCTTTCCCTGTTCCACTGCTCAATTTTTGCTCTTCTCTCCTCACTGTTTTCCCGCACAGGACTCCTATCCCTCCTACCTGCAGGACTTCTACTTCGGCCTCTACGTCCTGGGCTCCGGCTTCTACCCCTCCTTTCCCTATCACCATATCGCCGACTTCTATCATCATCTCTCCCGCCACCATATCCACGACCACTGCGGGGTCGGTCTCCATGCCCATATTGTCTGTGAGGACTTGCACTTCTGCTACGGCTGCGCCTCCTCCTGTATCTTCCAAACAACTGTCGTCTGAGCTCCCTAAAATAGACATAAACAAGAAAGACAAGAAACATATTACAATGGATCTAACAACACAACATAATAAGCAGAAACGGTCATAAGAAGATAGCTTACCTGCTAATTTTTTTCAAATGCATAAAATTGCAGTAGCCTCCACGATTGCACACATTTTCCTCATACTGCCTACATGTTGCTTCTCTAAAATCCGTTACAGGAGAAAAATCGACAATGATTGGACGGCCTACAACATCAGATATACAGTGCTGTCAGAGTTTATTGTTCAATAAATATCGGATATGCTAAATAACCATGTCAAGTGTCGAAATACTATACATATAGACTTGAAGCAATACAATCCAATTAATACTCCACGCTACTCTAGGCTCTTCTCAAGCAAAATGAATCAAAACTACTAAACTACTTTTTTTGTGATTGGCCATACAATACTTCAAACCACAATCCCTTGTTCCATCGGCATAAAGCAATATCATACCTAGCAAAAATTTAGTGAAAACACCTATTCTAACCGATGCACGATCCATGATATTTAGAATTATCATATATAGCAGCCCGTCTTGTATGGACTGTCTCACAGTAGACGACTTCAAAACAAAGAAACCCATAAGCTAAAAGTTTCTATTATTGGACTGTTTAACCCGCGTAGTGAGATTCTCATTTCTCATACAAGAATTTGTGATAAAGTTATTGGTTGCTAAAGTATACAAAAATATAAAAGGATTGGTTATGGTGATAAACCAGCATAAAATCTTCCAGTCAAGTTTTTGAAAGCCTCAGCAGCGTGTTCTTCCTCTCTAAACTGCACATAAACATTGCCAACCTGTACATCCAATGGATAACCAAGATTAGAGCTCTCTTAGAAACGAAACAACATAGAGCTACCACAGTGTAACGGAAAAAAGTACCATGTGATCAGCCAAGTTGTCACAGATGTTGAGACTCTCAATCTCCCCATACTTGCTCAGTTCCTCAAATAAATCCTCATAGAAATCCTGCATACAAATACATATCAAACAATCAATCCTCTCATCCTGTAAAAACAATCCACAAATTGAAAAAGCAGCAATTAGCAAAATTCATTCTAACCCAAAAAACGCCCAAATTGAATCCCAAGATAACCAGAGAAGTCTCAAATTTGGAATTGAACCCTAATTAACAATAAAACAGCCTCTTTAAATTGAAAGCCCTAAACATCACATCACATATAGAGTAACTAAATAAATCCTGAGATAATTGAACCCAAAAAAAAAAAAAATAACAAATTGGATCTCAAGATACTGGAGAAGTCTTATAAAAATGAAATGAACCCAATTTCACAATAAATCAACATCTATAAAGGAAAACCCTAAATATCACACCACATATAACAAACTAAATCCACGAAAAATTAAACCCTAAATGACAACAAAACAAGATTTTAAATTAAAATACCCTAAGTATCACATCACATATATCTAATTAAATCCGAAAATCCAATAAACACTAAAAAAATAAAAGGAACCTCAAAGTGTTGTTGCGTTTTGCGAGGATCAGAAGGAGGCTGGACTTGCGGATCAACAGAAACAGCAGGAGCAATCATATCAGGGCGTTGATACATATTAGCGAGTACCAACGTAGGACTGATGCTGGGTTTAGTATGAAGCCTAGAACAACGATCGCCATGCCTGCAAGCTCCGATCTTAAAATAGAAAGGGCAATTAACTCTATCCTTCTCTGTTCCGAATATGGACGCCAAATGACCTGCTCCTGCTGTCTCGTTCTCCCTTTCTCTCTTTCTCTTATCCGCCATTGATATTGAAATTCCTAGGTCAATATTCAGTATCTGCAGACTGTAAGAACATACACCTTCGGCTTTCAATACCTAACTTTTATTCTATTGCTAACCTAGGTTTGATTTTTGGGTCGAGTTATTATCGTGACTCGTGAGACATTTTTTTTTTCTTAATCTCTCTTTAAAATTTTTTTTTTTAGAAAAAAAACTGTTGTTTTCTTCAAAAAGAAACTGCTCCTTTCTTCTCACGCGGGTGTATTATATTCGGAAATATGAAAAGTCGAATTATTAACTATCTCTTTTTCACATTAACTTATCCCTTGAAAATGAATAAATAAGTTTTTCATACTCCAATGGAAGATTTAGTGTTTGAATTTGATTGTGGGGTTTTTTCAAATAAAGCTTTATCAATGATGTAAAACAATGATGTTGAAGAAGATAATAAATCAGTTGTCCCATTTCTATTTTTGTCGATCTTTTTTTACCTAAATATCCTTAGTTCACACAAGTAATTACGAATATACCCCCATATACCTTACTTACCCAACTACCCTTCACTGCTTACCCAACTACCCTTCACTACTTACCCTTCACTATTTACCCTTTACTACTTATCCTTTTTAATGAACCCCACACTATCCTTAATAACCGTGCCCAAGCAAATGGGACATCTAAATTGGTTCTGAGGGAGTATTATTTGGGAAAGATAATAACAACTATTGTGATTCTTCTGATTTTTTTTTTAAAAAAAAAATTAAGGTTCATCAATAGTGGAAAATAGTGATGTTGAAAAAGACAACTGTGGTTAATTTTTGAAGGATTGTAATAAAAGCATTTGTGGTTATATATATATTCATATTTGGGGATATAACCAAAATATAAGTGGTATTATAATTGTGAACATTTGACATAGGTTGATGTAATTGGGAGTAAACATTGCATAGTAATAAAATATTTGGAGTTATAACATAATATATTTGTCGTTATAACATAATATATTTAGGGTTATAACATAGTATATTCGAGGTTATAATAACTTATATTTATGATTATATAACATAATATGATCGGTATTATAATTGTGAACATTTGGCATAGGTTGATGTAGTTGAGAGTATAACATAATATAGTTGGGAGTATAACATTTTTTGATGGGTGTTATAACATAGTTTAATTGGGATTACAACATAGTTTATTAAGGGTTATAACATAGTTTAATTGTGATTATAACATTGTTTAGTTGGGGTTATAACATTATTTAGTTGAGATTATTACATTACTTTATAAATCCAAAATATTATAAACTATGCACAATTATAAACACAAATATAATCTATTATAAACCCATATATACCGTATTATAAATCCAGATACACACTATTATACTTCCAACATAATCCCAAATATGAATACATAACAATACTACAAATACCACAATTATAAACCCAAATACACAATATTATAAATCCAAATACATAATATTATAATTCTAGCTACTATAAGCCCTTTGTTTGGGTACTTAATCAGCCACCTTTGATTGTTGAGGCTTTGAGGGTTGTCATTTGATCCTTAGAAGGAATCTTTATGATCTTTTTTGTGAATACAGAAGTCAGGACAGCACCATCACTTATTTTTCCCAAATTTTAAACCCTAAAATCAAGAACAAGTAAAATCAAAAAACAAACAAATTTAAAATTTTAAAATATTAAACTACAAACTTTAATTAGGTTAAAACACCAACTTACTTACTTTCTTCAACTTTACTATTTCCACCATCGTTATCTTCTTCAACATCACTGATTACACCATTGATGAAACTTAATTTTTTTTAAAAAATAAGATGTTTGAAAACAAAAATAAACAAAAATCAAAGCTTTATCATCATTTATGGAATAGCGAAAAATGGTGAAACATTAAAATAATTTTGAAACACATACCTTTGATGAACCGATGAAGATGTTTGAAAACCTTAAAACAGAACAAGAAATACCGAAAATACAAAAAAAAATCGAGTCTTTTTCATACGAAAATGGAGAAACATCGATAAAAATTTGAAAATCATACCCTGGATGAGACATAGAGATTGAGAAATTTGCCCAGATAAAGAAAATTGCAAGTGAGAATAATCTTGAAGAACAAACAGGAAGGTTAAGGGATGAAGATTTGGGAGAGTTGAACAAGAAATCGGGCGTATGAAGGAAGACAACAATTTTATAGTATTATATCACAAATAATACTGTTATAAACTCAAATCTATTACGTTATAACTGCAATTGTATATTTTGTTATAACCCCAACTATATTATGTTTTTAACTCCAAATATATTATGCTTATAACCCCAAATAGATTATGTTATAATTACAAATATATTATATTATAACTCCCAATATATTATGTTATAACCACAATTATTTTTATTAATTTCCCCCAAACAGTAGACATTGTTGTCTTATTTAACATCCCTATTTACACCATTGATGAAGCTTAATTTAAAAAAAATCAGAAAATTGTAAATCCAACTAATATATAACATAATCAATCCAAAAAAATGAAAATGAAAGCTTTAAAAAAAATGATGAAGTATAAATATATAACATTGATGGTTTTACAAATGTTGAAGAAGATAAACAGAGAATTGAGAGAGGAAGATGGAAATTGAAAACCACAAATGGAGTTTGAAAGAGAAAAATAAGTAGTTTTGTCAGGAAAGAGAAAAAGAAAAACTGAAAATGATAGTTAAAAAGCATTGTTTAGAAAGTTTTTTTTTAAAAAAACATTTAAAAATGGGCTGGCCTAAACTTGAGACGTCTTTTGTAAAGACGGTCTCAAGAAAGAATTTGTGTTTTTTTTTTATAATTATTATCTTCAGCAACTCGTATGATAGACTGTCTTTCATAGAGACGACCTCAAAACAAGGAGTCTACGTCCTTATTTTCTCTTTAATTTGTATTAATTAGGCTATTTAGCCCATATATATAATGCGTCTCTAGAGAAGACCGTTTTTCATAACTAATACGATTATTAGGGTATAAATTCTTTATTTTCTCTTTAAAATAAAGAATTCATACACTAATAATTGTATTAGTTGGGATTTTAACCTAAAATTAGCATTTCACGAAGAGACCGTAAATTTGTTAATTTGAATCCGCTAATTTGAATTTGTTTAGGAAAAGATGAGAATAAATAATTAATTTTAAATAAACAACAGATATATATATATATATATATATATATATATATATATATATATATATATATATATATATATATATATATATATATATATATTTAGTCTCTTTATTCTTATTTTTCTCATAAGTGGGAATCAAAAAACTTTAATTCTATCTTTTTTCAAGTATGAATTAGTTGTTACATTTTTGTGGCTTTACAATTACTAACCAAAAATATAAACCTATGTGTTTGGGCCTGTAGAAGGTTATAGAAGTACTATATTAAATTATATTTATAATCTATATTCTATATATACTTTTATGATAAATTGCGATATGAATCATCAATTGTGTGTATGAGAAATTGTCAAAAAGTATTTAATAAAGTATTTTTTGTTAATAATTTTATTGTTAAAATGTGCCTTAAAAATACATTTTTTTTTCAAAAAATACCTAAAAAATGCATTTATTTGTAAAAAAGCGATACTTACCAAAATAACCAATGATGTAGCTCACTGCTCACACGATATATGATAGCACTTTCAAAAACAACTTTGTACAAAGATATGTTGACCATTTTTGAATCAAACATAAATTTCTTAATCCCTGAAATTGAATTTCCTAAATTGGAAACCTTAACTTCTGATTTCTTTATCAATGATTAAAATTCTTCCTGTAATCTCTTTTCTTTAAGTAATCTAATCGATCATTTCAGAAAAAAGAATGTAATCTAATCAAAATTCTTTCCTTTCAGTAAACGCTATCAAACTCAAACAATATTGGATTTTTGACATTTTCCAAATTCAAATCACTTTTGGAACATTAACTACTTCATCAAATAATTGTTATATATCCAAGGACAAGGCAAGTGAAACACATCATACTTATTCTTTAATACGTTTATATGGACTAAAAAAAAGTATATAGTTGTATGCATCCAGCCTAATACGGAAAATTTAAAAGTAAGCATGAAAATCCCAAGTCTGTGGTTTGGATCTGTTCGCATTTAGTAACTGCGAACAGCCAAATAAGACAAAATAGTTGTTCGCAGTTAGTAACTGCCAACAAATAATTTGTCTTAAATGGTTGTTGGCAGTTAGTAATTGCGAACAACCTTGCTCCACAAATACGCAGATCAGTTTTTTTTTCTTCCCATTTTTCCCCATTTCTCAAAACCCTACCTTACACACGACATTTTCTCCCTCTAAAACCATTGATTCAATCCATCAATTCTTGCATTCCTCTTTCAATTTGGCACTTCAAAATTAATGTGGGATACAAAAGTGGTGTATTCAAAGTTAAGACTAGGAGGGGAACTAGAGGATCGTCCAAGGGGATAAGATTCAACATGTAGACTTGAATTAAGTGAAGTGCACATGTAACAAACTTGAGATATACCACCTTCCTTGTTCACATATACTTGTTGTTTGCATCAAACGACACCTTTCATATGAGAGGTTCGTGGATCCGTGCTATACATCTCAAAGTTATGCAAGTACATACGAACATTACTTCATGCCAATGATCGATAAGAGGTCATGGCTGCAATACACGGGCTTTAAACTTAGACATGATCCCGATCAAATTCGGGGTAAAGGGAGGTCTAAATCTAGGAGAATTGCCAACGAAATGGATGAGGGTAGACCAAAACGATCTAATTGTCGTCGTTGTGGGAGCGAAAGTCACAACACTAGAACATGTAACTCAAGGTAATATGTTATATATATTATACTAGAATGATAATCTGTAACTCAAGGTAATATTTTATATATATTATATATTATTACATAATAGTGATATTAATTAAAGCTATTGCGAACACAGCAGTAGAGGAGATGGATCCAGCAGTTCCAGGACCCCTAGATCTTAGTGTCTTGACTATGCAGCATCAGCACAGGAGTACTCCTCTTTGGGATGCTCAGGTTAGGTGTACAATAGTTGTGATTTACATTTTACTAATGCTAACATACAAGTAACTTATTTATATTTCAACATTCATAGGTGTCTGATGCAGAAACGCTAGGCACCAGGCATCCAGATTTCGTTCCATGGGTGATCGATGATAGGATCATCCCGTACTTAGAGCTAGCGAGGTTATACGACTTTCACCTCGTTGCATACGGCAGAGTTGACCGTGCCATTATCACAGCACTGGTCGAGAGATGGCGTCAGGAGACGCATACATTTCATCTCCCTCTAGGTGAGGCTACCATCACATTGCTTGATGTAGCCTTACTAACGCGGCTTCCCATCGAGGGACGTGCCGTGTGTACAGCCGGACGCTAGCTATTAGGCTGGCGTGACATGGTGCATCGCATATTGGGAGAGCGCCCTCCATCGGAAGTGATCAGGGGGAGCAGTTTGCGCTGTACGTGGTTAGTTCAGAGCTTCTCGCATTTCCCTGAAGATGCTGATGAAGGCACCATTTCGAGGTACGCCTTGGCGTACCTCTTGTACTTGATAGGAGCTGTGTTGTTTGCCGATAAAACAAACAACCAAATACAACTCCTTTACTTAACTTTACTTGACGACACGTGGGAGCGCATCGCCGAGTATAGCTGGGGCTCCGCAGCCCTTGGATACCTATATAGGAGGCTATGTGATGCTGCCCAAAAGAACGTCAAGGAGATTGCGGGGCCAATAGTCATATTACAGGTAATGAAATTAACATTTAACTCTGATCCGGTGTAGTTGAATTACATACTAATTACATTTCCAATGTTCAGTTGTGGGCGTGGGAGCATATTCTTATCGGCCAACCTTACAGAACCGTTGGTCGTGGTGATACTGCTCCTCCACTACAACCCCCACCAGATGCTGCGTACTCATTAACATTAGTAAAATTTAATTAACATATCACTTAAATTTTCATAACATGTATTTTAGTTTTTGTGGGACCCATACCCTGCGGAAGCCTACGTAGCTGTACCCGAACACTCAAGGATTCATTCAGGTGCGTGGAGGGCTTTTGTGCCACTCATATTCTTCGACATTGTCGAAGTACATCTACCAGAGCGCGTAATGCACCAATATGGATTGGTACAGAGCATTCCACCGCCTTGTGACACTGAACCCCAGCTGCACCTGATTTCGCGCAAAAATCAGGGTGGGGCAAACCGGATGGAGATCAACTAGCGTCACATCGCTCGTTGGGATGGTAGACTGGAGCTGCTGGCACAAGGTGCGTCGATCGATGTTCATGGCGCACCTACTACACCAGACTACATGATGTGGTTCCTCTCCATCACGCGCCGATGGATGACACCACGTGCCATCTTCGCAGCAGCACATTACGCACCTGCTGTACCTATGATGACCCAATTTGTAGTCTTCATTTGCATTTATATGATTAAGTTGTCGATTAAATAATATAAAGTTACATTAACTAAATATTAATTGCAGGCACAAGGTGCGGCAACAGTGATGCAGTACAGCCACGAGGAGCCGGTGAGGGAGATTGCGCATGGCATGCTCGTCGACTCGCAATTCTAGCACTTTATACCGGAAGTCGCTGAAGATTCCTCACCCACTACCGCCCATACGCACATCTCATCTCTTGCTTATGACTGTCATTTGGAGGAGATGGACCATTCATACCCCGTTGACGTTGCGGGGACCTCAAAGAATGGGCCATCACAATACTAGTCCACTTCACTGCCAGAGCGACACCCGAACGCCTCTTACTATCGTAGGAGGCGTTGGAGACCAACTCAGTTGGATAGGGTACACTACAAGAAAACTTGTTTTTAGCAACAACTTTTAGCAACGACTATATTTTTTTCGTTGCAAAAAATATAAGTTGTTGCGAAATCCGTTGTTGTTGCTAAATAATCGTTGCCATAAAAAAAATAAGTTTCCCCAACCCTTAAACTAATTTCCCGGTATAACCCAATTTTTTGCAACAAACAATTTAGTTGTTAAAATTAAATAAATAATTCGTAACTGTATATATTGTTGCAAAAAATATTTAAATATAAAGATACAATAAAGTCGTTGCGAAAACCCTTATACTAATAATTTTTGTTTTCCTTTCCCTCTCAAATCAAAACCCCACCCCTCACAATCCGGACCATTTCGCTCCCAATTCAGAAACCCACGAATGCATTCCCCTCACAAACCCGATTACCTCACAAAACCTATTCCCGCACACCATACCGCAGCGATTGCCGCCTGCACACCGGAGCGTCTTGCCGCCTGCGCGCCGGAGTTTCAGCCTCCTTCTACACACCGGTGCTGCCGCTACGCTGCAGCGTTGAACCGTTCAGCCACCTCTCAAAGAACCCACGACAGGTAGTTTTTTTTTTGCCTATTTTTTCTTTGAATTTCTTGTTCTTGTTTCCTGTTGATTCCCTCAATTTATGGGTTGTTCTTTGAATTTCTTGGGCTTTGTTGTAATTATCAGATTAATGTATGTGTATTTCATCAGTTTGAAATGTTGGGTTGTACGTAATTTCACAGTCTTGGCAGTAAAGGAACAATTCGCTTTTTTCTGAGTCTTTGTTCTAATTATCAGATTTATGTATGTGTATTTCATGATTTTGAAATGTTGGGTTGTATTTGATGACATAGATTAACCTTTTTCTTTGCCACTGAGGATTTACAATTAGATCTTGAGGGCTTTGTAGCATTGTTAATTTTCTAGCACTTTGTAGCATTCTTCTGTAGATGAGAATTAGTTTTCATCTTTATTTTGTTAAATTCCAACTGTCTGTATTTTGATAGTTACTTACGGTACGTGACTTCTTTTATTTTTATGAAGATGCAACACTGAGTTTGCTTAACTTAGGTATGTTGCTACATTGGATATGTTTAGTTTTTTTGGTCTATTCTGATGATTAGTACGTCTCGTTGGTTTCTGTAGGGTTCTTGTTGGTACTAGATGAGCGTGTTATGAGACGTTGAGGCCATTGGCTTATAGCTTGCTAGCAGAGATTGTTCATCATGTTCGAGCAGATCTCTCCTTGCCGCAAGTCTTTGTATTTGAGATAATGCATTATTCGTCTTTTCTGAATTTGAATAATTGAACTGTAACTTTATTAGGGGCTGTTTGGTGGATGGAAGGGAAAGGAAAAATGGGAAGGGAAAGAACTTAGGAAAGTGATAGGAAAGAGTAGCTATCAAAAATCGCCTATTATGCGTACATATTTGGTTTAATTTATTAGTCTCCTTGCAGTCACCCATTCTTTGGTCTCTCTCACTTATTAATTCTTATCCGTTCCTCACCTAAAATTTAATTTATCTTTTCTTTTTTTTGTGTGATTCGTTGAGAAGATGGCTCGGTTGGAGGCGCTAGTGGGTTCATCAAGGCTGTGTGTGAGCTATGGTGATGGTGATGGTGTTGGATGTGAGGATGTTGATGATGATGGTGTTGGATGTATGTGGTTTGTTGGTGGGGATTGTGGTGGTTGTGACTAAGTCAATGGTAGTCAAGAATGGTTAAAAATTATGTTTTTAGGGAGGCACTTAAGTCCTAACTTCCCCTTGGAACACGTTGCATAGGTTTTTGTGAGAGTTCTTGAAAAGAGAAAGTGGTAAGAGAATTTAATAAAGAGCCCACAAAACTACTACTAAAGGAAACGATTGCAAATTTTTCTCTTTCCCAATTCCCCTCAATCACTTGTCCCTATAAGAATAAAAGACTAATTTATGAGAGTCATTCCCTATAATAGTATTCAAGAGTATTTCAATGGTTTATAAATGAAGAAGCAATATTATTGTGTTTTAGAAAGAGTTAAATGCATTAGAAAAGTCATGCCCCAAAAGATTGAGATTATGACTCTGACATTGTTGTTGTTGTAAATTTGTTAGCCTGTATTTGCTAATGTTTGCTTACAATTGTTTGCTGTAAGGTTATCCTCACATGTTTAACCACCCAATAGAACAACAACAATGCCAAAGCGTCATTTCCAACATATTGGTTTGCTACATGAACCAGAACAAGTCAATGTGTGAAGTTGTTAGCAACAAAGATTATTGAAGTATTTTTTTCTGCCATATCTAATACTTGCCACAACCAAGAAATTTGATTCTAATGATTATCATATACATATTCATTCTCCGCCTCTATCTATTATTGAGCATAGATGGAGTTTCTGCACCGTTGAGGCTTAAAAGATAATGCACAATTGTATTTTTTTCATAGTCCCCCTTAAATATGCATTACGTATATTTTTGACACACGATAATATTTGGGACGTGTGATATTTTGGGATACGAATTAATATATAATGATAATCGGTGATATTAGTTTAGTTGGTTATAAATTATTTATTATTTTAATTGTCTAGTTTATATATAGATTGTAGGTTGTTTCAAAAGATAACAAAGTCGTTGCGAAAAATGTGTATATTTTTCGCAATGGTAATAGTTGTTGCTAAAAACATTAATAAAAAATTTTACTTAATTGTTTTCCCTACAGTAAAGTTGTTGCAAAAGATTGACTATCATGTATTGCAACAACTTGAATTGTTGTGAAAAACAGAAATTTAACAACGAAAACAGTTGTAGCTAAAAATGCAGAAAATTTGGCAACGAGCTTTTTTGTTGCTAAAAACGTTGGAAGGAATTGCAACGATACTTCTTTTGCAACAATAGATCTCGTTGCAAAAAACAGGTACCTTTTGCAACCACCATAGTCGTTGCTAAAAGCTTTAGCTACGGCTGTACCCGCAACAATGGAGTTCGTTGCAAAAAACATTTTTAGCAACGAAATCAGGTTTTTAGCAACGACTTTTTCTGTTGCTAAAAATAACTTTTCTTGTAGTGGTAGATGAGGGTTGTGAGCGTTAACGTTTAACTTTTGTGTATTTGGATCGACTATATATATATATATATATATATATATATATATGTATATACATATACATACATATCTATATATATATATATATATATATATATATATATATATATATATATATATATATGTATATATATATATAGATATGTATATATATAGATATGTATATATATATATATATATATATATATATATATATATATATATATAGTTGTATATTTAAAACATTTGTATATATTTTGTTGTATATATATGTTTAATTACTTTATCATAGCCTCCAAGCTTTCACTTATAAATGATTAGAGTTTTGGCGATGAATCATGCCGCCTGAAACATACATTGACTAGTAATTACTTATTCTAATGTCTCTAGTGCAAATACAACAATTAACAACTCAAAAATTACTTATTCAAATTTTCGATTAATAGCGTGTGTCATGAATCATTCAGACTTTGAGCCCAAATCGTATACAATTCTCTCATGAAACCCATAAGCTATTTTGTGTTCCAAGCTAGGTTATACAAGGAAAAGCCTTCCCTACTAACGCAAACCTATTAGCGATTAGTTAAGAGAGTGGTGAAAAACCTAGAAAAGTCCGTAATGGAATAACCGCCAATGGTAAGGAGAAACGTGGGAAGATGTTACTCTAACCTCTAACTCAATTCCTTACTAAAAATACAAGTATGCCCATCAATATCAGGTACCCATCAGTATCTTCCTTTAAAGCATTTAACTCCCAAAACTAAGTTGAGATTCAATAAGCATATATTACTTCCTCACGATATTAAAAAAATTCTGCATAGATCTTCCAAACTAAAGACCACAGTGCACTTGAAATCACATTATCTAGAAACTCCACCATATATAAATTCTGCTTTGGACGTCAAAGACAATCCTCAAAGACGCCCTCTAAGCCTCCTAACATGTGTTACTTGTGCAGTCATAATCTTTATAAGTAAGCAATTAAGAAATGCCTGATAAAGTTAAATATTTCATGTTGATAGTTTATTTAAGGAAAAGTAGACTAGCAAACCAGAAGCCATTAAAAAAAATCAACAAAACTAACATGTTCATTTTTGGCTTAAAAGCCACCTAATAATTTTTGTGGCTTTTTAACCAACCAAAAAGTAAAAAGGCAATCAAAAAATAGACATCCACCAAACACCTAATGCAAACATCATTAAGAAAATACCAAACATATAAAACAAGCTCATATCAAAATACTAACTTTCATTCATTTCATAAAAACAAGCTCAAATCAAAATATCTTCCAATAGAATCCAAAACATAAATATTTTGATACTAATAATTAGTGTTCAATTTGTCACCAAAATTTTAGAAGAAAGTTGCTGCGCAACACTATGTCAAATTTATTTATTGACGAATAATTAGTGTTCAATTTGTCACCAAAACCAGATGCTCAGTTGCTAATTTAAGATTCAATCTCTACCTCCTTAGTAGGGCTCAACAGGTACCCGGAAGTTTGCTCCGGCATACACCGCATCTGCACCGAGCTCCTCTTCAATACGCAATAGCTAAATAGGCACAAGGAAGTGCATTAGTGTGAAGGAAATCAAAATTTTCGGAAGTGTTTTTAACTGACTACACAATATTATCAATCATTATTCGCACAAATTCACTTACAAAACCGGTATGAAGATTGATATGTAAAAGGCTAGAAGACTATAATTTACCTGGTTATATTTGGCAAGACGTTCAGATCTACACGGAGCTCCAGTCTTGATTTGACCCTGTCGACAAAAAACAGTAAAAATGTTAAAGAAAAGGTTGCGGATGGTTAAGATTTCAAAATTCATATAAGGCCTACCGTGGAAAGACCGACTGCAAGATCAGCAATGAAAGTGTCTTCAGTTTCTCCACTGTGGAAAAGCAATGTCAATCGTAAGAACAAGCATCTATAACGGAAGTCAAATAATCGGCAAGAAATGTTGAAAAACAAACCTGCGGTGGCTAGCCATCACACCCCACCCAGCACGTTTGGACATCTTCACGGCCTCAATACTTTCTGTGACAGACCCAATTTGATTAACCTATTCCATGATAAAACAAATCATCAGTCACAACATGCTCCCGTCAATGATACATCAAGATATAACCATACTTAAACAACTATATACCTTGAGAAGAAGGGCATTGCAAGTCTTTTGGTTGATAGCCTTTGCAACTCTCTGCAACAAAAATGGATATCAATTAATACTAGTATAGAACTTGTGCAATGCATGAATTTATGGGTAGAAAATATATAAAAATATAACTTTAATGAATAATGCAATTATATATTATCGTGATTAAATTTATCGAATATTAAATATACCAAATTAAATATTGATTTTTTAAAAAACTATATATTAAATACAACACTTTTTCATTATATTAAATATACCAAATCCCTGGTTAGATATATAGAATTTCTATAATAAATTATATAAATATTTGACCTAATTTAGCTCTAATTTTAAAAATAATGAAATTACGTAAATATTGTCATGCAATCAACTATCACCCACTAAAATAATTTCTGGCTTCCTAAGGATGACATTTGTCATTTTCAACATTTTTATTAGTATGATAAATTAAAATAGGTCTTTAGTAGACAACTCAAAGTTTGCTACAAGTCCTACGCATTCAAAATTATGTGCCCAAGGGTAATGTAGTCTCATGCTGACCTTGGGGTTAGTGACCAACAAATCGTCTCCGACAATTTGTACTTTATCTCCCATTTCGGCAGTCATCTTGCCATAGTGCTCCCAGTCATCTTGGTCAAATGGATCCTCAATAGACACTATCGGGTACTCAGCAACGAATGACTTGTACAGATCCTTAAGGGCATCACCAGAGATTTTTTGTGATCCGTCATTATTCTACAAAATTTTAAGAGTAACAGAATCAATATTAAGCAACCAAACAGCGGAATAGGTTCTCCAAAATTCTAAATAGTTTGAAAAAAAAAAAAGCATACCTCTTCCTTGAAGTTTAAGTCATAAGTCTTGTCCTCCTTGTAAAACTCAGATGCAGCGACATCCATACCAATGACAACTTTGCCGGTGTAACCAGCCTGCTCGATGGCAGTTTTTAGCAACTCAAGACCTTCCTTGTTCTCCTGATGTTTCAACCGAGAAATATTATTAACACTATAAACTTAAAGTCTTAAACCACAAACAGGGCAACTGCAATGATAAATGCTATTATTTACCTGGATGTTGGGAGCAAAGCCACCCTCATCACCAACATTGGTTGCATCTTGACCATACTTTTTCTTAATCACAGTCTGGGATCACAGCATCAAAAAAGATAACCATTTAGAGGTTAAGTTCAAAATAGGAGAATTGTCTTGAATGTTTAGAAAAAACATCAAACTGTAACACAGTGGGATCAACATAAGGAGTAAATGTCAATTCCTAACAAGTAGCAAGGATCATAATTTTTTCAGCCCGCAAAAAGATTTTGATTAAAAAGTTGTTATGATCATCTCCATTTCTTTTACTCCATTGTCTATTGTTAAGATTTGAGCACCTATTTTATTTTATCATCTAAAAACTTAAAATATAAAAATATAAAAATAATTTTAAAATAATAAAATCTTAAAACACCCTTTGTTTTTCCATCAAACTGTCTTAACTACTACTATTAGATTAAGTAATATACCGTTCATATATAAAAAGGCGTATTCATCATAATTTATAAGCAATTGATATGAAAGCCGAAAAATAAAAAGACTTCAAAGACTTGTTTAGTGAAGAAGCACTTTTTTCGGGCAAAACCAATACTCTAGAGTTTAGACAACCAACACACAAATAATTTTTTTATGGATGCATTTACTAGACAGAAAAATAATATTCTTCATACAATCTTGAGCTATGTAAGTGGTGAAGATTAAATTTGCATCACTATCAAAACCAAACTACCTAGAACAAATTCAACTAATTAAACAGAAAGAGAAAAGATCAAGGCTACCTTCAAGCTGTGGTATACTTCACTACCCATCTTCATTGCCTCACAGAATGAGGAAGCTCCGGTAGGCAGAATCATGAACTCTTGCATTGCAAGCTTGTTTCCTGCATGAGATCCTCCATTGATGACATTGAAAGCTGGAACCGGCAATACCAACTTCTTGTTTCCAGCAAGCTCTGCAATGTGCTGAATTAAAGCAAACACAGTTAACATTGAAATTACAATGAAAGAACCAGCTCTAGATGAGATAAATCACCATACCTTATACAAAGGAATTTTCTTGACTTGTGCTCCAGCTTTGCAGACAGCAAGTGAAACGGCCAAGATAGCATTTGCTCCCAACTTCCATTAATTATAGGAGATCAGTAACAAAATTAACAAGATCAATGGAAATAATGCTAAAAACATGCACGGAAATAGTCATACAATTCTATCCATCAATATCTTTACTGAAAGTGATTAGGAAGTAAAATGAATACCTTTTGCTTACACCAACCCCACTCATTGACAGTTCCATCGAGTTGTTGAACCATGAAGTTGTCAATAGCAGTTTGCTCAGTTGGGTCCTGCACCATGTAATGAGCTTCAAAACTACATGTATACAACATCACATTACCCTAATGGCATTAATTTGCTCCCACCAAAGTGGGGTTCGATGAGCGTCCGGTGTACGCAACCTTTGTTACTGCTTGTTTAAATTCCGAAAATAGATGCGGAGCAAACACGATAAGATTAAATTCTATAGCTAACTGATCCCAGTGAAAATTGATTACAAGGGAAAAGAACAAATACCTTGCCAACCAAAGCAGGGCCAATAATCTCATTTACGTTCTGAACTGCCTGCACACATGAAACAAAAACTATAAGCAAAGAACAAGAATAGAAACTAATTACACTCGCCACTTAACGCTAACTAACCTTGTAGACACCTTTTCCCATGAAGTCTTTCCCTCCATCTCTGAGTTCAAGAGCTTCATAAATTCCTGATATCACCAATATAAACAAGTTAACCCAAGAATATAACCAATAACCTAACAAGTAACAATACAATCTATTTCATTCTAGAACCACAAAGATATTCGTGTCGCAGCAGCTTGGAGAAGGGAAACCTCACCAGTGGATGCACCACTAGGAACAGCAGCTCTGGCGTAAGTTCCATCATCTAGATGAACATCAGCCTTCAAGACAAACATCCAAATAACCATTGTCAACAAGCATAGAATTTAACATGAGCTAAACATAGGGAAGAGTGAGGGTTGCTATTGAATAACCATTGCAACATATTGACAGTAGCAATCTCAAAAGGACATAGCAATATTTTATATCAACAGTGACCTTGTTACACAAATGAAATTACCTTGAATAATCTAATATTTTTGTGAATTTTGTACAATTACACCACCTATTGATTAACCGTTAATAATCCAAACTTGTAGAGGTGTTTGCTGTGAACATAACTCACTCATTGGTAACCTGCCATTATAGGTAATTTAGCCCAAAAAAAAAAAAAAAAAAAACCAATTGTCCCAACCCTAGCTCACTGGTGCCCACTTAGCCCCTCTCCCCACCATAGCCACCACCGAGCCCTTCCACCACTGTGCTCCCCACTCAGCCCCTCTCGACTTCTGACTGCTCTCCGTCTCCCTCACCCAAAAGCACACTATAATAATCTCATCATAGAAAAATAAGGGCTAAAATTAGCACAAAGCCCTCAAAATCAACATCTCCCTCAAATAAAATCACTACTTAGACGCTAAACCTTCTTGAACAAGAATTTCCTAAATTCCCTCTCCTTTATCAAAACCCATGTTATTCTGACATTTTTGAAGAGTTGAATTTTAATTATAATCACTTTGAGTTTTAAATGATTGACCGGGTATAGAGCTGATTTTGATAACTTGTTTTTTACAAAGATTTACAAAGAGCTTCATTTCTTTTAGTACTTTGTTTTTTATTTCCTTGTTTTTAAGATTATTATAGTGGGCTTTTGGGTGAGGGAAATGGAGTGGAGACAGTGGAACACTTTAATTTGATGCTTGGTTGAATTTTAAGACATTTATTTGTCTGAGTATTATTGTGCATTGATTATATTGTTGAATATGAATATATGATGATGAACACTTAAAAGAAGATGAAGAAAAAGTGATGATTTGATGATTTGGTTAATAATCCAGTAGCAGTTGGAGATTGGGCAGAAACTGCTGGGTGGCAAGAGTAGGGGTTTTTATTTAAACTTATATGAATTTTCTTTTATTTGCAAAGTGACTTGTAACAAGACCAGCAACAAGTAACTGGTTACCTAGGTGTGAACACACCCCAAAATTTGGATCATACATGTTTATTTAATTGGTGGAATTATTGTAGAAAAATCACAAAAAGATTGGATTATTCAAGGTAATTTTTTCAAAATTTTATCAAGTATTTTTTAAAATTTACTAATAATTGTTTTTTCATCCATTTTTACTAAAATTTAAAAAAACTATCAAAAAACATTTTTATAAGATTTATAGTTATGGAAAAGATAAAATGTAGGTTTATGAATTTGTTTTATAGCTTATTATAAGATCTATGTTTACAAATCTGCACAAAACCTCAGGAGTATACGACTCTAGCCAAACTTTCAATATACAAAATTAAATCAGCATGAGAATAACGAAAAATTGCACATAATAGAAAAAACATAATAGAATGAAATCAAAATGAATCTTCTTCCGATGACAATAACAATCTCAACAATCATCCAGAAAAATATGTATAAAAAAATAAAAATCAAAAAAAATAACCGTTCATTTCAACATCAACACAGATCAATACAATTAAACAAATCAGGTAAAAATGACATCAATACAAAAAGATGAATAATAGTAACATCAATAAAAAGCGAAATCTGACGTTAATGAAAAGATCGATATGCGATGAAAACGAAGAATATAAAAAATAAAAAACAATAAATAACCGTTCATTTCAACATCAACACAGATCAATACAATCAAACAAATCAGGTAAAAATGACATAAATACAAAAAGATGAATAAAAGTAACATCAATAAAAAGCGAAAAATCTGACGTTAATGAAAAGATCGATATTCGATGAAAACGAAGAAAGAAAAAAGAAGAGATACCTCTACAGTGGGATTACCACGACTGTCATAGATCTGTCTAGCTTTGATAAACTTGATGGTAACCATGGCGGAGAAACTATTCGATCTCAAAGTAGCAAAAAGAAAGAAGTTTGAGAGAGATGGTTGGACAGAGGAGAAGCGGGATGGGTAACGCAAATGGAATGAAAAACCTTAAACCCTTTTAATAGCCTCCTCACCAAACTCTAGCGTGGACCCTTCACCATGAAAATTTGTGTGTTCCTTACAATATTATTCATCTCGCTTTTAATTTATATTTTATTATTAATTTATAAATTAATAAAATATAGTCAAGTGAGATTTAATTTGATCCATCTCAGTGTAAGAATTATTTATATTAATTTTTTATAATTTTTAATCATGCATAATTAGACATATTAAAAATTGAATAAATATATTAAATAAAGTACATAAAGCAAAAAGAACACTTGTGATGAATATTAAGGGAATGATAAATAATTCATGGCAGTCTCCTAATAGACGGTCCTTCGTAGAAACGCCTCTTAGGAGGCTCTATTCAATTGTAATTTATTTTTATAATTTATTTATATAAAAATAGAAAATAACTTTAAACACATAACTATTTTTGAAAATTGTTTTCTTTCTCATTTCTTACATGTCTCTCAACCATCAACACTTAATCAAATTATCAAGGAAAACTTAATCAAATTATCAAGAAAAACTAATCAAATAATCTGAAATCCAAACCTATATTAAAAGGCTAAAAAAACAATTGTATTAAGACAACTAAATCAAGTTAAAATAGTAGCTACTAAGTAGTTAAAAGCCCAACTTTAGTGTGGTAAAACACTACCTAGTTAAAGTTAAAATGCTAATTGTAATTATGTTAAGTTAAAACACAAACTATCTTAAGTTGAAACACCAACTATGATAAGTTAAAATGCCAACTATAAAACATCTGACTATATATGGATAAAATGTCTACTCTTGATAAAATATCAACTATATATAGGTAAAATGTCAACTTGATATAGTTAAAATATCAACTTCATAATGCAAACACACTTACTTTAGTTAAAATGCCAACTTTAGTTCATTAAAATGCCAAGTCTATACAAGACTATATATTAATAAAATTTTGCACAAATTCAGGTACAAGTGTGATGATGGCAAGTAACAATTAGATTTGTGCAATGGGCAAGACAAGAGCCGAGCTTAAATTAAAATGAGTCGGATTTAGCCACCTTTACATCTAATTGACAACTGAACATAAAATCGCAAGTTTGTTTAGCAAATGGCCTTAGTAAGACGAGCTAAAATCACCCCAACTCAAGAATCAAGATGTATAAATTGTACGCTTGATGCCAACAACATTAGTAAGAAAATCTCAAACTTAATATTCATTCATTCCATAAGAACATATAACTTAAGTCAAAATACATTCCAATGGGTTTCCAAAACATCGAGTATATTACTGTTCGATTTCTCAACAAAACTTTGGAAAAAAAAAAAAAGTCTATGCGCAACATTACATTTGGTTTATTCATTGACGGACATACATAGAAGCCTTCCCACAAAAACCAATATCTCAATAACTCAGTAGCCCTGATTGAAAGATCTCTATCTCCTTAGTAAGGCTCAACGGGTACACGGAAGTTTGCTCCAGCATACACAGCATCTGCTCCGAGCTCCTCTTCAATACGCAAGAGCTATAGAGACACAAGAAAAATGTATTAGTTTGCAAAAAGATAATGAAAATTTGGAAAAATTGACTTTAATTCCGATTCGCCGTGAACCCCACATTTGAATTATCTTTTAATAATCCAACATTTGCCTTTAGTTTGCTGTCAGCATTCTAATAGGATATATTGATAACAAATTAAAGGCAAAAGTTGAATTATTAGAAAATAAAAGGGTATGTTGAAAGCAAATTAAGGGCAAAGGTTAGATTATTAAAAAATAATCTAATGGTGGGATTATCCATATCGGATGGGTGAAAAAATGGATTGTTAAAGTCAATTTTCCTTAAAGTTATTAGTGTGTTTTAGAGGGAGGACAAGAACATAAAGGTTTATTTAATTTCATCTTGAATTAGCAAAGTACTTGCCCCCATTTTAGAATTATACAGGGAGGGCTGAAACTCACCTGGTTGTATTTGGCGAGACGCTCAGATCTGCATGGAGCTCCGGTCTTGATTTGACCCTGTCAATAAAAAATCCAAACAAAAATGTTAATGTGATAAGAAGAGACCGTTGAGTGTTAAGAATCAAATTTACATATGGCTTACCGTGGAAAGACCTACTGAAAGATCAGCAATGAAAGTGTCTTCGGTTTCTCCACTACAGGATAGCAAATCATAAGGACAACCATCCAAATGCAGTCAAATAATCAGTAAAATATGTAGATACACAAACCTGCGATGGCTGGCCATCACACCCCACCCAGCACGTTTGGACATCTTTACGGCTTCAATACTTTCTGTCACAGAACCAATTTGGTTAACCTGTTCAATGATGAAACAAATTCATCAGTCAAAACATCCTACGGTTCATTGAGGGATCAAAATATATTATACTAGAAAAAAAATATTTACCTTGAGAAGAAGGGCATTGCAAGTTTTCTGGTTGATAGCCTTTTCAACTCTCTGGAAAGAATGAATATTAATTTAATATTTATAAAATAGGTCTATAGTGGAAAACTCGGAGTTACAAGTCCCACACATTCAAAATTTATTGCCCAAGACTTGAGAGTAAAGTAATCTCATGCTAACCTTTGGGTTAGTGACCAACAGATCATCTCCAACGATTTGTACTTTCTCTCCAATTTCAGCGGTCATCTTTCCGTAGTGCTCCCAATCATCTTGGTCAAATGGATCCTCAATAGACACAATAGGGTACTCAGAGACAAAAGACTTGTACAAATCCTTAAGAGCATCACCAGAGATCTTTTGAGATCCGTCATTGTTCTACAAAATTATTATGGTAGAAGAATCAATAATCAAGCTTTGAACACCCTCCTCCATATATTTGGTTCAAAAAAACAATCCCAGTTGAATACTATATGGGGATGTTACACATATCAAATTTTATAAAGTCAAAACATAAAACAAAGTATACCTCTTCCTTGAAGTTTAAGTCATAAGTCTTGTCATCTCTGTAAAACTCAGATGCAGCGACATCCATACCAATGACAACCTTGCCAGTGTATCCAGCCTTCTCGATGGCAGTCTTTAGCAGCTCCAAACCTTCCTTGTTCTCCTGATGTTTCAATTGAAAAGCATTTTTAAAACACTATAAACTTAAATCACAAACACAGGCAATTGACATAATAAATGTTATAGTTTACCTGGATGTTAGGAGCAAAGCCACCCTCATCACCAACATTGGTTGCATCTTGACCATATTTCTTCTTGATCACACTCTAGTTACGGAATCAGAAAAAAGAATAACTATTTAGAGATTAAGCTGAAAGGAGGACAATTGCCCAACAAAATTTAGACAGACATCAAGTTGTAATGCACTGGGATCAGCATCATGAGTGAAGTGCCTATTCCTAACAAGTAACAATGATCACAAAACTTTTCACCAACAGCAGTATGCAAATATTTTGTGAGCTCTCCAATCTTGAAAAGGAGTAGTCAACCTAATTCACAAGCCATTAATATGAAATCTAAAAAATGAAAACAGACTTCAAAAAATGACTAATAAACATGCAGATTTGTAAGGTAAACCCAAAAAGAGAAGACAACCAACGCATAAATAAATCTTATAAGGAAACATTTCATATGCAGAAAAACCATGAATAATCAGATACAAAACAGTGAGCTACAGAACTGACCAAGATTGAATTTGCATTATACTACTAGATTGAAAGAGAAAATAGCAAGGCTACCTTCAAGTTGTGGTATACTTCACTGCCCATCTTCATTGCCTCACTGAATGAGGAAGCTCCAGTAGGCAGAATCATGAACTCTTGCATTGCAAGCTTGTTTCCTGCATGAGATCCTCCATTGATGACATTGAAAGCTGGAACCGGCAATACCAACTTCTTGTTTCCAGCAAGCTCTGCAATGTGCTGAATCAAAGCAAACACAGTTAGCATTGAAATTACAATGAAAGAACCAGCTCTAGATGAGATAAATTACCATACCTTATACAAAGGAATTTTCTTGACTTGGGCTCCAGCTTTGCAGACAGCGAGTGAAACAGCCAAGATAGCATTTGCTCCCAACTTCCAATAGTAAGAAAACATCAATTAGGAAGGAAAATTAAACATGCAAGAAACTATAATCCTACAAGTCTATCCACCAACACCTTACAGACAATGATTATGAAATTAAATGAATACCTTTTGCTTGCACCAACCCCACTCATTGACAGTTCCATCGAGTTGCTGAACCATGAAGTTGTCAATAGCAGTTTGCTCAGTTGGGTCCTGCACAATTTAATGAGCTTGATTACTACTTATTTACAAAAACAATCTATTATCCCAACAACATATGATTTCTCCCAAGCTTGTTTACCACCTAAGCGGAGTTTGAGAATAGTCTAATTTATAAACCCGAAATAGAAAGAGAACAAATATAGTAAAATTTCATTTAATCAAAGGAATCACACAAGCATAAGCAAAGTATAAAACTCATCGGATCTAAATTTGAATGGGGCCTCAACTATTTCTATTTTAATACTTCATAATAATTATAAAATCAATAATGTCCTTGTCACAAAAAAAAATAACTATTAAAATTAAAATTTAATAAAATGTCAATAACTTTTGAGCCATAATAAGAGTCCATTCAATAGCTATCTGATCCGTGTGAAAATGACCACAAGGGAAAAAAGAACAAAGTACCTTGCCAACCAAAGCAGGGCCAATAATCTCATTCACATTCTGAACAGCCTGTACATATAAAACATAAAATATAATCAATGAACAAGCTTAAATCAAGCTTAGAAACTAATTACTATGCCATTTTAGCACTAACTAACCTTATGGACACCTTTTCCCATATAGTCTTTACCTCCATCCCTGAGTTCAAGAGCTTCATAAATTCCTGAAAAATACCATTATCAACATGTTAAGCTGAATTTAACCATAAAACCAGGACGAATCACCTAATAAAACAATGTATTCCATTCAAGAACCACAAAGATCTTAAAATCGGAGCTGTTTTGAGAAGGTAAAACTTACCAGTGGATGCACCACTAGGAACAGCAGCTCTGGCGTAAGTTCCGTCATCTAGATGAACATCAGCCTTCAAAAACACATCCATATGACCATAGTCAATCAACAATAATACTTTGAGATAATTTTTGTCAAACTAAGAACTTAACATGAGCTAAATTTTCAATTAAAAACACAGTCAACATAAATAAATTAAACAACAATAAATCAACACAAAATAGCGAAATATTAGCTTAAAAATCGTAAATGCATAAAAGAAATAAATCACAAGAAAATTCTTCCACTTGAAATCCTGACAATCATCCAGAAACATCTACAAAAAATAGCGCTCATTTCAACAGCATCACAGTAGCTACAAAAGCAATCTATATACTTCCACAATCAACAATAATACTTTGAGAGAATTTTTGTCAAACTTAGAACTTAACATTAGCTAAACTTGCAATTAAAAACACAGTCAACATAAATAAATTAAACAACAATAAATCAACACAAAATAGCGAAATATTAGCTTAAAAATCGTAAATGCATAAAAGAAATAAATCACAAGAAAACTTCTTCTACTTGTAATCCTAACAATCATCCAAAAACATTTACAAAAATATAGCGTTCATTTCAACAGCATCACAGTAGCTATAAAAGCAATCTATATACTTCCACAGCTTCATACAAACAAAAAAAATCATTCAAATCAACAACACCAATATTAACAGTTACAAAACCGAATACTCCACTATCAACAGTTACAAAAATAAATAAATAAATAAATAAATAAATAATCATTCAAATCAACAACATCACATATTCATATAATTAATCAAATCACGTAAAACAACAGAAAAAACACGGAAATAAATCAATGTAACATCAATGAAAAGCCAAATCTAAAAATTTGATTCGATGATAACGATGAAAGAAAAAATAACGAAAATAGAGCGAGAAGAAATGATACCTCGACAGTGGGATTCCCACGACTGTCATAGATCTGTCTAGCTTTGATGCACTTGATGGTAACCATGGTTGAGAAAATATATTCGATCTGAAAGTACCGAAAAGGAAAGAAGTTCGAGAAATGGTTGAATAGAGAAGGAGTGAAATACCCTGCAGAAGACTGAAGATATGACTAACCTTTGAACCCTTTTAATAGCCGTGATTTGCTTTGTTTGATTCTTCATCAACTAGTTTATTTTATACAGTACCACTAAATTTATTTTTTTGGCAGTTTAGAGCGAGAGAAATGTATTGATAAAAAATTGAAAAAAATAACAACGGTTGTTTGGTGTGGATGAGATTAATGAAAAAATTATTATATTAAAATTAAAGTTGGATACATTTATTAAAACGGGACATATTTCATTAAAGGGAGAGGATACATGGAAATTTCTTTATTGTTGTTTTTTTCTTTTCTTTTGTTTTGTTGTTTTTTTTCTACTTTTCTTGCTTTTTTCGTTTATTTTATTATTATTATTATTATTATTATTATTATTTTAGATGCAGACTTGCGGAGGTGGCTTCAACTTCACCTAATTTTTTTCCTTGTAGAAACTTTTTTTGTTTTCCTTGAGTTGAGGAACTTTTTGGCCGCGCTCTATGGGTATGAGTTGTCGACGTTCTTTCCTTCCCAAACCTTGCTCATGATTTTTCAATGGGCGGGATACACTGGATATGATGATAATGATGATGATGATGATTTTATTTAGGAAAAATTAAAATTAATAATTCAACCTTTCACTTATCCGTTGTGAATAATCTCAACTTAAAATTATTTTTTAATAATTCAATCTTTGTCTTTAGTTTGGTGTCAGCATACCTATACTGACAACAAACTAAGGATAAAAGTTGAATTATTATAAAATAAAAGGGTGTGCTGATAACAAACTAAGGACAAATGTTTGATTATTGAAAAATGGGTGAAAGATTTCATTATTAATATCAATTTTTTTTTTTTAAATAATAAAATTAATAACGGAAATATGGGTATAATTATTTTAAAATTGAGTCTATAATAGTGTCATGTCATGTAAATGGATGTTTCAAGAGTGACTCCCATAAAAAGTGATATTTAGGCATCTTATTAAGCAACTCTATACTACAATGGAAACATATTCTCAAATATATTTTTTAAATAGTTAAACATCAAAAGAAACAAAAATTAAATAAAAAATATGTGACGACAACATTATTCCAGGATTTAAACTATCATCTAATTACAATTTACAAAACATTTCCTCTAAATTAGCTTTTAAAATACATTCTATAAGCATCTACATATAATCGTAACACCCATAAATATTTGTTTTTTTCTCATTTGAGCATCTTCTTTAAACTTTTTTCGAGATGGTCAATAGAAAACATGTGAAAATCATAACCATTATAAAAGTGTCAAAATAAAATAATATGTCATAATAATATCATTTAAAAATGTTAAAATTAAGAAGATCAAAACTAATTGTATATAAAAATGTGATATGACAATTTTTTTTTGTTTGTAAAAGTATTAATTAACATTGTGCAAAATGGTAAATGAAAACATCAAAAAGGAACGAAAAACGTGTAATAAGACCAATAAAGTTATTATAAACTATAAACTTGTAAATAAAAATTTAAAATTTGTAAATACTAGCTATATATACCTCTAGTTCAACCTTTTGTAATTATTATACGTGACTAAATATAATGTGAACAAAAAAAAGGTAACAATTTATATCAACACAATGATGTATAATTAATGAAAGGTGAAATTTAAATACATGACTAAATAATTTTTGTGTTGATTGTACCATTTGACTAAATTATTGTTAATTTTTGACTTTTTTTTTTATAAATACTATATATCTCTCAATTGTTTTTTCCCTTTTCCCCAATAATTGTTTGGCTTCAATATTATATTTTGTTTATTAATTCCTACTTTTATATATTTATAGATTTAGCATTGATCTCATTGCTTTAAGCGTGGAATATAGCGTAAGAGAACATATGGGCTGCCGTCTGCCCGTTTCCATGAACCATGCCATACTGCTTTATGCCTTTAGTCTATTGGAAAATCGTCTTTTTGAGAGACTTTAAGTCTAGTCCATTAAAATTTAATATCTATTTACATTATTCTTAATGTTTATTTACCGTATTCTTAATGCTTACTCACAATATCTTAAATGCTTACTTGCATCATTTTTAATGTCTACTTACAATATTTCAAAAAATATATAATAGACCGGCACAATTAGAAATGGTCTCATAAAGAGACCGTCTTTCACAAATTTGTGTTAAATCAATCCAACTTTTAACATAATTGGGTTTTATTTAAGTTGGCGAGTATATACGAGTACTGACTTTATGATCAAGTAAGATTTTAGATTTAATTCTAACCTAATTTTTCTAATTTGCAGTGAAAAATCAACTTTAATGTTTTTTAAAAAAACATACTTTTTAATACTCTTTCAATCCGGTCAATTTACATTTATTTTCATTTATAATTACCCTAAACTTTATCTTTGATGGTATTCTGAATACGGGTCAAACTCAATGGATGAGTTAAAAGTAAGAGCCAACGGGTTCAGGGGCTGATTAGCAATTAGTGATTAGTGATTAGTGATTGTTAAAGATACAAAAATTTATGATTAATCACCGTAATTTGTGAATTATTGCAAAAGACAAAATAAATAATAGTTAAATAAACAAAATCAATAAAGGTAAATTAAAATCATAAAACTCACTTTTTATCAAATTCTATCACATAAAATAAATTTATTAAAATTACCGTTATTTACTAAGACACGTTCTAAAAAATAATGAGGGTCATCACTCATCATAAGTCGGTAATGTGGCCCCTTAAAAGCTAAAATAAAATTAAATTAAATTAAAAAAAAAAAAAAAAAAGAGAGAAAAGGCATTAAAAGTAGTAAAGTACAATACTCCTAACGAATATCCTAATGTTTTATTCTATATCCATATCGTTGTTTCTTTTTTAGTCGCAATCTGTTACCTAACCACACTTTTCGAGTTTAGGGCAATACTTTTTTGTTCCATTAAGTTTCTTATTCAGACATTTTATATATAAAACAAGAAAATAAATATTTTATATTTTTTTTTCTTATTGAATTTGAATTATTTTTATTTTGTCTGTTTCTCTTAATTTAAATTTTTTTAATTTTGTGAAATGAATTATTATTTTTTTTAATCTCATCCGTACATTTTAACGTTTTTTTAATTTCATCTACACAATTAATTCTATAAATGAGTATAGAATTATTCAACATTTGATAAAATTCTATTTATAATAGAGTTAATGTCAATTTGAAAAACATCTTTTTTTACCAAAATGAAAAATAAGAGACCTAAATAATTTTTTATATATAAGAAAAATATATATTCCTAAACTGACTAAAAGACATAAAAGATATCATAAAAGGTTTTGGAAAAAGTAACTTATTGTAATAGATGATGACAACTTTATTTTGTTTTCCCCTTCGTTGTTGTTAAGGTCAAAAAATGTCAACAACAAAACATCAATTGTTTTGAAAATAAAAGTTAGTCTTGTGAGAAATCGTTTTTCGTGAAATTATCTCAAATAAAGAGCTTATATTCTAATAATATATATTAGATGAACTATTTAACTCAAATATAAGACGCATCTTTTAGTTAGATTTTCTCATACAATAATTTGTGTTAAAATAAAAAATCTTGTATAATATGCCCATATTCAAAAGATAAGTGTTTTAATATTCAAAGTATGCAATAAAAAATTTTCAAACACTACTATTCTATTGAAGCTGTCTCACATGACTTGTTTGTTGTTTCACGAGAACGGATTTCATACAAGATGTGCTGGAATTTGTTCATTTCCTTGGGGTTTAATCCTAGTCTGCGGCCATAAATATAAAACCATCAAATCGCTCGAGAAATAAAAAATATAAAAAAGGTCCTACCGGGAGTCGAACCCAGGTCGCTGGATTCAAAGTCCAGAGTGCTAACCACTACACCATAGAACCTTATATTTAGGGAATTTACCATATTAAGATACATATCTGAAAAGAATTTAGTGTATGTTTGATATAATTAAATTAGTTAATGGACACTTTTATTAGGTGGGATTCCGATCCATCACATACTTTTCTATTGACTTTATATTAAACTGATTAAATGATTATCACTATTCATAGCTTTTGATATTACATTGATATTTTTTGAGTATTTTTCAATTGGTAAAATAGTTTATTGTGATAGCTATTGCTAATAAAGATAAGATTATTTACATTTAATCTAAATTTTTAAATTTCATTATGAGGGGGAACAATGGGATAATGAAACGTTGTTATTATATTTTTACCACCAAAAGTTTACAATAAAAAAAAAATTATGTTGTGATATCATATTACTAACAAGGGCTTTTCCATTCATTTTTGGCCCCCCGAGCAAAAGATAAAAAACGCTCCTAAAAACTTAAAGTCTAACGAATAATATAATACACCTTTTTTTATATTGCTGATATTTAAACTACTTTATAAAAAAAAGCACTAAGAACTCATAATGTTAAGAGGATAAAATTGACCACACTTCTCCAGTACTCTCTTTGCAGGAAATATGCATATAAATTATCTATCATCTTTTCTCATTCACACTTTATTTTTAATCGAATAAAATATTAAGTTGATGATGATGATTACCTTGTTATGTATTTACTATGCAAACTAAAGTTATAACAAAGGCTTCAATATTTAACAACTTAATACTATATCTTATGTCTTTCCATGACTTGGTGACTTTTTTTTTAATTAATACTCCATCTGTTCTTTTAAGTTTGTCCATCTTATTATAACGGGTAGTTTTAAAAGTTTATCCACTTTAGAATACTTTCTATTTTTGGAAAATTTTTTTCCCTAACATACCCTTATTTCTCTCTCTCACTTCCTTATTTCTCTAGTATATTCACTCTTTCACTCATTTTTTGTTCTTTAAATTTTGTTTTACTTTAATTTTCTCTCTCATATTTCCAATACAATCATTATTTTACACCACTATCTAATTAAAATAATATCCACTACAATAAAAAATTTTATTTTTCTTAATAAGTGTAAAAAAATCAAATTGGACAAACTTAAAATAACGGAAAGAGTAGCATAGATAACTAGGGGCAGTAATTAAAAAATCACCTCAGTTCACGCTTTAAGTTTCGACTCACGGGTGCATTTAAAAATCTGTTAAATTGGGTTAAATTTAAATTGTTTGAAAATAATTTGATAGCAAAATACATTAATTGAAGGAAAATTATTAGAAATTATGTAGAAAAAGCTTACCTTTGTCAAAAACTCCTTACAAGTTATTTTTTGGCAAAAATTACCTACAAAATTTATTAGGTTATCTTTGACAAAAAAAAGTAAATTTTAAAGGTAGTTTTTGACAAAAAATATTCTAATTAGTTTTTGATAAAATGACTTGCATGACTTAAACCTCCACAAGGACTTAATTAGAGATAGAAGCAATTGGAGACACCTTACTCATGACTTAAACTACTAACACTCATTTATTCGCGTTCTTGTTCTTGGCCTTTGGCTTATCATGCTTTTACTTGTTTTTTTACCTATTTTTTTAGTTATATGTTTTATAATTATTTTAATTTTATGCCTAAGGGCCAAGCTTGTGTGGTAAATTGTAGGCTTGCTGTTCTGACTTCACTCAATCGTTTTCATGCAGGATCCTATGTTTTAAGCATATTTTTGAAGTCGAAAGATTCTTTGGCTGCATCATTCTTTATGGATGTGGGTTATTGCCTTACAATCTTCCTCAATATGACGACGATAATAAGTTTTTTTAGATAGTTTGTAACACTTTTCTCTTAAATTTAATAAGCAAAAATATCAACTATTAAAATTTAAATGGATTAAATGACTCCATTGTTTACTACGTGGTTCCGCTGGTACATGCACAGGCTTGATCACTTCTTTCACTAGTAATAAATTGGGTGATGTCGTCATAGAGTAACTTTCTGCTAGTTATGCCATTCAAGTTTGATCGGTTTATATTTTAGGAATGTCAAATGTGCGACTGAATAATGGTATAATACTGACTCCTTCACCGACGTATCACGTCCGGCAGCCCACCCCCAGCCCCTTTCGCACTGCCGCTGCCTCCAGCCTGCAGCCACCGCCCAGTCGCCCACCAAACCCCAAAGTACATACTTTTTTTTTTCTTTTTCTTTCTTTCCCTAAAAGTTTTAAATTTCAATTGTTATAGAATTTTTTTCTTTGAATGATTATTGTTAAACATTGTTTATTTATTCATGATTAATGATTATACAATACCTTAAACCATATTTGTTAATCAATTTAGGATATTTGGTTTAATTGGTTGTAAATTTCTAAATTTAGGGTTTTATATATAATTTATTGCAATTTACTTCATTAGAGTGTTAATTGATTTGTGATTTCATTCTATAATTGATTTAGGTATTTTGTTTGAATTTCTTGAAATAAGAGTTTAGATAATTGATTTAGGGTTTTTGGATATAAACTTTTGAAATTGGGAGGATGTTAAATTTATTGTTATATTGTTTTCTCTAGGTTTTAAAAATTTGAAGAATATAATTAGGATAGTTGATTTTTTGGAATTTATTTTAGTTGTGAATGGTGAATTTTTTTGTCTTTGATTAGTTTGATGATGTATTTGTTAATATTTTTAGGTTTTTGTATAGAAATTTTCCATTTATTAAATTGGGTCTCATAATATGGTTTATTAAAGTACGGGCAGTAGCATGCTGTAGATTAATTAATGTGAATTGAGGAAATACTTCTCCCTCTCTTTGTCTAAATTCATAATTCTATTGTTAGTGCTCATGAAATTATTATGATCGAAAATAGCACATAGATTAAATAGTGTTATAAACATTAAAATTATGTTGATATGATTAAAATAATGATAAAATGGTAATATTTATGTGTTGTTTTCAAAATATAAAAACTCCGCAGAACAATTTTGTGAGTCAAATAATGTTAAATGTGTATTTTTTAATTAAATTATGACTGTTATCACTTTAGTTTGTTAACTAATCGGGTTATTATTTAGTGTAGGTCGTGGCCTATTAATGTATGTGTGGTTCTCACTTGTAAGTGCCTCCTACTATTTGGTTGTTAATTTAACACCGAGAGACGATCTTTGAGAGGATGAGTTTGTAGGTGATCTAATTATAACACGATTTAATTGCTTGCATAATAGAGAACATAGTATAGACCAATTAGACTGAGTCAAGCTTAATAATAAATAATAGAGTACATATATTTTACAACAAAACTTAGGTTGCGCAAATGTTACATGCTTAGATATAAATACAATGGAAATATAAAAGAAAGCATTAGTTATATTAGAGAGTATATTACAGGAAATATAAAATAACAGGTAATTAAAACAGCATACATAAATATATGTAAATGTTTATTTTGGTCACATGTAAACACACTTACTTTAAGAGCAAGTCAAAACCATGTGAATATTCTAGAAATAAAACAATAAAGATAGAAATGAAGCACGCAGGTACGCGCTCATGCAGTTGGTGTGCGCGCATGGATGATGATCTGATCGTGATTTGTGGTGAAAACAAATTAAATCCTACTGCATGCGCGCATATATAGTGCTTTTAATTAGGTTGATTCCATGCCTGTGAAGCTGCATCAATATAATGTTGAAAACAATCAAACAAATAAATAATTACGGAGTGTACATTTTAATTTGACGGGTGTACATACTAGCTAGCTAGTTGAAATAATAAATCTAAAGAAATAGTCCATTTGGATATAATATATATAGTTATATACATAGTCGTACGTACCTTCTCTAGAAAGATCCCAGTTATGGTCTTGGTGCAGACACCACGCAAAATAGCCGCGCAAGGCCATTTCCCTGGCATATATAACCTTAGTAGAAATGGAGCTTATGTCATCATAAGAAACCCAAACCTGATCCTTATAGCAGTAGTCCGTAACATAGTTTTCATCGTATTGATGAGCAGCACCCTGCTGTTCAATAAATGTCCTTAGGCCATCATAGCTGACTGTGGATGCACCGAACGCAGAAGTATCTGGACCGATTATAGGAGCTAAAATACCATGACTGTGGGCATTTACGAGCTTACAAGCATGCCCATAAAAGGGCAATCCAAACACAATCTTTGCAGGAGACAAACCTTCATTTATCCAAGACTGAATCCCAGCACTTCCGGAATTAACTATTTGTGATGGTGACTTAAGTGGAGCATGGGGCTTAGCGACTCTATCTTCGTTGTTGGGAAGATTAATGTCATAAGACATGACATTAACCCAATCTAGGTTAGCGTTAATGGCTTGTACGGGGAATCTTGGGTTGCCCTCACCCCATGGTACAGTTGCTCTATAAAAAAGAGCAGCAGTTAACAGCAAATTCAGACCCCTATGTCTGATTTCCGCCCGGAAGTCAATGATCAGTTGTCCCAAGTTATTCATTTCGTCTATACGACTCTGTCCCTCCCAATCCAAGTCAATTCCATCGTACTTAAATTTTAGAGCTTGGTCTATTGTAGATCTAATAAAGATCATTCGAGTAATCTGTTCGCGAGCCATATTGTTGAATACATTTGAATCAATGGCTGCTCCTCCTAACGATAGAAGCACTTTTACGTTTGGGTTCCTTTGTTTCACAATTTTAGGAAATTCAGCAATTTCACCACTAAGTGAAATTGTATTGTTTTGATTAAGTGTAGCAAATGCAGCAAAGAGATGAGTGAAATGCTCTGAATGGATTTGATTCGCGCTTAGACCACCGGCCTCTGCCCAATATCCACCCTTCACTGCGTCTGCACGCATAATAAAATCACAAATTCTTGAGTGAGACGGTTTCACCGTGAGACGTTTCCCATATATGGATTGAATATCCCATTTGATATAATAAGCATATGTACTTTTTGTTTTGAGGTCGTCTCACCGAAAAACGGTCTCTCACAAGAGTTACTCTAACAAAATATGGAAAAAAAGAATACTAAATTCTATTAATTATATATATATATATATATATATATATATATATATATATATATATATATATATATAGGGAGATTCCACATGGTAGCATTGAACTTTCATGAAACGCCAGTGGTAGCACTTTTGTAAGATTTTTCTACATAGTAGCATCCAGTTTATGCCTTATCTAACTGGCGTAGCATTTTCATTAAATTTTTGCCAATTTCTGTTTAATTCACCATTTTGACATTTCTAATCTTATTAAGTGTTGGTTGTTGTCTTTATAATTTGTCCTAAACATTTGAGAGAACTGATGAATTAAACGGTGATTTAAGTGTCAAAATGGTGAATTAAACATTTGAGAGATACCTTATCCAGTATGTATGCAAGTCAACGCTCATTACCTCGTAGTTTTTTGGGCATGAGTCACGAGTTGGACCACGTAGTAATTATGTGACAAATTTTCACGGCGTAACAAACTGGGTTAACTCCCTTAAAACAATTATTGTTACATATATGGATTTTTAATTTAGTGGCTGTTCGTTGTTGTCTTGTTAATTTAGTTTATATATATAATGTGAATATAGTAATAATTGAATTTACGATAGTATGTGCATTTGACGTACTAAATATTAATAGAGTTATTAATTTTTTCATTTTAATTAAAAATTCAAAGAATAATAAGTTAAAGAGAAATAGTATCAGATTTACTCCATGATAATTTACCTGCATTGCTGGAACTCGAACTCATGATCGATGTAAGCTAGCTGTGAAAAATGCCTCTTAATTTGTGAATGAAAAATGAAAAATGAGAATGAGAATGAGAATGAGAATGAGATTGGAAGAAATGGCTGTTATCGTTGCTCTTATATACTATTTCAGCAACTTACAAAGTCAACTTAATGCAAAACTACCTAATTTCATAAATCACCCAATTATTAAATTAATACTCCCATCGGTAATTTTAAATTTATCTATTCATCATAATCTATATCCTATATCCGTATAATTTTGCAAAATTAATAAATTTAATGCAAAATTAATTGATTAGTACTCCAATGAGCGTAATTTAAAAAATCAACTTCCCACCTCCACTTGTAAATTCATCACATTATTATAATTTTGCAAAATCAATTAATGCAAAATTCATCACAAGTTGACTTTGTAATAAGTTGCTGAAATAGTATATAGGATATAGATTATGATGAATAGATAAATTTAAAATTATCGATGGGAGTATTAATTTAATAATTGGGTGATTTATGAAATTAGCTAAATTTAAAATTACCGATGGGAGTATTAATTTAATAATTGGGTGATTTATGAAATTAGCTAAATTTAAAATTACCGATGGGAGTATTAATTTAATAATTGGGTGATTTATGAAATTAGCTAAATTTAAAATTACCGATGGGAGTATTAATTTAATAATTGGGTGATTTATGAAATTAGCTAAATTTAAAATTACCGATGGGAGTATTAATTTAATAATTGGGTGATTTATGAAATTAGCTAAATTTAAAATTACCGATGGGAGTATTAATTTAATAATTGGGTGATTTATGAAATTAACTAAATTTAAAATTACCGATGGGAGTATTAATTTAATAATTGGGTGATTTATGAAATTAGCTAAATTTAAAATTACCGATGGGAGTATTAATTTAATAATTGGGTGATTTATGAAATTAGGTAGTTTTGCATTAAGTTGACTTTGTAAGTTGCTGAAATAGTATATAAGAGCAACGATAACAGCCATTTCTTCCAATCTCATTCTCATTCTCATTCTCATTCTCATTTTTCATTTTTCATTCACAAATTAAGAGGCATTTTTCACAGCTAGCTTACATCGATCATGAGTTCGAGTTCCAGCAATGCAGGTAAATTATCATGGAGTAAATCTGATACTATTTCTCTTTAACTTATTATTCTTTGAATTTTTAATTAAAATGAAAAAATTAATAACTCTATTAATATTTAGTACGTCAAATGCACATACTATCGTAAATTCAATTATTACTATATTGGCACGCATGTTATCATCATCACCGTACCCAATATATTTGCATATTATAGATGAACTAAATTAATAAGGCAACAACAAACAACGACTAAAGATCGATATCTGTATCAATAATTGTTTTAAGGGTGTTAACTCAATTTGTTGCGTGGTGACGATTCGTCACATTATTTGTTGTAAAATGTTACTTTATTTATTAAATAAACAATAAAATAAAGTTACAAGTTTGTAGAAGAAAACAAATTACATATGACAATCAAGAACCATGCTTATGTACACCACCGAGAACTCCGAGAAATCGATCTTCAAACCCGAACAAAGTAACAAGATGATTTTGTTTGAACTTAATATTAATTCTAGGCGAGATGCTCTTTCCTAAAACATCATTTCCTCCTTACTACGGTGCTTGGGAATAAATCAGAAATATGTTAATTATACTAAATTCCTAGGTCTATATATTCTAAATGCTCAACACCTTCTTTTACCTGTTCAATTTCATAAGCCTTGTTTATCTCCAATTGGATTATGTTCATTTTACCAACAATACTTAAATTTAGTGTTGAATTTGAACACCGTTTGACTCAAATCTCCTAAAGCTTGGTTCTTTTCTCAAAATAATAATGAGTTTTTGGGAATGAATCCATTTGGAAATACCTATCTTTGCGTTGACAAAAAAAATCGTTAATCAATGTGACAACAAATGAAGCTAACTAATACGCAATAGTAGCAATTTTATGGTGCAAAGATAAGGAACATTAGCTACTGCACTATTAGCAACAGTACCACCTTCACGTACAGTAGATATTGCAAAATAACAGCTTCATAATGCAAAGATGATGATCAGTAGTAGCTACTGTTTAGATAATAATCAAAACATTGTGAAAGAATAGCTGCATTTCCGAACATTGTGAGACAAAGGAACGGAAACGTAAAAGTGAGGAGCAACCGTTGATTCAAATGTATTCAACAACATAGTCGAGAACAGGATACTCGAATGATCTTTATTAGATCTACAATAGACCAAGCTTTAAGATATAATTTCGATGGAATTGACTTGTATTTGAAGGAAAATCAGAGTCGTGTAGACGAAATGAACAACTTAGGACAATTGATCATTGATTTCCGGGCGGAAATCAGGCGTAGAGATCTGAATTTGCTGTTAAGTGTTAACTGCTGCTCTTTATAAT